>NC_069658.1:163657562-163957562 GCF_027244095.1 Hemicordylus capensis
CCTGCTAACAGGGCAAAGATGCACCTTTTTAACATGATGATTCTCTTTATTTAGCAGGGGGAGAGTAACTGACCCTAACCACATACAGCACAGCACCTGTTGCTGGTCTCTATCTTAAGTTTCTTTTTAGATTGTGAGCCCTTCGGGGACAGGGATCCATCATATTTATTTATTTGTTATTTCTCTGTGTAAACCACTTTGGAAACTTTTGTTGTAAAGCGGTATATAAATATTTGGTGTTGTTGTAGTTGTTAATAACTGTTTTATATTTTTATTGTAATTTTATTGTAATTTTTTATTGTAATTTTATTGTAATTTTTATTGTAATTGTATTTTATTTAATCTGTGTTCTTAACATTTTGTACACTGCCTAGAGATGTACATATCAGGCAGTACAGAAATATGATTGATAGACAGACAGACAACGTGACTGGCCCAGAGTTTCATGACTGAATGGGAATTTGAACTCAGGTCTCCCCAGCCCTACAACACTCTAACCACTACACCACCCTTGCTCTGTGGTCTTTGGCCCTGAGCCCCCACTAGCAGCATGACAACCTGGAAAGAACATCACCTTCCTACCTAATGTAGACATACAGTAGGATAAGCCACTCATCATGGTACATTTAAGCCAAATCCTAATATTCAGAAATACCTGCTTCTAAAAACAGTTTTGTGAGATGTTCACCTTTTACTCCTTATCTTTGCAGCTGCTCCCCACTCCCCTTCCCGTTTGTTTCCGTCTGCATACTCTATCCAGATTTCCGCACTTTAGAAATTAGTTAAATGCAGAACTGCAGCGCCACCTGCTTTTCAAAAGTGGCATCTTCCAGTCCAGTAAACGGCCTACATCATGTCCTGATCTATTGGAATTTCCCAATCCCCGTGTTTGGCCAGGCCCAGGCCTGTGAGATTGAGGAAGGCTGAATTCTTTCAAACTGAGTTTTTGTTCTGTTTGGTTTTTTTAGAGAAAATCAGGTGACTTCTGTGGAGAGGGCGGGTGAGGGAAATTCCAGCTTGAAAACAAAGTTACATCACTGAACACAAAGTTACATACAATCCCAGGGGAAGACCAATCTCAAGATAATTCAGTAAACCATAACTGAAGGTCATCAGCAGCAACCACCAAGGGTCTCATGGTCACTGGAATGGTTTTGGGGGAGCCAAAGGGCTGTGTTGTTCTGTTTCAAGAAAAAAAAATATTGCAATACCTTAAAAGACTGCATTTACAAGATGCATGAGGTGGTAACTTAGTGCGTAGGCTTTTATACCTGAATACAGAGAAAATAAATGTTTGTTTTTTACAAAATGAGGCCAAAAGGTCAAGCATAGCAGCAGTGTGTCACTGTACTATGCCAGATGCAAATGACTGCAGGACCCAATCCAATGACTGTGACCCAGTCAGTATGGGTGCAAATCCACCACCAACTAGCGTTACAAGACAAATAGTGACAATCAAAGGTAGGCAGACTTTAGTGCCTTTTTCAGGCTAGTGGTTGGGGGTTTTTTTTACTAGAACCCCAAGGTCCACCAACTCTAAGCCAGATTTAATAGTGGTTTGAGGAGAAGAACCAGATACAAAAAGGTGGTTCAGGGGGGAGACTAATTGCCTACTCCTCTCCACAAGCCACAGACTGAGAGAGCCAGTATGTGCAAGTACAAATCTCCATCTAAGGGTCAGACCAAATGTGCACACTAACACGAGCTGCAGAGGAATGCTGGGAGATATTAATCTGAAACCCTGCCAGTCAGTGTAGACAATACTGTGCAAGTTGGACCAATGGTCTGACTTAGGATAAAGCAGCTTCCTGTGTAACCTATGAGTGTGAGAGAGAGATCTGACTTGTTAACCTGAGGATGACTAATTTATTAGACTTCATTCCCTCGTCGCTTTTGTTGCTTGAAGACTCACCGTAAATCACATATTAATCTGTATTATTCCTCTTGCTTCCTCCCCATTTCCCACTTCTTGTTAAACCAAACCTAGTTGTTATTCCTTCTTTACAAAGTTCTGTACTGCTTTTTTCTCTAGAGCCATTTAGGAAACATGAGGCTGGTAGGCTGGAGACCCCACTAGCTTATTTGGGGCCCTGGGATTATCTTCTGGCCCTCCTCTAGTCTAATACTGTTTCATACACACCAGGTCCCACAGATGCTTCCCCCATAACAACAGGGGGCTACACTCCAGTTACATGACACACTGATAGAACTAATTTCATCTTAGGGTCAAACCATAAGCATGCAAATCGTGTGTGCTTTAGAGACTGCTTCCAACTGGGAAGTGCCTCTTTTCTAACAGCCCTGTGGGAGAGGGGAGGGGCGAACCCAGACACAACAAAAGCTAGTAAGAATTATATTATCATTATGATTTTACATTTATATCCCCGCTCTTCCTCCAAGGAGTCCAGAGCAGTGTACTACATACTTAAGTTTCTCCTCACAACAACCCTGTGAAGTAGGTTAGGCTGAGAGAGAAGTGACTGGCCCAGAGTCACCCAGCAAGTCTCATGGCTGAATGGGGACTTGAACTCGGGTCTCCCCGGCCCTAGTCCAGCACTCTAACCACTACACCAGCTGGCTCTATATAATCTGGTGGCTGTAGTCGTATCTCTAAACTGGAGAAGCTGCAGCAGCTGTCTAGACTGGGGAGTAACTATTGTTCCCCGCCTCCATGGGTTGGAAGAAAAGGAACATTGAGAGACATAGGTGGAGTGAGAAGCTGGGAAATCGAAAATGAAATATATACCCAGCAGGTCTGTGTGACCTGACTCTAATGCAGACTAAAGTCTTGCAGGTTGCCTTGGAAAGCACGTTGATTAGACAGACCAGGGACTGCACTCGTATTCCCCAACTTCTCACCTAAAGAAAATGTTGGAGGTGAAGGACTCTGCGCTGTCTCTTGTCTCAGACAGTGGAGGACAGACTAGTGAGTCAGAGGACTAGAGGGTCAAGACATTGGTCATCCCTTCTCTGCTGTTCTGACACTATCCCTTTGGTATGTAGATTGCTACTCTTAGAGACTTCCTGCCTGCCTGCCTGGCCACTAGGGATGGGCCCAGACTGGTCCGGAGGCCATTGAAAAAGCCTCCGGACCAGTCCGGACCGGTCCAGACCTGGGCGGTCCGGTTCGGGGGGGTAGCTTTAAGAGCGGCAAGAGGGTTTACTTACCCCTCCCACCGCTTTCCCACTCTGGTGCCGTCATGCTAAGAGTAATTGGGGCGGCAGGATACCTCCCTGCTGCCCCTTCCCCGATGTTGCTGGAAAAAACTCCCAGCAGTCCTTTGCGCGCACACACATTGTGCGCACGCTTCACATCTCTATGACGTGCGCTAGCGCAAAGGACTGCTGGGAGTTTTTCCCCAGCAACATCGGGGAAGAGGTGGCAGGGAGGTATCCTGCCGCCCCAATTACTCTTAGCATTACGGCGCCAGAGCGGGAAAGGAGTGGGAGGGGTAAGTAAACCCTCCCGCCGCTCTTAAAACTACCCCCACCCCAATGCTGGACCGCAGTTGGCGGTTCCATGCACACCCCTACTGGCCACTTCCTCTCCCTTCCCTTGCCTTCCTTCTCCCTTGCAACATGAAAGCTCCTCTCTCCCTGCACCATGTGTGCAGAGATGCAGAATCCATCTGCATCCAGCTAGATAGATAGATTAGAGATCCTATCTCCTCACTTTCCTATCTAGAATGGAGTTCTCTAATAAATACTCCTTATATTGATTTGAAACTATGAACTGGCTCCAATTTATTTTACTCTCAGCATACACGCAGTCTAACCAAATCCTGCTGTGTTATGCCTCTGTGCATTCTGCTATAATGAAAAAGGGTTTCTCTTACCAGATAGAATTCCCAACAGAGAACACATTCCTTGCCTGTCCTACCAATCTGTCCTCAAAGCATCATGTGCAGCAGAGGACTTTAGTCTGCATTAGCAGACGAGGTCACACACCAGGAGTTTTGCATTCTCCGTTGTGCTTGTGTTTAATTCAGGAATTTCTCCCTCCCTCTCTGGACTCCCTCCACAGGATTTCACCAATCTGCCACAACACCTCCCCCCACCCCGCCCGCCCTCAGCACTCACAATTGCAAATCACTCAAAGAGCAGACCATGCCGAACACAACTGTCAAACTCCCCTTCATTTAGCCTTGTGGAAGATCGGCGAGACAAGTTGCCAAACAGCATCTTCTGCTGACACTTGGTGTTCCACTAGTTCACCCAAGTCTCCAGTTCCTTGCAAACTACGAGACTCTCCCCTTGCCTTCAAATATGTTTGGAAATCGACCTGGCAAGGAGCGACCTGCTCAATAATTAAGCAAAGCCGGTGGGGCGGGGGGACCAACATGATGGGACGCAGGGACGAGACGTGGGGAGAGAAAGAGAGAAAGAGAATCAGCTTTTATTGGTTGGAGCCAGATAGCAATTCCTGCTGCCAGCCCCCTCCCGTCCGCAGGCACGGCATACAGAGAGTGTCAGGCATTAGGACACATTAGGACAGTCTCGCTGAACTGATTGGACCTGACTTGGCAGGAGGTGAGAAAAACAAAGTGGGGAGGAAGCAACAGCTGGGTTTGGGGGCAGGCCGGCAAAGCTTCACTCCTCCTCGTCTGATCCCCAGCAAAAAGCCTTTTCTGAGCTCCAGGCTCTTTCTGAAGCTGATTGGTGCAGCTTGAAGTAAAAAAAAACAAAAAAAAACCTACGGAAGTGTGCATTTTGAAAAAAGCCGAATTATTGACAATGGCCCCTCCACACATCACGGGAGAAGCAGCGGGGCATACCAGAAAGCTTGTGGTTTTTTTCAACAACAAAGCTGCTGCAAATAGAGGATTTTTTTTTAACCTCGGACATAATTCGAGCTAAGCTAGAATGTGCAGCATTAATTTGGAGGAAAGCAGAATCACGTGTGAACTGGTCCCTGGTAGCCCTCTGCAACTTTGGGGTAAATCCAGCTGACATGTGGACTCAAACCCTCTATTCCGGAGGAGATGTGAACTAAAAGCCGTGTGTGTGTAAAAGTCCCAGCTATGTTCATGCTGAATTTTCTATAACGCTGAGAGGTCCATTTATGCACAGGAATATTCAAGGGCCCTGAACAAGCAATGGGATTGTCCTCATCCCAGCTTTGGGTCCCAAAAGATCCTGGGTAGGTGAAAGGACCTAAAAGGAAAGGACTTCCAGTTGCAGGGGAGTAATGGCAGGAGAGAGGGCATGCCCTCAACTCCTGTCTGTGGCTTCCAGTGGCATCTGGTGGGCCACTGTGCGAAACAGGATGCTGGACTAGATGGGCCATGGGCCTGATCCAGCAGGGCTGTTCTTATGACCTGATCCAACGTGTAATTAATTCAAATTCCAGATGCATTTTCAAAATTAATTACAAATTGAAATTCCATATGCAGAAAGGGCCCCAGTGCATTACACATGCAGGGTAGGATTCAGAGCCTGCTTGGTGGGGAATGGGCCTTCCCTGCTGGTTCTAAGGAATCTTCTAGAAAGTGGTGTGGTGTCAGGGAGAGCCTGATATGTGTTGCATACCCTCCAACATTTCAAAAATAAAAATAGGGACACGTTTCTCTATTTGTAAAACACCTATTTTTGTACCAAGTAACACAACTTGTGCAAGGGACTTTTGCCAAACCCTATACCATTCAGATTGGTGCACTTGGAGCTGGGCCAATTCTAGACAAAATGGTGTCCAAGGCAAGAAGTAGGACACCCCCTCACTTTCCCATTGAATATCTTTTGCATGATTTGAGTGGGTGATTATCCCTCTCACAAAATCTGATACATTTGCACTCTAGAATCTGTGAGTATGCATTTATTTATTTCACATATCGACAAACAAAAACAAATGTGTTTCCTCTAAGCTTTTAATTTTATCAATACTTGGAATTTCCACCATTTTTTTCATGAACTTTTACTCAGTGTTGGTGGGGATTGAGGATTAATTAGCATATTGAGTGTTTGGGGATTCTATCCTTTTGTGGTATTACATGATGGCCTTTCCCAGGACTAAATGCTTTCTTTCGGATACCATAAAGCCAGAATAAGTCTAAGCAAATGCTTCTAGACAGATAGCCAATATGCACTGGCCTCCTTTAGGAAGTGTTGTTCTCCTCTTTATACTTGACCTACTCTTTTTTCTTCCTCATTCCCAGTGCCTTATTTATCAAACTTGACAGCGATAAGACTTAGGAAAGCCCTTTCACTTGCTGGATTTAATGTCTTACCACCTGCTGTGCTGACAGTGCTGACAACATGGCTGGAATTCCTATTACAGAATGTTTGTGTCTATGTGGGTCTGGGGAAGACAAAGATCATCTGGTCATCCCAGGCCATGCAGAGGCCCAATGCACAGTTGTGGCAGCCTCCAAAATGGCCACCACACCCAGGGGGAAAGGCCAACGAGCGGCTGAAGAGCAGCCGAACGGCCAAATTATGGCATAAGGGAGGCCATAGAGGGTAAGTGTAATTTTATATTTTTTTATATTTATACACACACACACACACACACACACACACACACAAACCAGACTGAATCGGCGGGGGGGTGGGGCGGCGGTTCAAGAGGGTGCCGAACCAAACTGGCCCAGGTCCAGTTCGGGTCCAGTTCGGACTCGGATGGGACCAGCCAGTTCCGTGCACACCCCTAGTTGATACAATAAGTGTATTGATACAATAAGTCTATCAAGTTGATACAATATTATTCTGAGTCATTGTTTGTGTTTTTGAGTTACCTGTGGTTTTTTGATGTCTTTGCCTTAACTAATTTTGAGTTAAATATTGTTGTTATGGCTAAACAAATAAATAAATTGATTGACTGATTGATTGATTACTTTCAACAATATGTAATGGCAACTGGGTTCTTTCCTCCAAATGCTGTCTCTTCTGCCTGGCAGCAGCATTCCTAAGGACCTCCTTTTATGTGGAAATCCCATTGCCCTTCCTCCTCTGCCATCAAATATCTGCATTTTTAAGTTGACAAAATGTTTTATTTCGTTCCTGATACTTAAGACACAGGGTTTATGTTAAACAAGTTTGCTTTTGTGCTGATAGTTATGCGGAGGGAAAGGAATTGCCAGAGTTTGAGGAGTGCTCCTGGCCCTGTTTCTTTCTCCAACCCTTCTGTCTCCCTGTTTCCCCCTGAAATATCTGCCGCCACCAGACCAGAGAAAGGGTTGTGCCAAGGAAGGATTTTCACACTTGGATCTACCATCCTGTCTCAGGTGGTTTGTGCAAAAAGGATAGAGTTCCATTTTTGAACCACTCCCATCGTCATGTTTTGAGCAATCCTTTGGTTTCCTACCAGGGTGATGGTTGCTTTTCTGGAGCCGAACAGCAATGACTAGGGGCAACCCAAGGTATTGTGGCACCTGCAGAGGTGCTCTTACGCCTGGACTTCCAGGCTGAAGTCCAGGGCCTCCACAGCCCCTGGGGGCCCCCAAATCCTCTTTAGTCTGTCCCGGGTGGCGGTCGCCCAGCTGAGCATGATGATGCATGATTTGAATGGGAAAGGGGGCCTCCAACCACCTTTAGGCCCAGGCTCTAGGCTCCAAAATTACCTAGGTGCACCTCTGGACACTTACCTGCCTTTGTGAGCTTTGAAAGTGGCATTGGAGATGGGAAGGCGGGAAGGTTGCCAGTATCCTTTTTTGCGCTCCTCGTATTTCTTGCAGGCTTTGCACTGAAAGCAGTGTGAGGAGAGGCTCTTGTTGCAAAGCTTGCAAGATTCAGCTCAGTCCCAAAGAGCAATAGAAGCAGCTGGGGGCATTTTGCTGCCCTCCTGGTGCCTCAGTTACCTGCTGCCTGAAGTGACTGCCTTATCTCGCCACATGAATAGGATGCCCCTGACTATGACAGAGTTATGGTGGTCATCCCTATGACACAGATTGCTTGCTTTCTGATCCACACGTCTTCTAATGCTTGGATTCTGCACTGAGACAGTAATGCATTTGACCCCAGGAAGCAACATTTGCCCTGATTTAGGCTTGCATTTTCCCTCCCTCAAATCTGCAGGGTAGATATAGCTGTAGCAGCACCAAATGCAAATTGTACTTTCTGCATCAGCAGGGGAACCATTATCCCATATTCCCATACTATATGTGCATGCTCAGAAAATAGAAATTTTTGGCTTGGTGTTAGTACTCTGAATAAGGAACAGAAGGAGAATCCCAGTGAAGTTGCATACTTAGGTGAATGGGAAAATAGGGACATGCTGGCAGGTATGTAGTTGTACCCTATCACAGTTGGGGGAAACCCAGGCATCACCGGAGGTTTTTCACACCTGGCTCTATGCCTCTGGGGTATCTAAAGAGCAAATCTGCTTCATAGCATTTTAATTCGAGGGATTAGATGGACCATTCGCATCGCCATCAGCACCTCCATCAACACCTTCAGAGGAAGCAGAAGCCCTGGAGTTTTTTTCAAAAGCTGCTGGAAATAGAGGATTTTTTTACCCCGGACATACCTCGGGCTAAGCCAGAATTCACAGCCTCCATTCGGGGAGAATCTAAGTCCTGTCTGTCCTGGTCCCTGATAGCCCACAGGGAGGTCAGATTAAATCCAGCAGATATGTGGACCGGAACACTCCAATCGGGATTGGATTCCTGGGGAAAACCCTGTCTGTAAAACCTCCAGCTGAGGTTTATGAACCCTTCGCTGCAAGCTTTGCTCCCATTAAGAAGATAACCAGGAGGCCAACTGGCCAAAACAAAAGAGAGAACAGGCCAACTGGCCAAAACAAAAGATACAAATAGTAGCAGGGGTGTTAACTCGGGGGTGGGGGTGGGGCGAAGTCCATAGTTTTACAGAAAAACATTTGTAGCTGAATGACCAGTGAATTAAGCATGAAGCTAAAAGATCTGGGAATTATTGGTTTGTGTCAGCATCAGGAATAAGATCCCTGAGATATAGATATAGATATAGATATAGATATAGATATAGATATAGATATAGATCCATCCCACCTCTCTCTCTCTCTCTCTCTCTCTCTCTCTCTCTCTCTCTCTATATATATATATATATATATCCCCAATTTTTACTGAATAATCATGATTATTCAATAAAAAATATTATTATTATTGATTATTATTGAATAATCATGATTATATTTTATTGAATAATCATGATTTTAAACTGCTGCAGATGTAGAACACCCAGATATAAAGGTCAGAATAAAGACAGGCAGGTTGGGATGGGGGAAGGGAGCAAGCGTGTACCCTGTGAGTCAGGATGCCCTGACAAGAAACTTGTATTGACTAGCTTGCCACAGCCCTTCCTTTTGCAAGGACGACTGCTTGAAGTTGGAGACCCGATAGGGCCAGGGCAACCAAGGCAGTCTGAGCTGTGCTTTATCCCAGGAGCTTTCCCAGGCAGCTGACTTTCCTGCGAGTTTACTGCAAGGCTTTACTGCGAGTTTGAAGTTGCCCCCCAAAAACCAATGCAAACAGTGGATTTTTTTTTAACCCCAGACATAAATTGGACTACACTCTAACGCGCAATGAAAAACCTGAATTGTGTGTGAAGTGCTCCCTGATCGCTCACAGGGACTTCAGGGTAAATCTGGCCGATATGTGAATGCACCCTCTCCATTCCATAAGAGATGTGAACTAAAAGCCCTGTGTGAAAAACTTCCAGGGGCAGCAAGATAGGCTGAGGTGTGACTGTGTATATCCCTAAGAAACACTCTCGTGACTACTAGCTGATTCTGTTCATTTGTTGCTTGTTTGTTAATCAGTTACAGGCTTATTGTAATTACACTGGGGTTTGTTGTACTTGCATTTGTATGGGGTGTACCAAGGTTGGAGTGGGCCCGGAGACCAGATTGTAAAATGGGGCCTTCACTGCCTTCCTCACCTTCACCTCCTACTAGGTGCAGAACAGATCTCAGTACACTGGGGGGGGGTGGCGGGGTGGCACTGGGACAAATAAAAAAGTGGCTGCCCTGCCCCACCTTAATATAAAATCTAGCAGTTAGTTGAATCTACGTCCAGCACTAAAAAACAAAAAACTCAGAGTTCTTTTAAGGCAGACACCCACCCACCCCACTCGATTTAAGCCCTATCAGTCTTAACCTCCCGTACACCATCTCGAGCCTAACACCAGGATTTGGGACTCGTCCTTGTCTCGCTTTAACATTTAGCCTCAAAAAGATTACTTCAACATTTGCTTGTGATATTTTAGTTGGTCCCAATAAAGGTATTACCTTACTTTGGATGCTTTCCTTTAATAGGCCAATGGCCACCTACTGATCAAATTCTGGCCACCCAGAATTCCAGGGGCCCTATCCCAACCCTATCTGATGATGCCACGGATTGAACCTGGGAGCCGCCTTCTGCATGCAAAACATGCGCTCTTTTTACAGAACTAGAGCCCCATGATCCCCAACAGACAAATGTACACCACAGTTAACACAGATTAGGGATTCCAACATAAAACATAGGACACTGGAAAGCAGAACTGCACAAACACCTAGTCAAAGGGAACCATGCTGGTAATGAACACCAAGGCTGAAAGCTAAGCAATTAGCGCAAGGCCAGCCATGGTAGACATGTTGTTGTTGTTTTAACTTGTTCTTGTTGAATTAGTGGGACTCCTCAGTGCTCTGATGCCAGTCTACCCAATGCCTGCTTCTGCTTTAGCATGCCACAGGCATGCTCTTTGTCTGCTCTTGGTCCCTCTGCTCTGATTCGCACCCTCTTTCACCCTGTGCTGCTGCTCTTCTGCTTTGGATGTCGGCCAGCCCTCAGCACCAGTCTTCCACCTATTCTCTTTCATCCATGCGCAGAATGAGTTTTGTTTTGGGCAGCAGTATCAAGGCAATGTGTGTAAATTTTACAAGTGTACACACACACACACACACACATACACACACACAAATATGAAAGAAAAAATAGATTTCACAGTATTTTTCCTTTCTTCCACTTCACATTTGCACGTGTATCTCAACCAACTGATAGGGAACAGATTCAGTTCTGAACAAAAAAATATCTTGAGTTCATCCCAGTGAACACAGGTTTACTATGAAGTAACTGTATGTGTGTGTTTTGTTTATGCCACCCAACCTTTATAATGTTTAGCCACTCCAGTACTTGTTTCATTGCTAAAACAAGGAGTCTCCTTTGTCTCCTGCACTCAGTACCCCACTTAATTAAAAGCCCAGTTAGAGTGTTGGATGAGAATTGGGGAGAACTGGGTTCAAATCCTGCCATACTCAGCCAGGAAGCTCAGGGGATAACCCTAAACTAGATACTCTCTCTCATCCTAACCCACCCCACAGGATTGTTCTAAGAATGAAAGTAGGAAGAAAGAATCATTCAAACACTACCCTGAGTTATACCAACAGAAAGAGAAGTCACCCACCAGCAGTAATCAGTTTAGACAATCTCTCTCTCTCTCTCTCTCTCTCTCTCTCTCTCTCTCTCTCTCCTATTTTGATTTCAAACCAGACAACCGAATGGAATACATGGAGTCAGTCATCCCAGTTTCTTGGTATTTAAGTAGTAAGCATTTCAGGGACAGGAGAGAAAGGCAGCTTTTAAAAAAAAATCCCCATCATCAACTGATTTGCAAAGTCTTATTTTGATGGAAGTCTTTTTTTTTTTAAAAAGCATGTATTCAGCAGCTCTTTAGCCTCTTATCAAATGGATGACTCGGCCTGCAAGATCCTAACATTGAACACCAACTGTTCTCTCTACCTCCATCATACCTCCTTTTAAAAATACACGTTTCTTTTACCCTCCATCGTTCCTCCCCTTCTTGTGAAACAGCAGTACCAAGGCAGCCCCCACCCCTTTCTCATCATCTCTTCCTCTTTTTCCATTTGTTTCCTTCACATGCCACTTGTTCTCCAGACCCAGACCCGATGGTTTTATTTTTAAAAGTTTCGTTTACCATCCTCCCCCTGCCTTGCCTTCTTGTGGGTCAGTCAGCAGAGCAATGTGATTGTGCAGCCCTCAGGCAGTTTCTTTTCCTTCACCCTCCCCACTGCCTAAGCTTAATACAACTCTCATCTACAGGACCCCTCTACCGGCTTGTGAGTCAGTCTGTCAGCAACACAAACAAGGCTTTTCTGCAGCCTCCAGCCAGCCGCTTGGCTTCAAAGCTCCAGCACTCCTCCTTGCTGCTGCTGCTGCTGCTGCCGCTGCCTGACTCGTGCCTGCCTGCCATCACTCATGCGGCATGCTCTCCATTTCAGTGAGTGAGTCTGTGCAGAGCACAGCTGGCCGGGAGCAGCCATGCTGAGAGGCAGGCAGGAGGCAAAAAGAAGAAGTGGGTATTGGACCATTTTGTGGCTGCTGCAGCAACAGAGAAAGGGAAAGAATAAGAAATGGGGGAAAGAGAAGGGGCAAGGGCTGGCCTTGGGGGGCCCTCGGAGGCTGTGGGCCAGGAGACATTTGTCTCCTCTTGCCTAATTAATGGTACTCCCTGTAATGTGTATAGTTAGATACTGGGTGTTAGTTGCCACATATCACTGTGGAGAGCTGTGTGGTTCAATACTGAATCACAAGCTGGCTCCCCAAACCATCTGCAGACTGCATTGAGACTTCATGAAGACCACCTGGAAACCCCCAGAGGACACCCCGGATGATGTGCCACCTCCCACCCACAAGTTGAGACCGGGTTCTCCTGCTCTCCTGGCTTGGACTCTACCCTGGACTCTGTCCAGATTCACATACGCGTGGAACCGAAGGAGGACTTGCATACATTGGCGATGCCTTGCAGCTAGCGACTAACTCAGATGGACACTTATTTTCTTATGGCTGTCTTGACCTGCATGTATGTATGTACGTATGTATGTAACCTCCCGCCTCGGGAACACGATCTATAACATATCTGCATGCTAAACGAACCATGCCAGCACAGCGGCTGACCATGCCAGGAACTCCTGCTGACAACACCCCTGGAGGACCCCCTGGACCTGGAGAAGACCCTCCGCCATCAAGGACCCATGCCCAGAGGCTGCAATTGGCAGAAGAAGACTGGCACAGCCCTGCCGGCCACATGCAAGGTGAGGCTGGGATCTGTCCCTCCCTTGGACCTTTTGGACATTCCTCTCACTGAACTCTTTTAACCAGGTGGTCTTCATGTTTATTATCAGCTAACACGACGCCTGTCACTGTGGCAGTTGGAGTATATGCAAAGAATCCTGGGAGGTGAAAGGAAAGAGATCTCTGCTAGTTGCATTGCACCATAGTAGTTTGGGCAGTGCACTGCTGCTGCTCCATGGCTTATGCAGTCGAAGGTGCTGTAATGTCATTGGATGATGTCACGGGGATGTCTCCCCATTGCCTTGAGTCAATTGGCTCCTTCCATGCCTGACAGTATGCAGTCCCGCAATTGGTCTGCACCACCAGTGTTACCATGCATGCCGAGAGAATGGCTGATGGGGGTGCTCCTTTCACGGTTGTTGTTTGTTGTTGTTGTTTTATTTACTGCTTCTTTTCTCCTTGGACCTTTAGCTGGACTAATATCCTCACTATATTATGCCAACAATACAATGACATAATGGTGACAGTGGCTGAAGAAGATCATAGGGTTGATGTTAAATACATACACACATAAAATTTATTTATTTATTTGATTTCTATACCGCCCTTCCAAAAATGGCTCAGGGCAGTTTACAAAGAGAAATAACAACTCAATAAGATGGATCCCTGTCCCCAAAGGGCTCACAATCTAAAAAGAAACATAAGAGAAACAGCAGCAACAGTCACTGGAAGTACTGTGCTGGGGGTGGATAGGGCCAGTTACTCTCCCCCTGCTAAATAAAGAGAATCACCATGTTAAAAGGTACCTCTTTGCCAAGTTAGCAGAGGTCAAGTTGTTTAGCAGGGGTTATAAGCTGTTTTCTCTAGTGGACTGGAAGGCAGGATAAAAATTATGAGATTACAAAAACATTGGAAACCACAGTATGATAACCTAAGCCAGCAAAGAAAACAACATTGAAAACCAGCTCCTTTTTTTATGCTCCGTCAAATCTAAAGGCATTTTATCCATTTTGTAAACTCCTGACAGAACAGGCCTGATAAATATCCCCAAACACTTACTAAATGCAGTGCAGAGGGATTGTTCTGCTCTGATCTGCTCTTCTAATGGAATTTCCAAAAAGAAGAAATCTGGGAAAGAATGTTACTCTGGGCCACCAAGAGCTTGGACAATGGCCCTGTATGTGCTCATTTTGTCCAAGTGCTTATTGAGCCCAGATGGGGAAAACCCAGCCTGCTTAGTCATAGTGGCCCTGATGTTTAAACAGCTGCTTCTGAACTTGTGTGTTGCATACTTTCAGCACTCAGTATGGCATTCTGAGATCCCCCACTTTCTTGTTTCTTTCGTTGTTTTTTTAAAGCACCTTTCCACCTAATTTGTTGCCTTGTAGAGGATTATTTGGTGACTTGGCAGGAGAATCTCAGGCAGGACTCCACCACCTCCATCTATGGCTTCATGCCTTCCTTCAACATTGGCTGTATTTTCAAGTTGATGTCATGAGGGCTAGAAACCTGCCTTTTACAAAAACCACCAATTGAACATTTTGATTCCAAGGACCCCAGATTCTGGATCAGCGTTCACAAACTTCACGTTGTGTTGTGAGGGAGCATCCTTCCGTAGGAGCCAAGAGTCAAAAGGGAATAGGAGTGAGTGTGTTCTGTATTTGGGCACAGTGAATTAAGTATGCACAGTCTAAGGATAGGCCAGCCTCCCATTCTTCCTTGGACTAATAAAAACCCTGCTGCAAGTCTGTGTTCTTAGAGTCCTACCAGAGTGCTGCATATGACCCTCTTTAGTAAGCCCATTATGTTATCAGCACCTGTGTGGAGCCTTAATTGGTAGCCATGGTTCACAGAAAACACAGGATGGAAGCAAATTGGGTAGAATTCTTTATATTACTTTTGTATAATATATTGAAAGAAGAAGGTTGCGTAGGCAAGGTTGGGCTGGTGATGGTGTTTGGGTAGCAGGAAGAGAAACATAAGAGGAGCATAATATTTGCCTTGTTGCATCAGACTGAAGGTCTGAAGTCCAGCATTCTGTTTCCAGCAGCAGCAAACCAGATACCCCCAGGACACTCACAAGGGCATAAAGGCAACAGTGGGCTGTTATAGCTCTCCCTTGTATTTGGCTCCCAGCACCTGGTATTCAGTAAGATATACTACCTCTGTAGATGGAAGTTCCACATAGCTAGCTATCATACTGAATATAGCTGTTGATAGACCTTCATGAATTTGTGTAATCTCCCTTCTAAAGCCATGGGTGACATTAAGTTATAATATTATGAGAAGAGGGGGAGGGATCTTTTTGGCAAAATCAATAAAATTGAATAGAAAGTGTTGGGTTGAGTGCCTTTGCCCAATTTAGACTGCAGGATTTCAGGATTAGTGGAGACCTTATAACAGAATATGGCAATGCCCTGATAGGAGAGGCAATAAACCTAAAATAAATAGACTCTTGATGTGAATTTCCTGGAGGGGAAATTGGACTTAGGGTACACACGCTCCTATTCTAGGAAGTATACAATCAATAGGAGTGTAATATTAGAAAATCATCATTAGATAAATACTGTATTTATCCAAGTAGGAGACTGTGGATGTATGACGACCCTCTTAAAAAATAGAGGTTAAATATAGGTTATACAGGTGGCCCTTGTTATCAGTGGTTTCAGCAACTGCAGTTTCATGTATCTGTGGATGGGTCTTTGAGACCCGGTTTCATTATCCATAGTATTAAGAAGTTATTTTCACCTATCCGCAGTTCCTGGGCCACCGGAATTGATTTACAGAGTCACTTCTGGTGGCATTTCCTATCTGGAGACAGCACAGAGCAATTTTGTGGCTCATGTTTACCCACTCACCCAAAGCCAAAGAAAATCAGCCAATTTGGCAGTTTGGGGGAGGCATTGCTGGAGAGCTGGAGGTACTGTGCTGTACTATTTTTAAGTCTGCTTCCCTCCTGTTTTTTGTGATTTTTGGCAACAAAAAATTGTGCAGGAACCTAACCCCCAGATTCCCATAGAATTAAGGTTTCATTATTTACAGCTTCCATATTCATGATTGTAGGTATGAATTGAACCTCTGCAAATAATGCAGGCCTCCTGTACCTGTATTTACCTAAAAGGAACATAGGAAGCTGCCATATACTGAGTCAGACCATTGGTCTATCTAGCTCAGTATTGTTTTCACAGACTGGCAGTGGCTTCTCCAAGGCTGCAGGCAGCAATCTCTCTCAGCCCCATCTTGGAGAAGCCAGGGAGGGAACTTGGAACCTAGGTGCTCTTCCTAGAGTGGCTCCATCCGCTGAGGTGAATATCTTACAGTGCTCACACATCAAGTCTCTCATTCAAGTCATGCTTGCTACCACAAGACCAGCTCTCCTCTCCTATTGATGTTTCTTCTTCCAAATTTAAAACCACGCTCATCTTCTTCCAATACAGCTTCTCTCAGTATATGTTCAACATACAGTATCCTCTATCATAAAAGGCTTGGGCGTGCGGCCGTGCTGCTCGTGTCTTTTTGGGCCGTTCTGGGCATGTGCAGAGCGCATGCCCAGATTGGCCCAAAAAAATACGGCCGCCCAGACACGGGCGGCCATGTTGTCTCTGTGGTGGCGATGGGCTAAGCGGAGAGCTCGGCTGGGGCGGCCGACATGAAGGCGCCCTGTCCTGCTGCCGCCGCCGCCGCCACCGCCAGGCCAGTGTCTGTGTCCGCCGCCGTGCTGGAGCCCATCGCACAGGCCGGGTCTGAGGAGCCGACACCAAGCGCCTCCACCACCACGGTGGCAGCAGCAACCGTGGCCGACTCTTCCTCCTCCTTCTCCATCTCCTCCTCCTCGGCAGTGGCGGCAATGACGGCGGCGGCTCCTCCTCCTCCCCCGCTGCCCCCTCTCCCTGCACCACCGTGATGTGAATACCGGTTCGTCCCTGGTCCCACCTTTTAGCCAATCAAACAGACTCTGTGGGGATCAATTAGAGGCAATTTTATTTGCTGCTGCAGCCAGCAAGGTAAATCAATGGGCTATTGCTCTGCATTGAAATACAAATTGGTTAGAGGTGCATCTTACATTTATACAGACAATCTGAATGATGTTGACACCCGAGACATAGTATACTTGGCAACAAAATGGTGGACTAAGTATCTAGTACGCATGCGAAAGATTCATTGTTCATCTGGTGATCACCCCTTATTTGGTTACATCCTGTTTTCCAGACTGTCAGCAAAGAACAGTGAGAATTCATCTGGTGAGAACCAAGTTTCTTTAGATACAATTTAGTGGAGAAAGATAATGATGTTGATCATGTGAGGCCGTGTCCTTGAGCTGGCCTGAGCTGGGCTGGGGTTACTTTAAGTTAGAGTGAGGTATTCTAAGTAAAATGGAGTTACTTTGGTTTTCTAAAACACATCAATTCCCCCCTGAAATACTGTATCATCCTGAATCTTCAGGATATATGGGTTTGTAAGGGTACAGCTATATATATGAGTCTTACATTATGGCAAGGTTTAAAGGTTCTCATAAACACTTGGATTAAAGCTGGAATACGTTATGAGCAGCAACATGTGATTAACAATAAAAGGAAATACATGCTATAACTAGAATTACCTTCCTTGCCCATAAATCAATAGGCTCTCCATATTAGTTAGATGAAAGCTCTAACTGTTTGGAAATATTAATAATAGCTCTTCTAACACATAAACTCTTAATCTTGGAAATATAGTTCTTGCCCATTGATGGAACTCTGTGTTTCGTGTGGCAAAAGGGTTTGGAACATATGTGGTTTTGGGATGCCTTAAACATTTGTGATGCATTAAGCATAGTTTTTACAGAAATGGTATGTGCTAAATGGGCTGTACATATGGCAATGAAACTAGATACATTGCATACAACATCCTAGAGCTACAAACATAATTAGTATAATTCTATAAATCACACACATATCCTTAACGACCCATATCTGGCATGATTTGATATAGATAAAAAGTTTTACACATAGCAGCAAGGTGTACATATAAAGTCATATAACTTATAGCAAGCAACATTGTTTTAACCCATCTTTGCACCCAGACCCAAGGAGACACGGACACAGAAGTATTATGGAGGAACTGGTCACTTTATTAGGGGTACAAGGTTTTAAGATAGTGCCTGCACAGGCACGGCAGCTGGGGTTGGCATTCAGAGCAGCAACAGTGCGGGCTCGGATGGTGGGGGGGCACCACGTGGCCACCCCCGCCCTAGAATCTCATGGCACAGACACCTCGGCTCCAGGCGGCCCACCTTCCAGAAGGGGGCGCCCTTCGTTGCCGACCTAAGGTCAGGACCCTGCAATTTACATCACCTGTCCGACGCTGTAAAGCCATACGGAAGGGTGTCGGTTGCAGGGAGGTGGGAGCAAGGCAGCATCCCTGATCTGTAAAGCCTCAAGGGATCTGCCCCTCCACCTTACAGCTAAAGCTTACCTAAGGTGCCGCACCGCATCAGCCGCTCACCTCCGCACTGTGCCCGCCAACCCCGTGGTAAAAGTGACCACAAGCTATTCCCTGGCTAAC
The DNA here is from genome assembly GCF_027244095.1 of Hemicordylus capensis. Classification (NCBI taxonomy): domain Eukaryota; kingdom Metazoa; phylum Chordata; class Lepidosauria; order Squamata; family Cordylidae; genus Hemicordylus; species Hemicordylus capensis. The sequence goes on from NC_069658.1 coordinate 163,676,090, forward strand.
TAATCAATCCCGCTAAGCAACCTTGCTACTAACTGGTATAGGTTGAGGCAGGCGAAAAAAGGTGCACGCTAAGGCCAATCAAGCGTATACCCAAAAAATTCCTGCCCGGCCCCAAACGGCGACCAGCAAAGCCCAACCTATGCCAGAGGGAGGGAGGGAGGGTGCTCGGTCAGGGAAGGACTGAGCCGGCACAGGCCTGCTGCCGGTTCACTGCTGCTAGCCACGCCTCCGAGACGGAGCCGGGCCAATGGGAGCTAGCTCCCAGTGCCACGTGCTCCAGGGGGTGGGGCTGAGGGCAAACAAGCCGCGCAGCCTAGAGCGGCTGCGATCGGCTGGCTTGCACCCAGACCCAAGGAGACACGGACACAGAAGTATTATGGAGGAACTGGTCACTTTATTAGGGGTACAAGGTTTTAAGATAGTGCCTGCACAGGCACGGCAGCTGGGGTTGGCATTCAGAGCAGCAACAGTGCGGGCTCGGATGGTGGGGGGGCACCACGTGGCCACCCCCGCCCTAGAATCTCATGGCACAGACACCTCGGCTCCAGGCGGCCCACCTTCCAGAAGGGGGTGCCCTTCGTTGCCGACCTAAGGTCAGGACCCTGCAATTTACATCACCTGTCCGACGCTGTAAAGCCATACGGAAGGGTGTCGGTTGCAGGGAGGTGGGAGCAAGGCAGCATCCCTGATCTGTAAAGCCTCAAGGGATCTGCCCCTCCACCTTACAGCTAAAGCTTACCTAAGGTGCCGCACCGCATCAGCCGCTCACCTCCGCACTGTGCCCGCCACAGCGGGCGTCAGCCTAGCTTGACGCCCCGCCACCCCACAGGCCTAACAGCACTGTTGCCAACCCCAGCCGCAGATCGTCTAAGAAATACCTCATACCAAGGGGGGACAAGTGCACCCCATCACCCCTGAATAACTGGGGGAGCGAGAACGCGATGTCATTGTGTGGGATGCACCCGCCCCCCTTTGAGGCGATGAAGCGCGCCATGGCCGCATTCACCCCGCGCCTAGCCCTATCTACCTTGTTCTGCTTCACCGCCCCCCTCCAGACTCGCCGCTGAGTGATGTCAGACCAGATGACCACCAGCCCCGGGCACCAGGATAGGGCGACCACCAGGTCCTGGGCAATCTGTCTTGAGAGCGAAATGCCAGACTGGTCCACCAGGTCGTTGCCTCCAAAATGCAGCAGCAGGACATCCGGGACAGGATTCCCTTCCAGGAACTCGTGCAGCATCGGCAGGAACTGGGCCCTCCGCATGCCCCGCCGGCCAAGCCACTCCACAGTGGCCCAACGCCCCAAACCAAGCTGGGTTCCAGGGTCGGCGCTCTGCGCCCACTTGCGTGCCCAGAAAATGAAGGAATGGCCCAGTATGAGGACTCTTGCGCGCTGCCCGGCCGCCCTCGGCCCAGCCGACTGAGGCCCTGCGCAAGAGGAGAAAGCATTAGGAGTGGCACAAATAAATGGTTCGTGGGTGGGGGTGGGGTGGGGCAGAATTTATGCGCCCATCTACCGCACGTATCGGCGGTAAGCCGCTGACCGCCACCTGCCCAGCCGCCGGATTTCCGGGCCCGAATAACCCATCCGAGCAGCCATGGAAGCCGCCCCAATCCGAAAGGAGTGGGGGGCCAGATCCTGGGTAGGCACCCCCGCCGCCACAAAGGCTCTCCTCATCACCGCCCAAAACTGGAATTGGGTCACGTGGCGCCCATTAGCGTGGATAAAGAGGCACCCCATAGCTGAACCCCTGGCCTCCGTGTAGTCCTCCAGTGCACGGACTGGGCACAAGCCCGGGTCGCCAGCGGCATGCAGCGCGACACTCTGCCCCTTGCCTCTCTGATCTGTTTTTGAAAACCTAAGGTGCAGTACCACCCGGGAAGCACCCACGGTGAGGTCACTGAATTGAAGTACCCTACTCGTGGGGCCGTGCCTGCTCCTGGGGAACATCTCTCCAACCCTAAAGGCCCCGAAGAAAGCAACCAAGGCTGCCGCCCTGAACAGGACCTCCTCATAAGGAGACGCACAAACCCCGGCAAGTTGCCGCAGTGCCAGCTGCAGCGCCTCTGGGGTGACCGGCCTACGTCGGTCAGGTTGCACGGGCGTCTCCCTCGCCCAGCCCTCCAGCATGCGCCGGACCCTGAAGTCCCCAGAATGGTCGGGGAGGCCCCTTGCTTTCCCAAAGAAAGCCAGCGCAGCCAAATGGCCGGCCATGGTGCTCACCGCCAGCCCCTGGGCACGGAGGTGCACCAGGTACTGCATCAGCTGTTCCGGCGGCACAGGCCACACATGGACCAATCCTACCTGAGCTCTAAACTGCAGAAAGGCCCTGACCCTTTTGTCGTAGGCAACCCGTGTCCTGGGCGCTATGGAGGCTTGGATGGCCCTAAACGCCTCTACATCCCAAGGTTCCACAACCATTCGGGCACCTGCTCGGGCTCCTTGGCGGCTCCAGGTGCCAGCTTCCGGAAGCGCTGCATCTGGAAGCGAGACAGGGCATCTGCCACCTCGTTCTGCACCCCTGGAACATGCTGGGCGGTGAAGAGCGTGTTATGGCGAAGGCATGTTAGAACCAGGGCCCGCACCAGCCCCATCACCCTCTGTGATTTGGAAGTCTGGCTATTAATAATCTGAACCACGGCCAAATTATCGCACCAGAAACGCACGACCGAGTCCTTGAAGGACTCGGCCCAAATGTGCACCGCCACCACAATGGGGAAGAGTTCGAGGAAGGTGAGATCCCTTGTGATTCCCCGTTCCGACCAGCTGCCCGGCCATCGTTCCGCGCACCAGTGCCCTCTCAGGTACAGGCCGAACCCAAGGCCGCCCGCGGCGTCTGACTGAACCTGGAAGTCGGCCTCGAGCAGCTGGGAAGAACGCCAGAATGACACCCCATTAAAGGACTCCAGGAACCTGAGCCAGAGCCCCATATCCTCCCTCATGGCGGTAGACACCCTAATGAGGAAATGGGGTCGATTACACCCCACCATGGCGTCACACAGGCGCCTTAGAAAGGGGCGGCCTGGAGCCACCACCCTGCAAGCGAAGTTCAGGTGGCCAACCAGCGATTGCAATTTGCGTAGCGTTACCTTCCTAGCCTCTCTGCATTCCCTGAGCAATTCCCTCATGATGCCGAGCTTGTCCCCGGGGAGGCGTGAGAGCTGTCCCACCGTGTCCAGCTCTATCCCCAGAAATGTAAGCTTCGTGGTCGGGCCCTCTGTCTTGTCCTTAGCCAGTGGCACCCCCAGATCCCCACAGAGTGCCCTGAATGAGCGCAGTAAGTGTAGGCATTGGCCAGAGCCCTCCCTTCCTCCGAAAATAAAGTCATCTAAATAGTGAGCGGAGGAGCGTAGCCCCGCCCTCCGGCGCAGTGCCCATTCCAGCATAGAGCTGAAAGCCTCAAAGGCCGCACAGGAGACCGAGCATCCCATGGGGAGGGCTCTGTCGATGTAAAATCCCCCTTTAAATGCGAAGCCCAAAAGGTCAAAGTCATCAGGGTGCACGGGCAGGAGGCGGAAGGCGGATTCAATGTCGCACTTCGCCATCAGTGCCCGAGGCCCGCAGCCCCTGATCATGGCCACAGCCTCATCAAACGATGTATACCGTACTGAGCAAAGGTCCGCCGGTATCCCATCGTTAACCGAGTCGCCCCTTGGGTAGGACAGGTGGTGGATAAGCCTATACTCTCCCGGCGCCTTCTTAGGGACCACGCCCAAAGGGGATACCCGCAATGTTGGCAGTGGCAGCCTGTCAAAGGGGCCCAGCACCCTCCCCAGAGACACCTCCTTGGCTATCTTTTTCGCTACTATGTGTTCCATCCCCCTAACCGATTTTAGGTTGCGTGCAAAACTATGGACCCGCCTGGATTGGCACGGAATCCTAAACCCCTTCACAAAACCGTCCTCAATATAGCGTGCGCGCTCCCTGTTGGGGTAGTCACGCAGCAGCCTCCGGAGCACCGGGATTTTAATTGGGCTGGGGCCCTTTTCCAGCCGTGGCTGCTGGGCCCTTTGCCCCTCCCGGGCCTTGGTATCCCCCTTTTCCCCTAAGGGCTTTGGCCCGCTGGCAGTAGATACTGGCGTGCCGCCCACCGCAGAAGCCACAGTCATGCCGGTACTTGCACGGGGAGCGGGCACACTTCCCGTTCTTGTTAAATTCCCAGCACACCAGGGGACCTTGAACCCCCTGTGCGCCTGAGGCCGAAGCCGCTGACGCTGCCGGTGTTTTGGAAATGAGGTGCCCGCTGTCGGCGCGCTTGCCAACCAAGGGCCTCGCGGGTGTCATAATCTGAAGCCATAACTCGGGGTGCTGCCTTTCCCAGGATATACCCGCATTGCTGGAGGCGCGCTCGCGGAACGCTTGGTCATAGCGCTCCCAGGCATTACCAGCAAAGTCCATGAAGGCTCTGTGTATAATATCAAAATACTTAACGAGAGCGGGGGCCCCGCTCTGGATATTTCTGCATCAGAACACCCATGTAGATTGTGTACCCCGAAACCCAATTTGCCCAATTATGCTCAATGGGCTTCCGTTTTGTCCTCTCCTTGTCCTTCCCCTGGGACCCCTCCTTCTCCAGTGGCTCCGGCTCCTTGAAGAGCAATTGGAACACGTCAATGCACTCTCCTTTCCAAATCCGTTCCTTAACTGCTGGAAGGAGGTGGTCCCCCAAGGGTACGGGCCCATCCCCAGTATGCCAAGCAGAGCTGAACTGCGCCGTTGGCCCCTGGGTGGGCAAAGCAGTGCTCCCCCCTTGCCAGACCTGATTACAGGTGGCGTGTGGAGATGCCCAGTTAACTGGCCCTGGGAACCACCCGTATGGTCCGTAGGGGGTGCTAAAGGGCAGTCCCCACGGCCAGGCCCCCTGGGGGACTCACCATTGTCGTCCCTGCCGTCTCCCGGTCCTGAGTCCGCCGGTTGTGTCGTGATCCCCGCTGGTTCCTCGTGGGCAGTTCCCGCCGCCGCCTCCAAAGCTGCTAGACGGTCAGCAAAGCCCTGCATTAGTTTTGCCTTCTTTTCTGCCCTGTTTGACTTTTTTGCATGTGGGGGCACCCCCGAAGGCCCCCTGCCTGCCTCGTCGCCCTCTAGAGTGGTGCGCTGCCTCTCAAGGGCCTGCAGCCGTGCTATAAACACCCTGATGGCGCCCAGTTCCAAATCGCCCTCATCGTCGGAGGAGGATTCGGTGGGTGCGTTTGGCCTCTTAGGTGGCCGCGTTGGCTTGCCACCCTTCTTGGCTGGAGCCTTCCCACCCTTTTTAACTGGGGCTTTCTTAACTGGGGCTTTCTTAGGGCCCATGTCCCAAAGGATGAAGCTTATGGGCCTGTACCCTGCCCTCAAGTGCGTAAACGAGTGACCTGGCCGGCGCAAGGCCTGACTGAGGCCTACGCTGGCAAGGAAGGCCTATGAGTCACAGCGCCTGCCCCACCTAGCCGTGGTAAGGCCCAGCCCCACTGAAAGGCCCCCAAATGGAGCTTAGGCCCGGCAGGGGAGGCCCACGAGCCCACCAGGGAGGCCTAGTCAATGCAGGCCCCCAAAATGGGTGTGTGTGGGGGGTTAGGCCCTACAGGCCCGACAATAAAGGCAAAGGCCGCCCTTAGCAGAAGGCCTAAACGGGCCCTGGGTTGAAGGGGTTCCACACAGTTCAAGCCAACACCCCCAACGTCCAATCAACCCTCCCCCCAGATGACCGGGTTAGTCAATTGCCCCCCCGCTGAAGGCCTGGCGCGGCCTACTGAGGGCCTGGGGCGGCCTGCTGCCCTCACTCGATGCCGGGCAGCTTGGGCCTGCCAGGGCCTAGAAGCCCTTGTGTGGAGAGGCCCGAAGATCAAAGGCCGTTCCGAGGAGGACTTAAAAGCCTCTCCTGTGATCCCCCCAGAGCCCGTTACCACAGGCAGCCGGGCTACAGAGGCCCTGGCCGCCGAGCCGCTCCAATCCGCTGCTCGCTCGAAGGGCCGCTGCACTGCTCCCCGACGTTCCGCTCCCGTGGGCCTCCTGCTCCGGCTTCCGATTCGGGTACCCAGCCGGCCACGTGGAGGCCCCGAAGCCGAGCAGCAGCACGTCCTTCCTTCTGCTCGGTCAGGGAAGGACTGAGCCGGCACAGGCCTGCTGCCGGTTCACTGCTGCTAGCCACGCCTCCGAGACGGAGCCGGGCCAATGGGAGCTAGCTCCCAGTGCCACGTGCTCCAGGGGGTGGGGCTGAGGGCAAACAAGCCGCGCAGCCTAGAGCGGCTGCGATCGGCTGGCTTATCCCAAATAAAGTATCAATAACAGTCTAGCATTGTGGAACCAGGTACTTCTAGTGATTAATGGATTATCAGCTTGTGGAAAGCGATAGCAATGACAGGTCATAAAGATCATACAAGTCAAATACAAGTGTCTATAAAATTAGCAAGTAAAGCTTGGGCCAGCTTAATGTCTTAGATCACAAAGGGACCAGTAACTTGGGGATAGGTGCAGACTTGCAGGTAAATGCTCTGGTTGAAAACAATGAGATGATTGGCACAATATGTAAGTGAAACAAATAAGGAAATGACTGGAGAGCAAGCATGTGAGGTCCATGACCTTACAGCACAGGAGATAGCAAGGTTTTCAACATAATGATAGCACATAGTCACTACAAGAAAGTAATATAAGAAAGTGGTGCAAATCATCAACTCCCACCCCCCTTAGTGTCCTCTAAAGTCTGTCATGGCCAAAAAGGAAGCCATGGAGAGCTTTAGAATTCAAAATCTAAAAGTCCTTGGTAAGGAAAAATATATTTTAGTCCTTCAGTTGAGAACCAAATGTTCTTGTACAACGTTGCAGGATTTTGGCTATCCTGGATGTTCTCTGATCCGTGTTGTTCGAATGTTCATGTGTTTGGGAGCCTTGACTCCCCCCCCCCCCTTGTGGGCAATCTGAAATAGTGTCTTTGGCAGAATTTGAAATAGTGTCCTTGGCAAGGTATCTTACTCAGGTAGGATGGTTCCAGGGCTTCACAGCTTGGGGAGATGCCGTTGCATGTATGACTCCAGAGAAAAGTGGCAGTCTTCAGGAAGATGAATTTTGCATTGGGCCCTCTTCCTCGAACACAGGACAGGGTAGCAGATGGATGTTCTGTCACCAGTGGGTTGGATTGGAGATGCAGATAGGGACTGCTCTCTGGTAGCTGCTGCTGCTGATGGTTAGTTTCCCTGGGTCACTGTTGATGGAGACTCCCTTGGGATTACATTCTGGTGATGGATCCAGGTATTCCTTCGATCTGGGAAGGACCAATCCTTCTTGGAAAGACAATTCAAGGCACTGTTGGTTGCAAACCTGTTTACTTGAGAGAAAGACAGGCAAGTGAGTTGCCAATTCCCTCCCCCCCCCCAATGTACCCAGAATGTTGGGGGGCAATATGCTAAATCATTGTAAACCGCTTAGAGAGCTTCCAGCTATAGAGCGGTATATAAATGTAAGTGCTATTGCTATTGCTATGTAGGGACAGCATCCTGAGACTAAGTCTCTGGGTGCTAACCATCAGCACAAAAGGAAAAGTCAAGTTTTCAAGGCAAATAATACAAAGGATGGACAAAACTTGAGGCTATTTTCAATTTGGTCTTTTGGCATTTTTTTCTTTCTTTCTCCAATTTATATTTTTGTTTCCCTGCTTTCCCTGGGCCCCCACTTCTCCGAAGACCAGGGGATGATGTCTTCATTTAAGGCTTGATGGCTTGTGTGGTTGGCTGGTGTCTGATCACGAGAACAAAACAGCAATCCTGGGCAAAATAGCAGCAATAAAGTCAAAAAGAAAAAGGCATTCACATTTTTCACCCCCTTGTGAGTTTGGGGCTTTGAGGAGGAATTAAAGCCTTTCAGGTCAAGCATAGTCACTGCTAACAAGGTCCAGTTTCCATGTGGCAACTCACATTCTCTTCTGTATCCTGTTCTTCCTCCTTACAACAACCCTGTGAGGCAGGCCATATCGGTTGAGTGGCAGGCTCTGTGTCACCTAGCAAGTATCATGGCTGAATGAGGATTTGGACTCGGGTTTTCCCAGTCCTAGTCCAGCACTCTAACCACCGCACTATGTTGGCTGACAATCATACACAGTCCTTTGTCAGGGCAATCAATCTCCATCCAGTATAACTGACTTCATTCTCCACCGTCAGTAACATCTGGCTTTGGGATCTTCATCTAGGTCACGTGTAGATAGTTGTGGTGTCCCAGTTCTCCATCTTTAGCCTCATAATTAACAAGTCACTGATGGATTCAAGTTTGGGTTTGACATTTCTGTAAAGCGAAAACAACCTCTCGAGACAAGGAAAAAGGTAAAGTCAATCCCTGCCCTCTGTCTACCCACAGCTTGGGCATTACCTGACTTGGTATGTCCAATGAGATACTATACCTTGGTAAAGTAGGATTGTTTACTACACAAATTACACAGGCTGTTGCCACATGTTTTGCAAAAGGGTACATCCAAGAGGCACAAAAGTGTCTTTGCATTGACTAGGAAAAACCAAAGGATTGGTTCTGCAAGAATTCCACATCCATCTGCTGTTCTTTACCAGACATCCTCTTCTAAGTGCGCCCTCCTGCTGTGGTGCAAAGTCGATGTCCTTTTTCTGAATATGTGGGGGGGTTGTGCCAAGATAGTTAGCACAGGAATCAAAGATGCTTGGAAACAGGAATAGAAGGAGCAGCAGTTTTAACTGCAGCATCTGCCATCCAATTACCCTTTGTCACTGGGTCATTACCCTCTGGTGACCTCTGGTATGGATGACTGCAACCTCTTCTAGTAGTGTAACAGCAGTCTAGAGTTCTGATATCTGTGTCCCATATTTTACTTCCTTGTTTCCCACTGTTAAAAATCTTCTTTCTTTCCAAGTGGCCCCATGAGTTGTGTAAAAATTACCTTGAAGGTGATGAGCTCTGCAAGCTGTGCTGAGATACCTGGAGAAAGAGATTTCACCACCAGAACTTCATGGTCAGTCACTACTCCATAGCCAGCTTACATTGTCCATCTTACATGAAGCTGCCTCCATCTGTGTACAAATCAATGTCTGCATTTTGGAGAGGTTGATCTTTAAGATCAGGATGGCTTGGCATAGATGCAGTCCACATCTTGCAAGCAAGCATGTTCTTGGTCTTCTGTAGGCTCAAAAGGAAGTAAGTTAGCTGGATTAAGAACAAAGCAGTAGCCATGCAAACCCCAGGATCCCCACCAAAGTGAAATGATATTTGGTCATGTGTGAGGGAGTCAGCCATCTATTGCCCCAGACTAATCCCTTTTAGCTGGGAAATTTCCAAGTTGAATTGCAAACCGGTGCTTTGGAACTCCTTGCCACTTGCAGGATTGGCAAAACAAAATTCCTTTCATCAAATCTCATGTCTGGGATTTTAAGATTCAGCTGCTGTGAAGGCAAAGCAGGGCTGGTGGATGAGTCAAATTTAAAAAATTTTTGAACCTTAGACCATTTGATTAGTAGCTTTCAGTTTACATCAAATCAGTTAGCAGAAATATTGCATAGATTTTGCAAAAACATGACAGTAATACAATTAGACTAATTTATCTTAAAATCCATTTTTCCTTCTCACCCACAATTACAAACTGCTGTTCAGAGAACCTCTTTCCCCTTTCCATCCGGAAATGGGCGGAGTTGACATTGTTTATCAGGGATCAGCTTTCATTTGTGAGGAAGAATTTGGAAGGGAAACTTCCGGTTTAGAGAAAAGTACCCCCACCCCTTTCTTCAGAAAATAGGTAAGATAGACCACGCCAAGGAAATAAGTAAACATAACATATAAAGGCTTATGACACTCAGTAGTGGCAGAAATATCACAATCAACTTAATATAAGAATGAATGAAATAGAGCTTGCTCTCATGCCTAATGCATTTAGCCATAAGCAGCACTTTTGCAGAGGTGGGAAGATTCAGCCCTCAGTTGGCCAGCTGACCGCTGAAAGCTCCCCCTGCTGCATAACTGCTAATTTTGGAATTCAATGTCAGAGCAAGTTTGGTCTGGAGCAGTTTACAGAAAAACAACAACATGTCACTAGAATAAATACATTCACAAATACAACAGAATAAACAGAATAAATACAACAGAAACCTCATCTTCACAGAGATGACCTATAAGATTGATGTGGGTTGAATTCCTATACAGAACCAGAGCTTTGGGCTCCCTCTCAGAAACATGCACACACACACACACACACACACACAGAGGCTTGTCTTGTGTATTTCACAGAACAAAGGACTAAACAAAAGAAAACTCCATATGAGTCACAAAGAATTTTATAACATTTTCAATATGTTAGCCATAAACTCAGTTAAGGAAGTAGCTTAAATAGAACAAACTTATCACAGCCATCCATAAAAACAACCTGTAATTCTATATTACCTTTCCACATCACAATCTTATAACTTACTGGTGCTTTTCAAGCATTTTTCTTTTTGTTGTTGTTAACAACCTCCAACCAAAACCCTTTTACGTGTCTCCTTCTAGTTTTTTTTCTTTTGTCTGCAATTCCCATATGCATTCCTTCAAAACTCCATTTTCTTTCCTCTTTTCCAACTGCCAGCAGTTGAAGGGGGGGGGGGGAGAGAACAAAGACAGCCTTTTGTTCAGAGAAACTTTTTGCAGTTAGAACAGTGTTATCTTTTGGCTTGGTTACAACAGGACAGTGGCATCAAGAAATTTAGACTGTTAGCAGTTTTGAACTCGGAAACAGAACATAGAGACAACATGATTTTAGCAAAAGACAATCATTATTTCTTCTTTTCTTCAGACCCCTTGTCTTGGAGCACAGAGGCATTTTTAAACTTTCATTCTGAGGGCACCTCCCCCTCTTGTGAGAATCACCCAATTTTTCAACACGCATTCTAAAGGTACTTGCTATTTCTACTCCCCATAGTCCCCCCCCCCCGTGTGCTCGTGCTTGGGCCATTTATTTTTGACTCAAAGCCGCGCCCCCCCCCCTCGGGATTTTGGCTTAAATTGCCCCTCTCTTGGGTAATTTGCTTTCTCCCCTCTTCTTGGGATGAAAGATTGCCCCTCCCTGGGCTTCCCCCCCGCTTTTTCCCCTTCTTGGGCTGGGGTTCTCACCAAGACGTCTTTGGATTTCTCGCCTCTCCCTCAGGCTTTTGCCTCGATTCCCAGATGTGGCGTGTTGTGATGACTGGCGCGTCTTGGGGCCCATGAGAATCCTCCACAGACAAAACGCTGTGAGGCGCGCTGGATCTCACTGTCCCGTGACGGGTCAGACTGTCCACCCAGAGTCACATCCGACTGTCACGGCACCAAATTGATGTGAATACCGGTTCATCCCTGGCTCCGCCTTTTAGCCAATCAAACAGACTCTGTGGGGATCAATTAGAGGCAATTTTATTTGCTGCTGCAGCCAGCAAGGTAAATCAATGGGCTATTGCTCTGCATTGAAATACAAATTGGTTAGAGGTGCATCTTACATTTATACAGACAATCTGAATGATGTTGACACCCGAGACATAGTATACTTGGCAACAAAATGGTGGACTAAGTATCTAGTACGCATGCGAAAGATTCATTGTTCATCTGGTGATCACCCCTTATTTGGTTACATCCTGTTTTCCAGACTGTCAGCAAAGAACAGTGAGAATTCATCTGGTGAGAACCAAGTTTCTTTAGATACAATTTAGTGGAGAAAGATAATGATGTTGATCATGTGAGGCCGTGTCCTTGAGCTGGCCTGAGCTGGGCTGGGGTTACTTTAAGTTAGAGTGAGGTATTCTAAGTAAAATGGAGTTACTTTGGTTTTCTAAAACACATCAATTGGGGGTCTGGAGCCCGGAGGTGGAGGTGTGCCTCTTTCACGCCATGGCCGTTGGTCAGAGAAGAACGTGGAGAGCAGGCCGCAACGCAAGCCTCGGGCTCGAGTAGCATCTCCGGCCGGACGGGGAGAGGGAGGCAGGGCTGAGCTTCGCAGATGGGAAGAGGCCGCCGCCGGGCGCCTCCATGTCTCTCTGGCACCCCCCGGAGGCTCTCCGCGGCGGCGCGCACCCCCTTGATTCATCGGGATCTCCGAAAATGGCTGCAGCAGTGCTTACTAGCGCCCGTTATTTAGCGGGCCTAAAATCACTTGTAAGTTGAATAAAGAGGGAGAGAGTATACAGCCTTGTCTTACTCCTTTGCCGATCTGGAACCAGTCTGTTTCACCATGTTCCGTCTGGACTGTGGCTTCCTGTCCTGTGTATAGGTTTCTCATGAGAACAATGAGATGTTCTGGGGCACCCATCTTCCTAAGGCACAACTTGACATGGTCGATGCAATCAAAGGCTTTTCTGTAGTCAATAAAGCACATATTGACTTCTTTCTGGTATTCCTTGGGCTTTCTTAATTATATACAGCATGAATCATCTATGATGTCTCTTGTTCCTCGGCCTTTTCTGAAACCAGCTTGAACACCCAGCATTTCCCTTTCCACGTTGGGCTCTAATCTGTGTTGGATGATCCTGAGAATTATTTTGCTAACATGCGAAATTAAGGATATTGTGTGATGGTTTGCACAATTTGTTAAGTCTTTTTAAAACAGTATTTTTATTATTTTATCCATAATATAAACAGAAAAACTTAAGTAGGAAGAAAAAAAGAAAAAACCAGACATAATCAAATGATACAATTACAAGGATTCTCATTACAGTCTGTTTACTTCCACCTGAGTTCTTTACACCATCATCTCCCTCTCCCCTTCTCCAAACTAAAACATAAATGGCTGCAAATTTACAAACATTAACAGTAAGGTCAAAAATTAGTGTACCTATTATCTACACAGAGCATTCAACATTAAATTTCTGTACAAAAAGAAACCAAATCGCTGATGAGGAACCAAACCCTGTCATATATTATACTGAATAAATGGTTCCCAGGTCTGAGAAAAAGAATCTTCAGATTTGTTCTTAATATATGCAGTAATTTTGGCTATTGATGCATAATCCCACAGTTTAAGATACCAATCGTCTAGAGACTGAATCAGATTTGTTTTCCAGCAAGAAGCATAGAAGAGTCTTACCACCATTATCATATATAAAGTTCAGTGTATCTTGCCGAAATATATGGTTTAGTAATATTTAACATAAAAATCTCTGGGGGGGAAGGAAAATCTATATGCAAGATTTGCTGCATTTTCAAATGTATTGTAAAAAGCACAAATTTTTTGGAAAACATGTCCACCACATAGGATAAAAAGTACCTTTCTGTTCTTTCCATTTCCAGCAATCCCCAGAGTATTTATTGTACATCTTTGAAATCTCTGCTGGGGTAATATACCAACGTAGGTACATTTTATACCAGTTTTCCCTCAAGGTACTATTCACTGTGAATTTTATGTTCACCTTCCATTGAAATTCCCACTCTTGCATCTCTATTGTTCTGTTAAAATTCTGCATCCTTTTAAAAATTATTATTTCTTGTTTACACAGTCAGACAGGTGTTATTGACTGGTTTGTTTTATTCAGACATTGAGTCCTTCCCACGGACCTGGGATGGCTGAATTTTATTGTAAATTGTTATAGATATCATCGCAGAATATAGGCTGTTCCCAGTAAAGCTGCTTTCTGTAATTGGCTGATGGTGATTTCTGTGACCCCTGTGGTGTTGAGTTGCTCTTCAAGGTCTTTTGGAACTGCACCCAGGGCGCCAATTACCACTGGGATTATTTTGGTCTTTTTCTGCTACAGCCTTTCAATTCCGATTTGTAGATTTTTGTACTTTGTGATTTTTTCTATTTCTTTTTCTTCTATTCTGCTATCCCCTGGTATTGCTATGCCGATTATTTTGACTTGTTTTTCTTTCTTCTCGACTACAGTTATATCTGGTGTATTGTGTGGCAGATGTTGTCTGTTTGTAGTTGGAAGTCCCATAATATTTTTACATCTTCATTTTCTTCAACCTTTTCAATTTTATGGTCCCACCAATGTTTGGCTACAGATAGCTTGTATTTTTTGCAGATTTCCCAGTGTATCATCCCTGCTACCTTGTCATGCCTTTGTTTGTAGTCAGTCTGTGCAATCTTTTTACAACAGCTGATTAGGTGGTCCACTGTTTCATCTGCTTCTTTACAAAGAAGCACTTGCTGTTTGTTGTGGATTTTTGGACTCTGTTTCTTTCTTCAAGTAACCATTCTTAAGCCATTGCCAGGTCTTGGTGATGTCTGATTTTCCACTTATGTTGTGCAAATATTGACCATGCAGTGGCTTATTTTTCTATTTTTCTGCTCGGTTCTTGACTTGTTCTTTCTTGTAGGCCTGCTTTGTTTCATTGGTGTTGAATAGTTTCGCATTATTGACCATTTGAAGTGCATCTTCTTCACTGTCCTTGATATATTCTTCAAGGCTTCTTTTCTCCTCCTCTACTGTTTGATGGACTTGCAGCATTCCTCTTCCACCTGAGCTGCGAGGGAGGTATAGCCTATCTACATCACTGCGGGGGTGCAGAGCATGATTGATGGTTATGATTTTCCTGGTCTTACGATCTAGCGTCTCTAGCTCTGCTTGGGTCCAGTCTATTATTCCTGCAGTGTATCTGATAACAGGTATAGCCCAGGTATTTATGGCTTGTATGGTGTTCCCGCCATTGAGTTTGGACTTGAGGATTTTTCAAACTCTCCTGATGTATTCACTTCCATTTTTTCTTTTAACTTCAGTGTGTGCGATGTTATCAGCCTGGAGAATGCCCAGGTATTTGTAATGTTCTTTCTCTTCCAGGTTCTTGATCTTGCTTCCATTGGGCAGTTCTATTCCTTCTGTTTTTCTTATTTTTCCTCTTTTCATTATTAATGCAGCACACTTGTCTAGTCCAAACTCCATTGCTATATCGCTACTGAATATACGGACAGTGTTTAGCAGTGATTCAATTTCTGACTGGGACTTTCCATACAACTTCAGATCGTCCATGTACAGCAGATTTTTATCTATCTATCTATCTATCTATCTATTTATTTTACATTTATATCCCGCTCTTCCTCCAGGGAGCCCAGAGCGGTGATTTGACTTGATGTTTTAGATGTTTGGTATCCGAGGCCTGTTTTGTTTAGTATTTGTGAAAGTAGGGTCATGGCAATTACAAACAACAGAGGGGATAGTGAGTCCCCTTGGAAAATGCCTCTTCTAATGCTAACCTGTCCAAGTGTCTCACCATTGATTGTTAACTGTGTACTCCACATGCTCATTGCTTTTTTTATATAAATATCTGAATGTTTTTGCTGACACCAGTTGTTTCTAAACATTTTAGTATCCATGTGTGAGGCAATGAATCAAAGGCTTTCTTGTAGTCAATCCATGCAACACTTAGATTGGTTTTTCTTCTCTTGCAGTTTTCTAAAATCATTTTGTCAATCAGCAGCTGGTCTTTTGTGCCTCTGGTGTTCGGGCAATTTCCTTTCTGTTCAACTGGAAGCTGTTTGTTAGTTAATAAGTGTTGCATCACTTCATCTGCTTTATTCCAGTTAATAATTTGAAGATGGTTGGCAGGTAGGTTATTGGTCTACAAGTTAATTTTAGCCCGTTGAATAACGGGCGCTAGGAAGGGAAGGGGCCCATATTTGCCCTCCTGCCTGGCTCCGTCACCGCTAGGCCTCGGCGGCGGCTCTGCCGCCGCCTTGGCCAGCTTCCCCCGCCGCTTCTCCCCCCTGCCCGGCTTCAGGCCCCAAATTCTCCCTCCCGGCTCCGGCGCAGCGGCAGAGCCTTGGCCGGCTTCCCCCGCCACCTTTTTCCCCCTCATTCAGCGGCCGGGCGCTTCGCGCATGCCCAGTACAGGCCAGGGAGGCACGAACACACGCCTTGGTGTCCACGGATGGACACCAAGGCTTTTATTATAGAGGATAATTACTTGGAACTGCACCTTTTGCTCGGTCTTTCATTATGAGATGAGTTTTCCCAGTTTTTAGCCATTGTTCAATATCACCTCCTTGCAAAATGTGATTGAACTGTTTTGATAGTTGTTTATGAAGGCTTGTTAGGTGTTTAAGCCAAAAGCCATGCAGTTCATCGTCGCCTGGCGCAGTCCAATTTTTAATTTTCTTTGCTCTTTCACTTATTAATTCTGGTGTTATTATTAGATCTTGCATTTGTTCATTACATTTTTTGACCTCTTTCATCCAGCCTGCTTTTTTATTATAATCTATTGGATTGTCCCATAATTTCCCCCAGAATTGCACTGTTTCTTCTTAATTTGGTGTTTCTAGGTTTCTTGCAGTTTCTCCTTCTATGCTTTGGTAGAAATGTCTCTGGTTCGACTGGAATTGGAGATTCTGCCTGTGTTGTGTAATTCTGGCTTCATATCTGCTAATCTTCTTTGACACTGCTGTTATTCGCTGCCTTATTATTTCCAGGACTTCTCTAATTTTCCTTGAATCTAGGTGGTATTTTTGGATCAGATACTGTTTGGTGTTTTCGTTCTTCAGCTTCTTGTCTTTCATATCTTTCAATTTACTAGCATCTGATCTAAACCTGGAGATTTTATTTTCTAATCTAATCTTCCATTTAGGTGATGTACTACTTTCTTTTTTTACAGGTCCACTGATCTTATATCCGAGCTCTTGTGTTGTTATTATTGCTGCACTGTACATTAGTTGGTTTGTTTCTTACAAATTATTAATTGTTATTTCTGCAAGTGCAGCATTGACATCTTTTAATGCCTGAGCAAGTTGGTTTTTGGCAACTGTTTTTACAGCGGGAAGTCGAACCCTGGTGGTTGTTTGGTTCATGTGCTCAGTTATTTTTTGCTTTAGTTCTGTTAAACAGCATTTGGGTTTTTGAGGTGAAGGCAAAGGGGCGGTTGCCTAGTTTTGATTTTGGAACAGTTCAGCAACAGTGGCATCCTCTCTTTCCAACACCTCCTCCACCTGCGCCTGAGCAACTTCTTCAATTGGTGGTAATTCTTCTTCCATATCTTGAGCCTGTGTTGCTCTTTGCAGTTCTTCCAGCTCAACTCCTGTGAATACTTTATTTCTGATTATGAATCTTCTCTGGTCTGCTAGCCTTTGTTCTGTGATTTCTGTATCTGGATGCTTCTCTTTCC
The DNA here is from genome assembly GCF_027244095.1 of Hemicordylus capensis. Lineage (NCBI taxonomy): Eukaryota > Metazoa > Chordata > Lepidosauria > Squamata > Cordylidae > Hemicordylus > Hemicordylus capensis. Next base: position 163,693,107 of record NC_069658.1, read on the forward strand.
AAATTTGGTACTTTCTTTTTAAATAACCTCTTCTAGTTGGAATTATTATTATTATTATTTCTTGTTTACACAGTCAGACAGGTGTCATTGACCGGTTTGTTCCATCCAGACATCGGGTCCTTCCCAAGGACCTGGGATGGCTGAATTTTATCATCAATACTGTTGGTTATTATAGATAACATCACAAAATATAGGCTGTTCCCAGTAAAGCTGCTTTTTGTAATTGGCTGATGGTGATTTCTGTGGCCCCTATGGTGTTGAGGTGCTTATTATTATTATTATTAAAACTTTTATACCGCCCTTCCAAAAGGCTCAGGGCGGTTTACATTAAAACACCATTAAAATCAGTTAATAATTAAAACAGAAATAATAAAGTATAAAAACAATAATTAACAATTAAAAATATCATAAACAACAATTAAATAATCAGAAGAATTTAAAAACAAGTTTTTAAAAGCTGAGAAATTCTGGTTGAAGAGATGTGTTTTCAGGTGTTTTTTGAAAATTGCCAGAGATGGGGAGGATCGTATCTCAGCAGGGAGCGCATTCCACAATCTCGGGGCAGCAGCCAAGAAGGCCCATCTCCGTGTAGCCACCAAACGAGTTGGCGGCAACTGAAGACGGACCTCCTCAAGTGACCTCAATGGCCGATGGGGCTCATAGCGAAGAAGACGCTCTCTTAAATAGCCAGGGCCTAAGCCGTTTAGGGCTTTATAAGTTACAGTATAACTAGCACTTTGTATTTTGCCCAGAAAACTATTGGCAGCCAGTGTAACTCCATCAACAGAGGAGTAATGTGGTCTCTCTGAGATGACCCAGAGACCAACCTGGCTGCCGCATTCTGAACCAACTGAAGTTTCCGAACTAAGTACAAAGGCAGCCCCATGTAGAGCACATTACAGAAGTCAAGTCTGGAGGTTACCAACAAATGTACCACTGTTTTGAGGTCATTGATCTTGAGAAACGGGCGCAGCTGGCGTATCAGCTGGAGCTGATAAAAAGCACCCCTGGCCACCACCTCAACCTGAGAAACCAAGGAGAGATGTTGATCCAGAAGTACTCCCAGACTGCAAACCTGTTCCTTTTGGGGGAGTGTGACCCCGTCTAGAACAGGCAGATCAAAATCGTCTCTAGAGTTCTGACCCCGCACAATAAGTACCTCCGTCTTATCTGGATTCAGCTTCAGTTTATTCTCCCTCATCCAGCCCATTACTGCTTCCAGGCAGGCATTAGGGAGGATATGCCAACTCCTGAAGAAGTTGACATGGAGAAGTAGATCTGGGTGTCATCAGCATACTGGTAACACCCATCTCCAAATCCCCTTATGATCTCTCCCAGCAGTTTCATGTAAATGTTAAAAGACATTGGAGAAAGTATGGAGCCTTGAGGGACACGATACTTAAGCTCAGATTTTGAAGAGCAACAATCTCCAGTCGACACCATCTGGAATCTATCCGAGAGGTAGGAGCGGAACCACTGTAAAACAGTGCCTCCCACCCCCATCACCCTCAGACGTTCCAGAAGGATACTATGGTCGATAGTATCGAAAGCTGCCGAGAGATCCAAGAGGACCAACAAAGTCACACTTCCTCTGTCCATTGCCAATTGGAGATCATTCATCAGGCCGACCAAGGCAGTCTCCACCCCATAGCCCGCTCGAAAGCCAGTTTGAAGTGGGTCCAGATAATCAGTTTCCTCCAAGACCGCCTGGAGCTTAGAGGCCTCCACCCTCTCAATTACCTTGCCCAGCCATGGGAGATTGGAAACAGGCCTATAATTGCTCAACTCTGAGGGATATAATGCAGGCTTCTTTAGAAGAGGTCTAATAATTGCCTCCTTAAGACAAGGAGGCATCCTGCTCTCCCTCAGAGAAGCATTTATGATTTCTACCAGGCCGCCTACAACAGCCTCCCTGCTAGATCGAACAAGCCATGTTGGACAAGGGTCTAGAGGACAAGTGGTAGGCCTCACCGCTCCAAGCAGCTTGTCCACATCATCAGGAGTCACAAACTGAAATTGATCCAGTTGAATCGTATAAGAGGAGTTGTCGGACACTTCCAGTTCAGACATCAAATTAATTGTGGAGTCTCCATCTAAGTCGGCCCGAATCCGAGAGATTTTGTCTGCAAAAAATTCATTAAACACACCACAGCGGGTAACTGATGCTTCCAAATTCTGGTTCAAGGGAGAGGGGGCAGAACTAGTCCCCTCACAACCCTGAACAACTCCACCGGACATGAACTCACAGTGGCAATACGGGCAGAAAAGAACCGCTTCTTTGCCACACGTATCGCCTGAGCATAGATCTTTAAATGTGCTCCATGTCGTAATCTGTCGGATTCAAGTCGAGTTTTTCTCCACTTGCGCTCCAGTCACCTACCTTGCCGCATCAGCCCCTGTAGATCTTCCATAAACCAAGGGGCCAATTTTGAAGCAGGTTGGAGGGGACGCTTAGGAGCAATCATGTCTACTGCCCTGGTGAGAAAGTTGTTCCAGTTCTCAACCAAGGCATCAACAGGATCACCAGCAGAGCCAACATTGAATCCCTCCAAGGCTTCTTGGAATCCTACCAGATCCAGTAACCTCTTCGGGTGGACCATTCTAATAGGCCCCTCGCCCCTGCAAAAGTGGAAAGTGGTTGTAAGTCCAACCTTAACCAGATGGTGGTCCGTCCATGACAACGGGGAGATCGTAGGAGTCCCCACCCACGGAACACCACCCTGATCAGAATAAAAGACCAAATCAAGCGTGTGACCTGCAATATGCGTTGATCCAGAGACCGCTTGGGATAGGCCCATAGTCGTCATGGCTGCTATGAACTCCTGAGCTGCCCCGGACAAATTGGTCCCAAAATGAACACCAAAAGTCTGGGAGACTCCAACGCAAGTTCCGCGACCAAGTCTGAGAGCTCAGTAAGGGATTCCATTGGGCAGCGGGGTGATCGGTACACCAACAGAAGTCCCAATCTATCCCTGGTCCCCATACTCAAGTACACACATTAATATGGTCCAATACCCTGACAGGGAGCCTGGTAAGGGAGATGTTATCCTTATAGACCACAGCCACTCCACCTCCCTGCCCATGTCCCCTCACCTGCTCCTCTACAGAATATCCTGGAGGGAGAAGCTGGGACCAAACTGGGCCACTAGCCTCCCGCAACCAAGTCTCAGTAATACACATCAGGTCGGCCCCTTCATCCATGATCAATTCATGGATGAGTTCAGATTTATTTTGGACCGACCTGACATTGCAGAGGAACAAGGTAAGGTTATGTGGGATGTTGGCAGTGCTCCCCGAGGTCAAAGAGCTGGCAGGACAGCCGGAAAGGGGGACAGCTATTAGATTTCTGACCACCCTTCCCCTGGAACAGCCTGCTGACCTGCCAACGTTTCTTCTTCTATTGCCCACTACCACCAGAATAGTTGCCCCACATTCAACGAAGGCACTCCCTGCCTCCCCATCTCCAGACAAAACCACACACATTGCAACTTCAACCCAACCTCAGCACAACTTAAAACTGATTAAACAGAAGCCCCACTATTGAATGCCTCCCTCTATACAAATGGTTGGACAAAGTGTCCAGCCCTTGCCCTCGTTTCTCCCCCAAGGGGGCAACCCCCTCTGGTTTCGCCCCTCTGGTGTCGCCCCTGCCACCACCGGCAGCCTTCCTATATAGGCTGAGCAGCATGCTCAGCAGGTGGAGCCAGGAAAATCTGCCAAGTCACCCTTATGGCCCCAGTCCTGCAAAGCCTCTCCTCAAGCAGTCCTTGGGGGAGGCAGATGGCAACCAGGGAGGGCAGAAGAGAAGAGGTAGCCAGGCAGGGACCCCAGTCTCACACCCTGCGGAAGATGGTATCCTCTTCTCCCCCTCTCCAGCAGGCTTCATACGGGCTTTCACCTGTTCTGATTCCGAGTCGTATTTCAGTAGTAATTTGTATATAAGACTCAACAAATCCTCTGAGTTCTTTGTTATTAGAGTTTCAAATTCTGACAAGTCTCTCAACCTTGCTTCTGTAATTCTTGAACTATACTGTTAGTCTGTGAATACAATAGCCAAGAAGGATGTTCATCCCACTCTTGATATAAACATGGAATGGATTTCATTTTTGATCTTCCTACCATAAGACTTTGCAAATTGTATGCTCTCCATTCATCAAATTGTTTTGCATGTTCTTCTCCATGGAAATACATCTTCAATATCAAGGCTATATCTGGGCCCGTCACTTCCCTCTCAGCCTAACCTACTTCACAGGGTTGTTGTGAGGAGAAACTTAAGTATGTAAGTACACCGCTCTGGGCTCCTTGGAGGGGGATATAAAATGTAATTAATAATAACAACAATAATAATACTAATATAGGAGACAATGCTTGATATTACCCCATTCACCATTACTTTCGCTTTCTGCTCCAGATAGATACTTTGAATCCAAGAAATGAAATTCGGCCCACAATTCATCTTTTCCAGCACCATAAACATGAATTGCCATTCCAAATTGTCAAATGCCTTCTCAGCATCAAGAAAGACCTTCCCCCCTGCAGTAATGTTCTCAATGGCATTCAAAATATATCTTAAATTATCTTTCATGTGTCTGTCTGGAATGAATCCGGACTGGTCAAAATGTATTATATCTGCTAAAAATCTCTTCAGTCTTGCCGCTAAAATAGTCTCAAACAGTTTAATCCAAATTCAATAATGAGATAGGCCCATAAGATTCCAGGCGTGTTGCATCCTGTCCTTCTTTAAAGATCAGTGTAATATAAGCTTCTTGCCATGTGGCAGATATACTGGACAATGTTGTATTTCATTCATTTTCTGGGTTAATGGTTTAACCAGTATATCTTGAAAGGACTTGTAGTACAAGGCTGAAAACCCATCTGGACCTGGCGACTTATTCAAATTTAGTCTTTGTATTGCCTCTCTAGTTTCCTCCTCTATAATTGGTTTATTCAACATCTCTATTTGTTGCTCTGTAAACTCTTTAATTTGTGAATTATCTAAATATTGCTTAATCTTGACTTTATTTGGGGATTTAGTTTTATATAATCGAGAGTAGTACTCCACAAATTGTTCCATCATCTCATCTGTTGTCGAAACAAGTAGGGGTGTGCACAGAACCGCCAAACTGCGGTCCGGCACTGGTGTGGGGGTTGCTTTAAGAGCAGGGGGAGGGTTTACTTACCCCTCCCACCACTTTCCTGCTCTGGCGCCCGTAATTTTAGTAGTAATTGGGGCAGCAGGATACCTCCCTGCCGCCCCTTCCCCGCTTTCACTATGAAAAGCTCCGAGTCCTCTGCGCGTGCACGTCACAGAGACGTGAAGCGTGCGCACATTGTGTTCTCAGATTTGCTTCAAGTTAAAAATGTATAAAAACGGTATTGAAGTAACCAGATTGAAACTATAAGGATTTTTTCTTTACTTTTTCCCATTGTATTCCCTGTGGTGTTTTTTCCAAAAATATAATAGAGGTTAGGGAAACTAGTTTAAACATTTTTACATGTAAACATACATATATATTATGACTGCTGTTGCAATGTTGTCTTGAATATGGAATTAGTTTCTGCTAATCGAATAATTGTTTTTATATTCCCTGTAATGTAACTGCTTTTATCAAAAATTTTGTGAAGAGGGAAATCTTTAAACTAAAAGCTTAATTTATTTATTTATTTACACATCATGGGTAAAATTGGAAATAGGATTTGATGGTATTGCATAAGATTGTGCTCAAGAAAATCTTAGTTGGTCTTTAAGATGATGAGAGACTCCCCAGCCAGTTACTTCATTTTATTAGTCATTTTGCCCCTTTTTATTAACTATCACTCACTTTTTTTGTTTGGTTTGTTTTGTTTTTGTACAACAGGCTTTGGATACCAGTCATGATTATATGTTAAAGTGCCATGTAATTGGCATGTAAAGGCTGGGAACTCCATCATGGCTCTGTGCTATTAAGAAGAAAAAAAATACATTTAAATTTTATGTTTTTGTGAGGTCGGCATCTTCTCTTTCTGTGAGCAATCTTTTCTTTATCATTCTAATATTTAGATACTTCGGGGAGTTAGAGGAGAGGTTCAAAAATAATTCCTCCAATCCTCTTATTTTATTTATATATATATATATATATATATATATATATATATATATATATATCCTTTTAAATACGGGACTCTAGATTTATTTTGACCTTTTGGTTTTAATGAGATCTTTGTAGTTGAGAGTTGAAATGTTTTATTTGCATCATTACAATGTCATAGATTTTCTTGTGGTATAGTGTTATGCAGGGAGGAGAGCCAAATACGAAGTGATAATAGATATACTTCAAGATTTTGTTGCATGATTTGGTGCTGAGCTTTACATTTTGGCAGACTTTTGCTCTGCTTTGTGGGACCCCTCTAAGTACTTTGCTAGAGATATAAAAATTATATTTTCATATTATTATAAAAATAATATTATTTGTTATTTTTATATTATTTTGGAGTTCCTATCTAGAACTATGGCTTTTAGATATCTGTATAGAACTAACAGCTTTTACAAGTCAGGTAACAACCAACGGTCCCTTCATCTTTTGTTTATATAACATAACACTGAAATCCGATCTAGGAATTTTTTCCCATACTTTTTTACCTGACATCATAGGTCTATTGAATTTACAATTCCTTATAGAAGAAGCTGTCTACTGTTCTTGTATCAGTAGGTAAGGATCTGGAAAGGATTAAAAAAAATATATTTTTTTTTTTTGTTTTCTCATAGATTTTAGATTGTATCTATCTAGCAGTGATATAAATGGTGTTATCTAGTTTTTTGTTTGGAATCATTTTATTAATATTTGTACATGTTAATCAGAAGAACTGGGATGGAAAAGATCAGAAAAATCTCTTTGGGGAGATTCCTTGAAGGAGATCAGGAATGCAGCATCACAGCCCGGAAGTGCTTGCCCCACAATCAAAACATCCATGTTTTCCTCACAGAATGTTTTTTTTTTAAAAAAAAAATAGCACCTAAGACTCGCTTTATCATCAAAGCTCCCTCTGTAACTGGGAGAGTCACTGTGGCATGTTGGCCAAGAGTCTGCATTTCCCATTTGGAAGGCCCTGCTTTGGATCTTACCTATCCAAACATTTTGTGTTTCTGCCACAAACTCACAAGGAGATCTTAGGCAAACCCCAATGACTCAGTCATCCCATCTGTGATATGGTGTCCAAAGAGACTCACCTACCCTACAGAGCTGTTGTACGAGTTGCAACGAGACACAATGGTCAGGATTCTCCATTGCCTCTCAACAATTTCCCAGGGACTCAGAATTCTCCTCACCTTCATTCTCTTCCTCTTCTTCCTTCTGGGTACTTTTACATCCAGTTCCTTAAATATTTCCCAAGCTTTTTTTAGTTTTCTCCCAACAGTCCCAGTGTCCTGCCTTCACTAGGTTATGCAATGTTCCATCAGCAACTCACAGCACAGGCCCAGCTCAGGGAAGGCTGCTAGGCCAAGTGGAGATCAGGCCTAAGAAGAGGATAGGAAGTGTTGTGAACTATACCTGGTTTCACACTCTGTACATGCTCAGAGGGAAAGAGGCAAAGTCACATCATACACAAACTGAATTGGTTCTTGGAGATGGTGACCATGTAGGATCTGGGCGCGCAAACAGAGATAGAGAGAGAGACACTCAGAAAGTTCAATGGGCTTTATTATAAAAAGTTGCTCATCAGGACAAAATAAAAACATGTTTCTGATTCAAGGTGTAGCGTAATGTGCCTAACTAACATATGTGTGTGCAATCAGTAATTACAGCTATCTAACAATCTAACAAATCCTAAATAAAACATTTAGAGAGAGGCAGAGAAAGAAGAAGTAGGGGGGACTTAGCAAGGGGGTTAGCAGTGATTAGTAAGGAGGAGGAAAGTAGGGATCCAAGGCTTGTGAAGGCAGCATATTACCGGGATCTGAGGCTGGAGAGCGGCGGATCTTTTAGCTGAAGGAGTGAGGCTTCTGGCTGGAGACAGGAGCTTTTGGATCAAGCATGCAGTTTGCTCAGAGCACGGCTGAGAGTCGGAGTACCATGACTGGGGAAGTCTTAACTTCTCACTGCGCAGTAGAAGTCACATACAGCTCCTGTCCATGGACAGAGTTCCTGCTTGTTGCCCCGTGGCTTAGCAGCAAACTCTGGGATTGCTTGTGAGCAGATCTTGCTTGTAGGCACAAGATTGCTAGTCTGCCATGTCCAGAGACTCCTTCTTATAGTGGTTCCATCCTTTGATGTTCATTTGAGTCTTCTGGATCACAAAAGGCATCTATTCCTGCTATCCTCTGAATATTGTCTTTTAATTACGAAAATTAGCTCAGGATATTTGGTCAGTCCAGAGAGAGCTCAATCTCATCTTCTGTTAGCTGCTATCTTGAGGAGGGGACATTGCCCAAAGCAAATCTGCATCTCTGAGTTGCAAATGGGCCCCTTCTCTTGTCCCAGGTTTGCTAGCCTGGTCCCAAAAGGTGTTAAAAGTCAGGAGTTAGTGAGAGAATTAGTTCTATTTGTGTGAGACAGCAATTACATTATTTCTTGTGTACCTCTATCTAGTGTGTAATTATAACAAGAGAATATTTAAAGTAACATAAAAAGGGGTACATGTGTGAGACGAGTTAATCAATACATTTGACTGAGGCAGAAGCATCCTGTCAGTGAGGTAAGGGGATTACTGGACAGCAGGTTAATTTCAGCAGTGCGAGACTGGTAATTACGCCTGACCCATTGTGTCTCTTGTGAGTTCCACAAACACTGATAACCAATGCTAGATTACCCCTGCCTTTACAGATAATTTACCAGGCAGTCATGAGATCTGGGCATCATGTTCACCTCAAGTTCAGGCATTTAATTGAACTCTTAATATAAAATGAAATCAGACACAGGCCTGAATTCCATATACTTCTGGGCCGGTACCTCTAATGTTGGGGTGCCCAACAGAAGACAGTTTGGACAAGGACCAGAGAACTCCTGCAGAAAAGAATAACAGGAAAAGACAAAGGCCCCAGGAGATAAGCCAGCAGATCCTAGATGATGGACAGACAGTGACTCAGACATTAGAAAACACAGCTAAACATGCTATTGTACCAAGGGCCATCTTGTGATTCAGCAGGGCTTAATTAGGGGGCTGTAGGTCTCCACCCTGTAGCTGGTCTCTTCAGCCCTTATTGGGTGCAGCTGGTTCAGGATCTACTGGTGCTCTTGAGAAGACCCCTTCCTCACAAGTAGGTATCTCCTGGGGGAGATGCTATGCTGCCAGTTGAGTGCTTATTTTCCATTGTGGAAATGGATCGGCCTGGGTCTGGTGGCATTGTTGCTCTTGGGGCTCCAGTTGGGATGGTAGCACCTCTCTGTTGGCCATGCAGGGATGTGCCCTTGCCCCCTGAGCAGGGGTGGGATGGGGGAGAGGTCTGTCAAGGGATTCACAGAATGTGGGGAGATCCCGGAAGGCTGATGGTTTGGATTCCTGCATGACATGACCCAAGGATGTCTCACCTGAAGCCCTGTTGGGGATTGTGTAGGGGTTCTCCACATCTGAGGGCCCCTCAGTGGCAATGTCGGTGTGCTTATCCAAGGATGCTTCAGGGTGTAAGTTAGGGTGGATACTGACATCCAACCCAATTCCGCCTTGGTGTTCCACAAGCTCTTTGGGTGAATATTTGCTCCTTTACCCTGAAGGAAGGAGACTCTCATCTCCTTTGTCCCCCACCTTCATCCATATGAGACATGGAAAGGACTTGAGCTATTGACATGATCCTTCCTATGCACCTTCCTTTCCCACCAAGTGGTCCTCACCAGCTCTTCTTACTTTAACCCACTTAACCCAAACATCCCTTGCTTTCTTTCCCCGTCTCCTGTAATAATAAGCATCTAGTCAGTTAAGCACATATGCTAAGGTCCAGTCACATGTTATGTTCAACACTCATATGACGAGTGTACAATGTACACAGGTAAAGATCTGTACACAGGACAGTCATTCACATGTTATGCTGAGTGCAGGTACAGAAACACACTTCCTATCTGTACCATAATAGGGAACAGATTTGAAGGAAATACTACTACTATTACTAATAATAATAATAATAACAATAACAAACTTTATTTGTTAGCTGCCCCATAACAAATTGTTCTCTGGCCTATATCCTGGCCTATATCCAGGTTCACTTTTAAAATAAACACAGGCACAGCCATTCACACAAACAAGTGTACAGGTGTACAGACATCTGTACACTCGTACCGCATAATGTCTGAATCAGACTTTAGACAGTAATGCTGGGGTGAAGTATTAGTGGCCAGACACGTGAAACATCTTGTGTTGTCTGTGTCACATGGAAATGTCATGTGTGTTTCTTTAGATCAGGCCTGCTCAACTTCGGCCCTCCTGCAGATGTTGGCCTACAGTTCCCATAATCTCTGGCTATTGGCTGCTGTGGCTGAGAATTATGGGGGTTGTAGTCCAAAAACAGCTGGGGGGCCTAAGTTGAGCAGGCCTGCTTTAGATACAAGTCAAGTCTCTCTTTTGAATTCAATAAAATATATTTTTATTTCTTTTTTTAAACCTGTGGGTTGTCAGTTCTTTTGAGAAGCGGTCTATAACTGTGCCTCACTGATTTTTTTTGAACCCTGTTTGCTCTTTGTGACATCACTCTCTGTGATATTACCAACTGCCTTCTCTCAACTGTCAGCTGCTCAGAAATTTCTGGTAGGAGCAAAAGGGGTTGATTTCTGCCATCCCTGGAGCCGTTCCCATCACTGAGTGAGAGAGAGGAGCTGGGAGAGGAGCTGCTTCCTTCTCGCCTCTGCTTTCCTCTGCCGGGGTTAGCAGAAAGGTTGATCTCCAGATGATGCAGTTAAGGGCTTCAAGGACACCAGCAGGCCTTTCCCTCCTGGGCGCCTTCAGCATCGTGCCAGGTGCAGGATAGAGATCATGATGGAGGGTAAGGGGCTTTTCTTCTGTGCTGGGAAGCGTTTCATCAAGTGGCGAGGAGTTTCAAGGGCAGCCCTGGCTTTCCTCTGTTCCCTTTGGAGGAGACGTGGGGGGTTTCTGTAGAATTTCCTTTATCCGGCTGTTAGCTAGACCTTGGTCCACTGGGCCAAGAGAGGCACCTTTTAAAGTAGAGACTCTTCTTTTGAGCAGGGGGAGAGCAGTTGTCCCTCTTCAGCACTGCACAGCGCCCTTTCCAGGGCCTCCCTTGTGTCTTTTTCTAATCATGCAGCCCTTTGGAACAGGGAACCATTGGGGGGGGGGGTCCTTCTCTTGTGCCACACAGTTTGGGAAATGGCCCTGCTCCCTGGGCCATGAGGGACCTTTGGACGAAGTCGCGGTTCTTTGATTCTGAGCAGGCAGAGAGCCCCAGTCCCTGTTCACTGCAGCAGAGAAGCCCCTCCCAGTGGCTGTGGCTAAAGCCTCCCTTGTGCTGCTGCTGCTGCTGCTTAAAGTGCACATCCCTTCAGGGCAGGGAACCGTCTTCAGGCCCTCTTGCGGCCCCCCGTTTGGGAATCACCAATGTGCATAAGCTTGTAAGTCCTTTTGGGACAAGGAAACATCTTCAGGCCTTCTTGTGACACACAGCTTGGCTTCCCTCCCTGCTAACTGAGCAAAACATTTTTTAAAGTGGTGTCTCGCTTATATTTCGGGGGGGGGGCAGGGAGCAACTGTCCCCTAATCAACTCAGCATAGCATCCTTCTGAGGCTACTGCTGGCGTCTCTCTTGAGCTGCTGCTTGGACCGTGAGCCCCTCTGGGACAGGGAACTCTCTTCTCATTCCTTTTGCAATGTTAACTCTTTTTAGTTAAAAACGGCATATCAACCTTTGTACTAATTGTGGATCGTGAGTGTGACTGGAAAGAGTGACGAGATCACATGGTCCCTCCTCCCTGCTTGAGAGGGAGGAGTCTGGTCTTGTTCAGACACACCTCTGCACGTCATTCAGACCCGGGAACTGTGGGTTAAGTGCTTACACATCTGGACGTATCTGATTTTTCTTTATGTCAAAAGAAAAAGAGATACCAAAGCAGGACCGTGAAAGATCTGGGGGCACAAGTGGTCTTTTCTTCTGTCTACCTGGAGGAAGTTCAAGCTGCACAAAGAGAATGCAGGATCCTGCAAGGAAACAGCTGACTGTGATGAGGGCATAATCAAGAAAGGTCTGGATTCTTGAACCAATGTCCAGGTGACCTGCATGGAGGACTCCTGGAGGGGGTGCACTTCATGAAGACTGGGGAAAATGGGCTGGGCAAGAGCATTGGTTGATACATCAGAAGTGGGGGTAACCATGGGGGAAAGTGGCTGTGCCATCTTAGAATTCACAAAATCAAGGGGAGGAGATGAAGTGTCAAGATGTGCACCTTGGATTTCAGGCAAGCTGACTTGAATAAACTCAGAGGAATACCTGATAGGATTCCAAAACTAGTCCTAAAGGAGAACCTTTATATAGACTCTGAGGGCTTCACCGATGAGGAGAAACCTGTGGGCATGTCAGGGGAGCAAAGGGGCAAGGCCAAAGAGATTGGCCACATCCTAGTTCCAAGAAAAGGGAGCAGAGATTGGGAAGATGGAATTGCAGTTCTGAGGAGTTGTGTGCAGGGCTGGAGCAGAAGGAGAGCTGGGCCAAGCCTGGATGGATGGGGAACTTGGGAGGAAAGTGGAGGTGGGGAATCCTACTGGATTCCATGAGGCATTGGTACTCGGCTTATATTTATGAATAACACAAATATTTTTGTGTTGATGAAAAGTTGGTGTTTATGCTTTATTTTAAAATTATTTATATATTTTATATTGAAAGCACTCTTGGTTTAAAAAAACCTGCAGGGTTGTGTACAGCCCATCAGATCCCTCTGCTACCTCTTACTTTCTCCCACAATGAGCACAACAGATCTTTCCATAGAGATATGTTTCCACAGACATGACGTTTTCATGTTGCTGCTGCTTCCTTGCCGTAGCTGCCTTTTCTTTTTTAATGGAGGTGGAAAGGGATAGCTATTCACAGCAATTAGCCAAGAAGATAAGGATGGCCCACCTGAAGCTCAGCAGCTGCTGTTGGACTAGAACTCACATCATCCCCAGCTGTTCTGTGGGGCTCCCATAACCCCCATCAAAAAATAGTGGCCGCGCGTTCCTGGAGGACCGGCCGCGCGTTCCTGGAGGACCAGCCGTGCGTTCCTGGAGGACCGGCCGCGCGTTCATCGTATAGATTTTTCTCTTAGCAGGTATTACAATCACTGTCAGGCAGGATGGGAAACTCCTGAATAAGTTTTTTCAGTGAATCATGAGATGAGCAAGGAAGGGATCCGGGCAGATGGTTGCAGCGCTAGCAAGGAGCATTTCCAGTCGTTCACTCAGGAGCAGAACAGCTAATGAAGCAAGGTTGTACCTAGTGTTATTTTCTTTCTCATTCTGTTTTATTGCATTTGAATTCCTGTGTCTGTCCTTGCTTTCCTTGTTTCCCAATTCTGTTTGCAATCTGAGGCCCTGGAACTATATTTGGGGCATGTCCCCCAGAAGATTTGTATGTGGCATTTTTGTATATATAAATTATCGCTAGATTTCATATTCAAAGTATGTTGCAGCACCCCTGGGTGTTGTACAGCCCATCGGATCCCTTTGCTGCCCCTTGATTTTTCTCAGACAAGCTCAACATCTTTCCAAAGTGGTTTGTTTCTGCAGACTGTCTCACATTTCATGTTTCTGCAGCTTGTTCACTATAGCTGCCCCTTAAAGCCCTGGTGTGTTTTTGCGGGGTGGGGGGCAGGGAGTGGGGTCAGGAGTCGAGTGGGACCGCCGGCGGCCCATGTGTGGCCACAGTGGCTGCCCCGCTGACACCGCCCCCTGCGTCTGATGTCAGATGCAGAGGTGTGTGGTCTGGCTCCCAAATGGAGCCTTGAGGCTCCGTTCGGGAGTTGGTGTCTAACTCCCGAAGGGGCCGTTCTGGCCATGCCTTAGCAGGGAAGAGCCGCTCCCGGCTGGTGCTGCGAATGCAGCTCCAGCCTTAGTTTAGCTCCTGAAGGGGCCATGCGGCCCCCGCTCAGGAGCTAGACTAGCACCCCCGTGTCAGACGTCAGACGCAGGGGGCATGTCAGGGCCTCAAGATGCGGCCCCTGATTGGGCGCGGCCCAGGTTCTTTGAACCCATTGGCCCAATGGTGGCTCCGCCCCTGAGTGGGGTTATCTATTCACAGCATTTAGGCCCTGGCCAGGTGGAGTTGTGGTGTCAAGATGGGTCAGGGCAGGAAACCTTTGATTCTCCACAGAGCAGACATCCAAAAGCAAGAGAAATGGCACAGAGAAAGCCGAGAGGCTAGAGATTGCCCAACTTAACTGAAGCTCTCCAGCTCTTGTTGGATTACAACTCCCATCAGACCCAGCTTCTCCTGTTCAGTACTACAGCTCCCATCACCCCCTGCCATAAAGCATGGCTGGGGATGATAGAAGCTGTCCTCCAATCACCCCCAGCCACCATGTATTGTGGCATGAGTTGATGGGAGTTCAACAACAGCTAGAGAACCTCAGGCTGGCCACACCTGCAATAAGAAATACAGTCCCCTGATGTTAATCCAGATCTTCTTATGAAGAGAACCATCATGTTCTGAGCAACGGCTTGTGGTGGTGGTGGGGAATAAATCAACATGAAAACCAGGCAGTTGAAACAGAGGGTCATGAAGAAAACGCCACTTAAGTAGCTCACACTTGTTTCCTTTTCCTTCTCTCTCCAATATACCAGCAAAGAAGAGCTTCCCTTTCAACATCTAAGGAAGGAGCCTGTCCTGCTTCTGATGCACTGTTCTCAATGCGAGTGCCGAGGGTGGCCTCAGCTGGGTAAATATGCACTGACTCAATGTCAAATCTCTCCGGTGGCTGAGGGGAATGGTGGGCCCTAGAGAAGGCAGGAAGAGGCCAACCCCACAACAGATGCCCATTCTCTTTCTGGCTGGGTTTGCAAAAGCCTCATGTACTCTCAAGGTCATGAGGCTTTTGCAAAGAGTAACTGGCCCTATCCACCCCCAGCACAGTACTTCCAGTGACTGTTGCTGGTGTCTTATCTTATGTTTTGTTTTAGAATGTGAGCCCTTTGGGGACAGGGAGCCATCTTATTTATTTATTTCTCTGTGTAAACCACCCTGAGCTATTTTTGGAAGGGCGGTATAGAAATTGAAATAAAATAAAATAAAATAAAATAATAATAATAATAATAATAATAATAATAATAAGAGGGGGCATAGTTTCCCAGCAAATGACTTCGCCCCAGGAGTGGAATCCACACCTTAGTTTACAGAGCTCCCTTCAAGCTAATTACTGAAGTTGCAGCCCAGGTTTGCACCCGTTCCCTCTGTCCCATCTCTTGATTCCGAGTGTGGGTCCCCAACCCCCCCTTCCCCTGGCTCCGCATCCAGTGCAGGGTGCAAATGTCACGTCCAGCCCTGGCAGGGTGCAAGAAACAAGGTTGGACCCCACAGTGAACCAGTCTGTAGGGCCAAGCAGGGGGGCAGAGGGTGCGCTAGTAAAAGCGATCCCCGCCCTCTCTTGGCCTTCTGCAGGGACACCTCGGCATCCACTCACCCCCCTCAGGTGACAGTGTGGGATTAGCCGGTCGCCATTTGGGGCCGAGTAGGAATTTTCCCCATCCACCCGGATTGGCTTGGAGGTGGCTGGTTTTTTGCCTACTCTGCACTGTTGCACTGGAAGGGATTTCTGATCTGGCGGATGTTAGGAGTGGTGCCGCTAAATAGTGTAGCCCCTTGGTCACCATGGCAGGTCCGGGGGGGGATGTAGTGCCCCACCCCATTGGTGGCAGGTGCGATTTCCCCCAGCTACACTCTAGTTCTCTGCTAAAATGAGTCAATAAAGTGATGGCCCTAGTTTCAACCCATTTCCTGTGTGCTGACGTTTATTTCTGGGTGTGGGTGCAAAGGGACTTCATGGCAGAACGCTTGCAAGACAGTCTCAAGTAGCATTGAGTGTGAGCTATAGATCCACAAAGGCAAGCTTTATAAAGAGGCAGAATCCGAAATTCAGGAGAAGCATGAGTTGCTCCTTGTGCTCTAGCCAGGTCTTCTGCTCCTCCACCCCCCACAAATGGGAGTCTGGTTCATACTCACACAATCAAGTGGCAAAGCTCTGCATAGACTGTATCACTTCAGGCTGCAAGTGGAAGGTAGGGTTTTTAAATGCTCTCCCTCATAATAACTAAAAATATATATAGCATGTTGGGGAGAAGTGTTCCGCTCCGGTGTGCAGATAGCGGGAAAGCTTAAGGAACACCTCCTTAATTTTATTTTGTGAGTAGGTATGGGCTATTAAATTGTGAGTAGGTATGGGCTCCTTGTGCCCAAGGAGCAAAAGGTTACTGGTACAAATCCCCGCTGGTATGTTTCCCTCCAGACTATGGGAAACACCTATATCGGGCAGCAGCAATATAGGAAGATGCTGAAAGGCATCATCTCATACTGTGTGGGAGATGGCAATGGTCAACCCCTTCCCTATTCTACCAGACAACCACATGGCTCTGTGGTTGCCAGGAATCTACACCTACTTGCGGCACAACATTATGGGCTATTAGGTTGGCAAGGGGTGAAATAAAATGCAGGGGAAACTGCTCAATTGGTTAAGGGAGATGTGCACTCTTGGTTCAGTCTAACCCTTTCCCTTCATAGCTATTTTTCAATGTGCAGGGATCTTTTGTGGGGAGGCATGCACAAATCACATATCTGCAGCTTGAAGTGATACAATCCAGGAAAAGGTTACTCGTTGATTTTGCTGAATGTTTAAATGGACAAGTATTGTACAAAGACTTCAATCTGTCTGTGAATGCAGCAAAAAGAGATAATCTGGTACTTAATAGGTGCCAGCATGAATTTGTCACACTGGAGTAATCTTCCCTTCTCTTCAGAATTATTAGTTTAGTAGAGCACAAGGATGTTGTGGACAAAGTGTGCCTTGATTTCTGCAAAGCATTTGACACAGTTGCCACAATATCCTCCTTGACCTCTGTGGAGAATGGGGCCAAAAACTCCGTGTTGTTGTAGGTTTGCTTGTTCTTTATTTTGATTTATGTTTAAAGTGGCTGTCCATTCCCCATTTGTGTTGCTGGAGTAGATAAAACCTTGACCTTTTCTCTACCCCAGGGTTGTTTTTCTGTCTGGTGTTCATCCCCGCTCCCACCTCCAATTCTGTTTTGTGTTTGCCCTGATGGGCTAATCCAGGGCGCTTTCCAGATTACATGCTGCAACAGGGGGAAATGCTTTGGCATGGGCAGGATCATATTGAAAATAATCCCCAGAATCTCAAACTCCTATAATAGGAAAATACAGCTATTTTTCTGCAACAGACTTGCGACACTGGAGCACTATACCACAAAGATAAAATCTGAAACAAGGCATTGGAGATGTGAATTGCACCTTGCTGTTGGTGCAGGGATTGTGGTGTCACAACACAGGAAGTATGGAAGCACACTTAGCAGATCCGTAGTGACATTGTTGTAGGGTTTAATCTGGAAAGCTCCCTGAGGAGGTGGGCAGAGTTCCAGGGATTAAAAGGGGAGGTTGGAACAGCTTTGGGAGCAGCAAGAGCAGGAGAGCAGTTGGAGGAGCTGAATCGCAAAGAAGGGAGCTGATGATCATACAGAGGAGCTGGATTGCTCTTGAAGCATCTGGAGGAACAGACAGCAGCAGGAACAGACAAGGCAGTGCTAAGCAGAGAAAGAGAGAGAGCCAGGCTTGCTGGGAAGCAAAGTGGGCTGACCAAGAGCTGCTGATGAGGCGCCTGTTAGGGCCAGCGTGGAGTGTCGGATAATTGCTGGATGGAATTATCTCATTTTTATTATTATTATTATTATTTAATTTTTTGCTCTTATGGTTGTTAAACATTGCAAAAGCAATTGGTAAAATTGGTATTTTTTTCCTCAAGTAAAAATTTCACCTCTTGATTAAATTCTGGTGTAGTCTCTGTCTGTGTTCTCCACCCCAGGCTTAAATGCCACACCACCCTGCCTAGACTGAGTGAGAGACGGAAGGCTGATGGGTTGCCAAGTGGAGACAGCCAGGAAACATAAGGAATTCCACTTGGGGTCAGCAGCAGTAAAGCTTGTCAAATCATGGGGCTGGTTGAGACCAGACCGTGACAATCTCTCTCATAATCTGATCTTTTTAACCTAACTAGGGCTCCACCTTTGCCTGCTGCTGCTTCTACAATTATACTGGATTCTCTGGATAAACCAGAGTGCAGCAAAATCCCCTCTAAAGCTTCCCTGAGAATTACTTGCCACTTTCTGTAATAATTCTCTCTTTCAAAAACGGAAGACCCAGAATGGGCAAGGTCTAGTGGTATAAAATAGCACATGGTTTCCATAAATGGTGTGTGTCTGCCATCAGGGAGCATTTATGGCTCTAGTCTGGAGAGTGCCTTCAATAGGTGGAAAGGAAAAACACATCCACTCACCCATTTCATTCCACCATTAGTGGAGATGGTTTTGTCTCTATGGCAATTACTACTGACTAATAACTTACTCCAGAGCAAGTGCACATAATGACATTCGTACCTGTAAGCCTAAATTTAATACCACAATTAGTGAAGAAGCTCTTGAAAGTTAGTTGGGTGGTAGAGCACACATTTTCATGTGCAAGATAGCTTCAGACTTCAGTGTCTCCAATTCTGCACTCTCTCCAGGCCCATAAAAGTACGGAGGCACCTTCAGATGTGACATTGTGCATATTTTTCAGTGTTGAGAGCCAGTGTGGTGTAGGTCTTAGGGTTTTGGACTAGGAAGAGAGAGACAAAGTTTAAATTCCTGTGCAGCTGTGAAATTCAGTGGGTGCCTCTGGGCCAGTCGCTTATCTCTCTCAGCATAACGTACCTTACAGGCTTGTGAGGATAAACATGAATATCTTATTCTGCTCTAGGATAACTGCAGGAAGGCTGGGGGGGGGTGGGGACAGGAATAAATGTAAAAACATTTGCCCATCTTATCTCAGTAATGCCTACAACAGCCCTGTAGATAATTTAGTATATTGCCAGTAGGGGAAGCCATGGCTAATGGACAATGGGCTGCCAAAGGTCTGCTTCATGACTGAGTGGAGATTGGAGCCAAGGGTTTTTAGCTTGTGGTTGGAACCGCTACACTGTACCAGTTCTTCTGCTTGGGTCCTGATTAGTACCTCATCTGAAGCACCAAGGTGATCCCCGAATCAAATCAGTGCTGATTCACTTATCCCTGCTATCTAGTCCAGCATCCTGTTTCCCACAGTGACCAACCAGTCCACAAGCAGGAGAGAGAGAGAGTTTAAGCACTATCTCCAGGCTCAGAGAGAGGATGCTGCTGAATGCCAGCTGTGGGGAGCAACAGTGGGAGAAGGGAGTCATTCTTTCAAGACCAGTAGCCACTGATAGATGTGTCCTCCACGAATTTGTCTAATCCTCTCTTAAGGCTATCTAAACCAGAGACCATCAATACAACCTTTTGTAGCAAATTCCAAAGACTGCTTAAGTGCTGTGCGAATGAGTACAGGGAAACCACACTATCCGCAGATTGTGCTTTCGTGTCTCTGTTGTCAGGTAATTGACAGTCAATCTCAGCTTACACAGGAAAAAGGGTTAAGGGAGGGTTTGTTTTGCATGTTCACAGTGTCGGGGTGGCTGGAAATGTTCTCCAAAGTCATTTCCGGCTGCCATTTTGGGAGTAGGAGCCATTTTGTGGCTCTTTTAAAAAATTTAAAAAAACAAAAACCCTGCGATCTTTTTTGCAGATAAATGACCATTTTGGGACTGGAGTGGGTGGTGGCATTCCTGGAATGCTGGAGACCTGCGGCACATGGTAGAGCACTTTCCTTTGCCATTCCCCCCACTTTTTCCAACTCCAGGAACCTAACCCCCAGATTCCCATTGCCACAATACCCCACTATCTGTGGTTCCAATATCCACAATTTGTGGAGAATGAAACCCCTGTGGATAATGGGGTTCACCTGTAAGTCCTTTTGTCTGTCCTAAATCTTATGCCAATCAGTTTCATTGAATGGCTCCTGGTCCTTTTCCCCTCCAAAGTCCAGCAGATGGAAGTCATTTTAGAAGGATATTTAAAAGGATACCATTGCTCCTAGCCATCAGAAACCAGCTTCAAAAGGTGGAAGACAATTGTGTAAAGCTATAAGCGTTTGACTCAGGAATTTCTCCCTCCCCTTCTGGACTCCCTCCACAGAATTTCACCAATCTGCTACAACCCTTCCCCCGCAATTGCAAATCACTCAGAGCAGACCATACCCAACAGAGCTGCCAAACTCCCCTTCATTGAGTTTTGAAAAACACCAAATTACTGCCAATGGCCACTCCACACATCACAGAGAAACTGCAGGGCATAACAGAAGCCTCGGGTTGTTGTTTTTTAAAGCTGCTGAAAATAGAGGATTTTTAAAAGCCGGACATACTTCGGGCTAAGTCAGAATGCTCAGCCATGATTCGAGGGGAAGCAGAGTCATGTCTGTCCTGGTCCCTGATAGCCCGCAGGGACTTCGGGGTAAATGCAGCTAATATGTGGACTGGCACACTCCATTCTGGAGGAGATTTGAAGTAAAAGCCATGTGTGTAAAGACTCCTGGAAACAGCTCTAACTATTGAAGGCTCCCTGCCATTGTTGTGGAACTCCCTCCAACAATGCCCAAGGGAGGGCATGTTGGCTCCAACATTTCTAGTCCAACATAACACCCAGCCCTCGTATTTTTCATTTTCCTCCTTGCTTTGAAAATTGATGTAGTTGTAGGGAGCCCAGTAGTACTGGAACCTAAAATATAGGCATTCCAGATGTGCATGCCAAATTTCATTCTGATTCTAATGGAGACATTGCACTACAAATACATACACTTACAGACACACCAAAAGCCAGTTCAGCTGAATTTATCCCAGGCGCGTAACAATGATAGGGCAAGGGGGGACCGTTGTCTGGGGGCCCCACTGCCTGGAGGAGCACCCCAGGGGCACCTCACGTGACTCCCCATTGCCCCCTGCCCAGCCCCATAGCCTCTCAGCCACTTGCCCTCTTCGCCGTCTCTCCTGCTTGTTCTGCTGGCCGCAATCGAAGCAGCAGCCCAGCTGCCAAGAGCTCCTTTTCTCCCTTTTCTCTCAGCTGATCGGCGGGTGGGCGGGGCTTCCATGGAGGCCTCCGTGTAGGCCGCAGTGAAGCCTGAACTCCAGTAGGGCCCAAGCCAGCCAGGAAGGAGGAGGCAGCCAGAGTGTTCTCGGCAGCAGAAGACCCCTTGCTGCCCTGCTTAACCCAGACCAGCATTTGCCAGGTAGAGTGTGAACTCCTTTTTGTGGTTACCTTTCCCGCCCCCCCCCCCCCATATATAGGGATCTGCTTGCCATAGGGCTTGGATATGGGGGGGGGGAGGGACCAAGAAGTCTCTGAATATTTATTTTGAAACAGCTTGGAAAATTTGCTGACTTAAAAAAAACTATCTAAAAAGTCCTATAAGTGGCTTGTTTCATGGCAGAAAATTGCAAAAACTTCTGGAACAGTATTTTATTAATTTTATTTATTCATTCATTCATTTATAAATGCACTTACGTTCAAGTTGTTTTGCAACCCAGAAGGTCTGAGTGAGAACTGTGAAGCATGTGTGGTGCTTTTATTTTATTTTTCTTGTGTGTGAACTGCTCCCCAATAACTTGCAGGGACTTCAGGGTCAATCTGGCCAACATGTGAATGCAGCACCTCTATTCCAGAGGAGATGTGTCTTAAAGGGCTTTAAAAGCCTCCTGTGAAAAACCTCCTGCAATCAAACTTGACTGAATTTGTTCAGAATTCTGGGAAAACAAACATAGGTTCACCCTGCATGGTTGAAAGTCTCCTTTGCTAATCTGCAGCGAGGGGCCCATTTTAATAATTCATCTTTCTAGTGTGTTCTAGGCATTAAAAGTAATACAAATGTATAGTACTCAATGTATATCACTATATATTGTGACGTGTGTGTGTGTATTCAGTGAAATGTATTTGCAGGCAGCATACTTATTTTGGAATATCAGACTTAAATCCTTGGTGGCCTGGGGTGTGCGGAGGCCCTGGACTTGGGGGGGTGCCCATTTTAAAATCTTGTCTCTGGGCCCACTCCAACTTTGCTACGCCCCTGATTTATCCAATAGCCTCGTCTCACTCAGTCAGACATCTAAAGCAGCTTGCAAGATATTCAGTTTTGCTCTGGAGAGTAGGCAGTTTAGCTTTATGTGCATCTCCTTCCAAGAGGCTTCGGTTAGATTGTAAACTCCATGCATGTAAAACCACTTTACAAATTGGCAGGGGGTGCTGTGAAAGGATAGCACTGCCCCCCCCCGGCAAGGAAATTGACCGTGAGTAACTGAAGTACTGAGGTACTTAATAAGAGGAGAGCTCTGCCAAAGCCTGCCTCAGTGTTTACACTCAAAGAGGCAGGTGTACACGATCCCTTGGTCAGCTTGCATGGGAGCAAGTTGTTGCAATTTGTGATTGTTTAGGAAAGCACCAGGAGAAAGCTGCCCACTCCAGTTACGAAGTAGTGCAGACAGAGTAGTCCAGTTAGTCAAGAACAAGCATGGAGATTGTAGTGCAGTATAAAGTAAATAGGATATATTAGGTGAAGTACATTTGCGATCGGAAAGACCTATCCTAACTATGAGTTACATAGTGAATAGGAGGGGAGAGAAAGAGATGCTCTCATCTGCTCTCCAAGGAGAAAGGAAGTAGAACTGACTTGCTACAGGAAATACCTGAGGAGTCAAGGCAGGGGTCATAGAGTAGAGGCCAAGCCAGGACAGGTAAGGGGGCCTTCACTAACTACCTCTCCTCCCAATGCCCCTAGTGGTCATTAGGATAGTTGGTGCGAAAGGTCAATGTACTGGAACTCCATCTAGAACACAAGTGGCCATGGTGCATAACAAGGGGGTTCTTGGGAGTCTCTGCTGAGTTCTAAAAAGATATCTATAGAGATATCTATAAATCTATAAAAGATATATATCTATATTATATATCTATAAAAGATATCTATATATCTATATCTATAAATATCTATAGAGCTGAACAATTAGAATGATGCAGGGCCAATCAGAGGGGTGGGGAACAGAAGGGCCATTTGGCTTGTCCCTCCTGCTCAAAGGGGGCCTCAAATTTAAACACTTGTTTTTTGTTTTGCATTTCATCAATTTTTCAACTTGTTTTTATGCACATCCCTATCAGACCGAAACTTGACCCACTTTCAGCTTAGAGGTGTAGATTTAAGCAAATAAGAGATGTGATTAGGTAAAAGACATATTTTTGGGTTAACTGGTAAAGATTTTGTCATTTTAAAGAGCTAAAAATGTTCACACATATTAATTCAAATATATCTGTTCTGATGATGCAAGACTAGACCATGAGGAGCATGTCCTCTCAGATCAGATTGTTTTATTTTTATTAAGACTAGGGTCTCAATATGATCAAGATATGATCTTGAGAATGTACACACCATTTTCAAGGAGAACATCAGGAACCAGCTTTGAAGTTCTGAACCTCATTGATAGGGAACCAGAGGAACTGTGGCATGAAATTGTTAAGAACAAATGTGAAAAGAGACTGCCAAAGACCAAGAAACAGAAGAAAGCAAAATGGATGTCCGAACAGACGGTGGAAAGTGCCAAGAAGAGGAGAGAAGCCAAAGTCAAGAAAGATAAAGACCTCAGGAAGGAACTTAATAGGGAGGCTGTTGTAAACCACCCAGAGACGTACGTTTTGGGTGATATAAAAATATGTTAAATCAATCAATAAAAATAAATAAGGTCTGGCTCAGAAGTGGGTTGGAGGCTACACATACACACAACGTGCTTTGGAGGGAGACCACTTACTCGTCATGTCTGCTGGACCAGTGCATGCGTGTCTGATGTGTGTGTGCGTGTGTGTGCTTGCGTGTCAGCAGAACCAAACGAGAGGGAAGAGAGGGGGGCTCAGAAAAAATTAAAGAGATAAGAAAGTTGGGCTCAGAGGCAGGTCAGTGGAGGCCACACATGACGTGGTGTGGCAGGAGACCACATACTCATCATGGTAGGTGTATGCGTGACTGGTGTGTGTGCATGCATGTCAGCAGAACCAAACAAGAGGAACATCGGAGCTGCCATATAACATTGGTCTATCTAGCTCAGTATTGTCTTCCCGTACTGGCAGCAGCTTCTCCAAGGTTGCAGGCAGAAATCTCTCTCAGCCCTATCTTGGAGAAGTCAGGGAGGGAACTTGGAACCTTCTGCTCTTCCCAGAGCGGCTCCATCCCCTGAGGGGAATCTCTTACAGAGCTCACACTTCTAGTCTCCCATCCATATGCAACCAGGGCAGACCCTGCTTAGCTAAGCGGACAAGTCATGTTTGCTACCACAAGACCAGCTCTCCTAGAGGGAAGAGGGGGAGCACAATAAAAACAATTCACAAATACATATACAGTACACATTACCCAAGTATAAATTATATACAAATCCAGCTATACAGAAGCTATACAGTAATATTTACACCATCAACAACTTTCTACACAAACCAGACCAAAAACACTACCTACAGAAAGGAAAGGAAAAACCTTTAATACCACTACTGACAGCATCAACACACACAGACACAGACAACAGAAGAAATCTCCACACATGCACACACTCAATACACACACAACTTCTAACTACACAAGCACATATTTACACACACTGAATATATTTACAGACATATATTTGGACATTCTCACTCAGGGGTGTATCTAGGGTAGGGCAGGCAGGGCATGTGCCCCAGGCACCACTTGGAGGGGGGCACAATTTCTTAAAATTAAAAAAATGGCCGCCAAAAACAAAATGGCCACTGCGCATGCTCACATGGCCTCTGTGAGGTGCTAGGCCATGCCAGGCCTCACAGAGGCCATTTGAGCATGTGCAGTGGCCATTTTGTTTTCAGCGGCCATTAAAAAAACCTATTTTAAAAAATGTCCACTGTGCATGCTCAGATGGTCCCTGTGAGGCCTTAGCAGCCCGCGGAGGGAGGTGTAACCTTTGCAGACTCCCCCCCCCCCACAGCCTATAGGAAGTGCCCCGAAGGGGCTACAGGTAAAAAATATTTTTAAAATTTAATATAATATACGTCACTGTACATATATTCAGTTTGGCACTATGTACAGAGAATCAGGGCTTGTGAATACTGAGCTGAAGCTTATGATCTAGGATTGTATTCATTTGTTCTTACTTTGCTTCTTGTGATAAGTGTGTGTATGTATGTATGTATTTGTTTATTTCGGCCCAAGGCCAGCATAAATACAAGAAAAAGAAGGGAAACAACAACAACTTGTGATAAGTGAGTTAAATGTGATGTCTTAATAATATGGCTATTAATGGTGAGTTTGTCATTGAATCAGTGTGAAATCCTTAGTATTAAGGCCCACTGGGAGTTTCTTGCTCTCTTTCTCTCATTTGAACTGTCTTTCTGAAATACTAGAATATATTCCAAGCAGTGACACAGTTTACTCTGCATATCTTTTAATTATTTTCAGAGCATCTGGGAAAAGTCAAATTCTCTATTTATTTTTAAAACTTATGTAATAGTGATGCTACAATGCATAGTAGAGAATTAGATAGGCACTTCTGTTTTGTTTTCCAAGTACACCTCCACATAGTATTTGGGTCTTTCATGAACCCCAGCATACTGAAATTTGTAGTTTTCCAGCATTTTTTGGTCTGGCTACGTCCACTGTTAAATAGTTTTTGAAATTTTAAAAGATTAATGAGCTTGACTTGTATTTTTGAGCTGATATTATGGTAAAGTTATCTGAAAGATGGGTGTCAGATGTTTGGACAGGGGGCAAAATTTCAGTGCTTGGCCTAGATGATATTTTCCCTAGATCTGTTCCCACTGCCCTCCCCACAAGCAGCAGAACACATTTTAAAATTGACATTTTTACAAATTGAAATCAACTTTTTTACCAATCCATCTTCTTGAAAATCAACCTTTTTTACAAGTTCATCTTCTTGGAAATCAACATTTTTAAAAATTCATTTTTTAAAAAAATCAACATATTTACACATTTACAGTGCCACAGACACAAACTACCGGTGCCTTGTGTGTGTGTGCCCACAGCCCCCCAAATGCTGTGGTCAGGTGGAACCAGGGGTTAGTTCATCATCGGGTTATACCAGTGTGTGGGGGTGTGTGTGTTGTATCAGTTGCAAAGTCACAGCACCAGTAGCAGGCACACTGCGACTTAGTATGTCTGTCAGCTGAAGGGGGGAGGGTAGGGATGAGTGGAAGCTGCTGTCAGGCAGGTGACCAGCACCATGGGTCAACCATGGGTCAATCACTTGCCCAGCTCAACGTCCAGCTCAGGGTAGCCCAGCAGGGAGAGGTTGACCTTGAGGAAGACCAACTGCTCGACCAAGCCAGGGTCCAACCAGAACCGAGCTGGTGTTACCACATCACCAGCACTTGAAAACACCAGATCACTTTTGGCGGGCAGGAGAGGAGGTGCGCAGCAGCCTGACTTGGCAGTGTGTTGCCCAGAACTGTGCACGGTCCATCTCTGGGTCTTCCTCCACAGGCTCCTCCAAGTACTCGGCAATGCATTGAGCAGCACTGGTGGGCCTGGTAGGCTGAGCCTCCCACAAACCAGGGAAGGGTCCTTCTGAAATGTGCGTTTCAGAAGGAGAGGAACAGGCAAGGGAACAGGTAATTGGGAGCAAAAAAGCACAGCACTGTCTGCCAGGCAGACTCACCACACCAGCACTGCTACAGCAGGCCAGAAGGGAGCCCAGGAAGACAATGCAGCAAGTGATTTGACAGGCCAGAGGCTTGGCTTTAAAGAGGATATGAAACTCCCTCCTTTGGGAGCCTCCACCTTTGTGCTCCCCCCGGCCAATAGGGTGCCAGTTCTCAAGTTCTGGCACAGTGCACAGCCAACCAGAGAGCCAGTTTCATCTGGCCAGTCAGGGAATCAATAGCTCGGCCAATGCAAACATGCAAAACAAGTCTCACAAAATGAAGAACAAGACTTAAAATGGACTCTAGAAGCTTTGAACCAGCTTGAACCGAACCGGGCTTGAACCGAACCAAACTTGCATCAGCATTGCCAACGCAAAGCCCTGTTTGGTCCGAGCTTGAGCCTTCAAACTGAACTGGTTCAAATTCAAACCGGTTTGAACTCAAGCCGGTTTGCACATCCCTACCCTGCATCTGTCATCAGTACCGGGGATGTGGCCAGCTGGCCCCTGCAGAGCTTCCCCAGTCAGCAGTTCCTTGAACTGCTGACAATGAGCTCCTTTCCCTGCCTCACAGGAGCCGAGGAGCCACCAGCAGGACTACATCCTCTGGCCGCTCAAGTGTTCCTTAAGCCCCTGATGTCAGCTGGTGGGTCAGATCCTAAGTAGTGCAAGGAGTGCAATGGTTCTCATGCCACACAGTCTCCCCTCCCCCTCCTCCCTACTGCTGCTCTCTGGCCCCCAACACACACACACCACAAAGCTGTGCCTGAGTGTTGGGAGACAACAACTTACATATTGGAAGGTCCATGCTGCAAGATCCATATTGGCGTTGTATTTTGTTTGAGGAAATATTCAATGGATTGGCTTCTACCATGGATTGTTCTTGGCTCTGACACATTATGGATGCTAGGTTGACTTCTGTCCTCAGGAAAGAATGCCTATTCTGACATTATGTTGTATTGAGTACGGGTGTCTGCTCATAGGTACATCTTTGTGTACCCAGGTTCACTTTTAAAATGAATGCCCTCCCAAATGTAGGGTACAGGTAGGAAGACTATCACTGTACATGCATTGAACATGATGTGTGAAACAATTGTATGTGCATACATATTTCTTCATGTCTTCACTACACATACTGTACATGCAATGAACATAACATGTGATAGGACCCATTGCTAGAAGGGCCCATTGCTAAAAGGGAACATAGGCGACTGCCATATACTGAGTCAGGCCACTGGTCCATCTAGATCAGTATTGTCTACACAGACTGGCAGCAGCTTCTCCAAAGTTGCAGGTAGGAGTCTCTCTCAGCTCTATCTGGGAGATGCCAGGGAGTAGGGGTGTGCACGGAACCGGCTGGTCCAGTTCAGTTTGAGTCCAGACCGGACCAGAACCAGACTGGGCTAGAACCAGAACCAGACTGGGCCAGTTCAGTCATATCATATATGACTCAAATGCAAAATACTAAAGCTAACTGCTTGAACTAACACCAGCCTTTGCCAATTACCAATTAAGAAGTAGATATCCTCACCAGCAATAGATGTAAGTAAGTGATGAAGGTGAATGGACTGAATCCTTGCCTTTTTCTATGTAGTTCCAAAAAGGTTCCCACCTCATATAAAAAAAGGTGTCTTGATTTTGTTGGGGTTCAGTTTTAAAGTTGATGAGATTTTATCCATTATCAAAATATTCCAAATTCTTACAAGCCAGTCTCTTATAGAGATGTGACCTCTTTCCCCCAAAACCGATCCAATTGTAGGCTGTGCAGCACTCACCAATAGGCTAAAGAAGCCTGCAGGAGAGAGACGAAGAGGAGGAACATCTGCTTCCCAGAAAGACCCCAGGTTGAGGGACTGGGTGTCTGCCTGTCTGCTTCTGCCCCCCTGTTTGCTATCTGCCCCCCAGGACTGGCTGCTGAGTTGAGCTGTGGGGAGGCTTTGGAGGATTGGGGCCCAGAGGGTGACTTGGAAGCTTTTTGGATTCCATCTGTCCAGAGCCAGCAGCTCAGGGCTATTTAGGGAGCTGCCAGTGGTGACGGGCCCACCACTGGCAAGGTCGCCACCAAAGGGGGTTGCCACTTTGGGGGAGCCACTTGGGGGGAGAGTGAGGGCGAGGGCCAGGCCTCCTTGCTTGGGTTTGGACATCTGGTCCCCTTGGTTTTTGGAAGTTCCATCTTCAGGGGCATATCTGGGGTGGGGCAGGCAGGGCACATGCCCAGAGTGCAACTTGAAGGGGGCGCCATTTTTTTAAAATTAAAAAATATGGCCGCTGAAAACAAAATGGCCACCACGCATGCTCAAATGACCTCTGTGAGGCTCTAGGCCATGCCAGGCCTTGCAGAGGCCATTTGAGCATGCGTGGTGACCATTTTGTTTTCAGCCATTAAAAAAAAATTTTTTTTTAATGGCCACTGCACATGCTCAAATGGTCCCTGCGAAGCCCTAGAAGCCAGCGGGGGGAGGCAGAACCTTTGCAGACCCCCCATGGCTTTTAAGAAGCCCCTCGAAGGGGCTACAGGTAATATATATATATTTAAAAATAATATAATATACATCACTGTATACATATTTAGATTGGCACTATGTACAGAAAATCAGGGCTAGTGAATACTGAGCTTAAGCTTATGAGCTAGGATCGTATTCATTTGCTCTTACTTTGCTTCTTGTGATAAGTGAGTTAAATATGATGTCTTAATAATATGGCTATTAATGGTGAGTTTGTCTTTGAATCAGTGTGAAATCCTTAGTATTAAGGCCCACTGGGAGTTCCTTGCTCTCTTTCTCTCATTTGAACTGTCTTTCTGAAATACTAGAATATATTCCAAGCAGTGACACAG
Organism: Hemicordylus capensis; assembly: GCF_027244095.1. NCBI lineage: Eukaryota > Metazoa > Chordata > Lepidosauria > Squamata > Cordylidae > Hemicordylus > Hemicordylus capensis. Next base: position 163,722,654 of record NC_069658.1, read on the forward strand.
TTTACTCTGCATATCCTTTAATTATTTTCAGAGCATCTGGGGAAAGTCAAATTCTCCATTTATTTTTAAAACTTATGTAACAGTGATGCTACAATGCACAGTAGAGAATTAGACAGGCACTTCTGTTTAGTTTTCCAAGTATTTACTTATTTATTTTTACATTTTTATACCGCCTTTCGTTAAAAGAAAACCCCAAGGTGGTTTTTTAAAAGAAAACCCCAAGGCGTACACCTCCACATAGTATTTCATGAGCCCCAGCATACTGAAATTTGTAGTTTTCCAGCATTTTTTGGTCTGGCTACGTCCACTGCTAAATAGTTTTTGAAATTTTAAAAGATTAATGAGTTTGACTTGTATTTTTGAGCTGATATTATGGTAAAGTTATCTGAAAGATGGGTGTCAGATGTTTGGACAGGGGCTCAATTTCAGTGCTTGGCCTAGGCGCTATTTTCCCTAGATACACCTGTGTCCATTTTCACCTCCCACCCCAGACGAAGGGCTGCAAGCTGGCCTGCTGTTTTGTTCCAGCTGGCTGCCTTCCAGGATTGCCTGACTTTGACCACCTGTCCCAGGCCCAGCAGTATCTTGTGAGAGGAGGGGCTTCTGGAGGCATATAATTCTGGAAGGCAAACCTGAAGCCCACCTCCAAAGGAGGCCAGCCTTCAAGGTGGAACTGAGGGCTGGGGGGAGGTTTGGGATGGAGGTTGTTGGTTTTTTATTGTACTGGGTTGTGCCAGGCCTTTTTGCAGATATGTGTTTGGGCTCTCTTGAGTGGGATGGTGTGGGGCAGTGGGGCTGTGTGTCCAGCAGTTCTGGGGCAGCTATTGCTATAGTGGTGGGGAATAGAAGAATTGGTGCTGGCAGAGCAGCTGGCCGTTACAGGGGAAGGGAAATCAGTAATTTAGTAACTGTTTCCACTTCCAACTGCCTTGTCAACTCTCAGGCCTTGGGGAGCAGCTCCAACTACCCACAGAGTCTTGCCTTGTTCCTCTGCAATGCCAGGTCAGTTCAGAATAAGACCAAAAATGTCCATGATTTCATCATGGATGAAGGAGCTGACCTTGGCATGTATAACTGAGACCTGGTTGGGGGAGGCAAGAGTGCCCAGGTTACTTTGTTGTGGAGCAGGCTAGGGGGAGTGGGCAGGGGTGTGGAGTGGCTGTGGACCATAAGAAGAATACCATCTCCTTTACCAGGGCTCCTGTGAGACAGTAGACTTATATTGAGTGTGTATTTCTGAGGCAAGGAATTAGGGATCGATTGGGGATTCTGTTGGTGTACTGTTCACCCCTCTGCCCAACTGACTCCCTAACTGAGCTGACGGAGCTGGTTGTGGAGTTGGTGTTGGAGTCTCTCAGGCTTTTGGTGCTGGGGGACTTCAATGTCCACTTTGGGGCTGGCTTGTCTGGTGAGACTCAAGAGTTCATAGTGGCCATGACAACTGTGGGCTTATCCCAATTAGTTTCTGAACCAACTCATATTGCCAGTCACACACTCAATTTGGTCTTTTGTTTAGATCGGGGGGTGTTCCGTGGGTGGGGGACCCAATGGTTTCTCCATTGTTGTGGATAGACCACTACCTGGTTAAGGTTGGCTTCACAGCCACAATCCACCCCTGCAGAGGTGATGGACCTATTAGGCTGGTCCGTCCAAAAAGGCTGCTGGACCCAGTAGGTTTCCAAAAAGACTTGGAGGGTTTTAAAGTTGGTGTGGCCAGTGATTCTGTCAATACCCTGGTGGGAACCTGGAAAAAGGAACCCACCAAGGCAGTAGACATGATTGCTCCTATGCATCCCTCCTGACCTGCTTCAAAAATAGCCCCTTGGTATACTGAAGGGCTGCGAGGACTGAAGTAGCTGGGTAGGCGACTGGAACACAAGTGGAGAACTTGGCTCGAATTTGACAGGATGCAGCATTGGACCCATTTAAAGGCTTATGTGGTAGCGGTGCATGCAGCAAAAAATGAATTTCGGTCTGTATGCATTGTGTCTGCAGTTCGTATTCAGCAGAACTATCCTGGGTTGTGAGGAGTTTAATTTCTGCTCCTTCTGCTTTAAATCAGACCCTGGAAACATTCTGCTGTGATGCTTTTAATGGGTTCTTTGTGGACAAAATCTACTGTATTCGGGCTGACTTGGATTCTACTATTTCTCCAGGGTCTATAAAGGAGGTGTCCAGCAATCCCTCTTGAAGTATTAGGTTGAATCAGTTTCAATCTGTGACTCCTGAGGATGTGGACAAGCTGCTTGGGGTGGTGTGGCCTACCACTTGTTCTGTGGATCATTGTCCGTATTGGCTGCTTCTATCTAGCAGGGAGATTGTTGGAAGTGGCCTAGTTAACATCATAAATGCATCGCTGAGGGAGAGTAGGGTGCGTCCATGTTTGAAGGAGGCAATGGTTAGACTGTTTTTCAAGAAGCCGTCCCTGGACCCCTTAGTGGTGAATAATTATAGGACAATCTCCAATATCCCTTGGCTGGACAAAGTGATTGAGAGGGTGGTGACCGACCAGCTCCAGGCGGTTTTGGAGGAAACTGATTATCTAGACCCATTTCAAACTGGCTTTAGAGCTGGCTATGGGGTTGAGACAGCCTTGGTCAGCTTGATGGCTGACCTCTATCAGGGGAATCGACAGAGGGAGTGTGACTCTGTTGGTTCTTTTGGATCTCTCGGCGGCGTTCAATACCATCGACCATGGTATCCTTCTGGATCGCCCAGGGGAGTTGAGGATAGGGGGCACTGCTTTGCAGAGGTTCTGCTCCTATCTCTCGGGTAGGTTCCAGATGGTGGAGCTTGGTGACAGTTGCTCCTCAAAACGGGAGCTGTTATATGGAGTCCCTCAGGGCTCCATTCTGTCACCAATGCTTTTTAATATCTTCATGAAACCGCTGGCGAGATCATCAGGAGATTTGGTGCTGGGTGTTATCAGTATGCTGATTACACCCAAATCAACTTCTTCTTTTCATCTGCATCATCAGAAATGGCATTCACCCCCTAAATGCCTGCCTACAGGCAGTAATGGGCTGGATGAGGGATAACAAATTGAAATCCAAGCATGATGGAGGTGCTCATTGTTAGGGATGTGCACGGAACTGGCTGGCCCGGTTCGGTTCGAGTCCGGACCGGACTCGAACCTGACTGGGCCAGTTCAGTCCGGCACCCCCTCGAACCCCCCCCCCCCCGTTCAGTTCTGTCCGGGGGGGTTGCGGACCTTTAAATTTTAAAAAAGGGTCCCTTACCCCCTTCGGGGGAGTTGTTGGAAGCGGTGGGGAGGGCATCCACGGAAGTTCCCCCTCCCTCCACCAGCCTCAATGCAGCCTGAACCGGCCCATTTGGCTGGCTGTTCGAGTCTTCCCCCTAGGTGCAGTGGCCATTTTGGAGGCTGCCACGCCTGCGCAATTGGCCTCTGAGAGGCCTGGCATGACCTGTTTGGGGTCGGACTGAACAGGAGGTGGTTTGGTTAGACCCCAGACCGTCAAATCGAACTAGCTTGATGTCGAGCCAATTTGCACATCCCTACTCATTGTAGGGGTTCAGAATCTGAGGGATGAGTTAGATCTTCCTGTGCTGGACTCTCTCATAAGGAGCAGGTGTGCAGCTTGGGAGTACTCCTGGACCCAGGCCTCACCCTGGTATCTCAGGTGGAGGATATAGCCAGGAGTGCTTTCTATCAGCTTCAGCTGATTCGACAGTTGTATCCATTCCTTGACGAGGACAACCTCAAAACAGTGGTGCATCAGCTGGTAACCTCCAGGCTTAACTATTGCAATGCACTCTATGTGGGGCTGCCTTTGTATGTAGTTTGGAAACTTCAGTTAGTTCAAAATGCGGCAGCCAGATTGATCTCTGGGGCAACTGCCAATAGGTTTCCGGACAAAATACAAGTGCTATTTATCCTCTCTAATAAAACGCTTGGTGTCCGTCCGTGGACGGACACCAAGCGTGTGTCCGTGCCTCCCTGGCCTGTTCTGCGCATGCGTGGAGCGCATGCCCAGAACAGGGCAAGGGAGACACGATGGCCGGCACCCGGCAGCCATCTTGGGCGGCCAGAAGTGGCCGCCCCGAAGAAGCTGGAGAAGCGGCGGCGGGGAAAACTGACTGAGGCAGCGGCGGAGCCGCTGCCTCGGCCAAAAGAGACGGAGGCCGGGGGCGGAGCGGAGGCCATGTAACTTTTAAAGAAATTGCTCCCGCGGCCGACGCCGCCGACCCTCCCTCCCAGCTGAATTGGGAACCAAGCCCACCCCCACCCCCCATTAAGGGCCAAATCGGCCTAGGCACTTGCCCCCGCAGCTTCCGCCGCCGACCAACCGCCCGCCCGCCCAGCTGCCGATACCTCCTTACCCCCGGAACACGTCCTCCACTTGATCCGCTTATCTATTAACAGAAGGAGAGAGGTGCTCGCATGCAGAGCTCCACTCTCTTTAAAGTCTCTTCCCGAACTGGCGTTTTGCGTCCTTGGCGCCCAAAGCGCCAGTTCGGGAACAGACTTTAAAGAGAGTGGAGCTCTGCATGCGAGCACCTCTCTCCTTCTGTTAATAGATAAGCGGATCAAGCGGAGGACGTGTTCCGGGGGTAAGGAGGTATCGGCAGCTGGGCGGGCGGGCGGTTGGTTGGCGGCGGAAGCTGCGGGGGCAAGTGCCTGGGCCGATTTGGCCCTTAATGGGGGGTGGGGGTGGGCTTGGTTCCCAATTCAGCTGGGAGGGAGGGCGGGCGCCCTGCGGAGGGAGGGGGAATGGTGGCGGGGGGACAGGAGAGTCATTACTAGGGCCCGTTGTTCAACGGGCCGGAATTCACTAGTAACTTATAAAGCCCTAAATGGCTTAGGCCCTGAGTATTTAAGAGAGCGTCTTATTCACTACGAGCCCCACCGCCCATTGAGGTCATCTGAGGAGGTCCGTCTCCTGTTACCACCAACTTGTTTGGTGGCTACACAGAGACGAGCCGTCTCGGTCACTGCCCCAGTAGAGATTGTGGAATGCGCTCCCTGCTGAGATACGATCCTCCCCATCTCTTGCAATTAAAACACACACACCTGAAAACCCATCTTTTCACCCAAGCTTTCTCAGCTTCCTAAACTTTTTAGGTTTTAATCTCTGGTTTATTTTTAAATTGTTAAATTGTTTTAATTTTTTGTATATGTTTTTAACTTGTTTTATGCTATTGTTAATGCCCAGAGACGAAAGTTTGGGGTGGTGTACAAATGTGATAAAACAAAACAAACAAACAAACCTGGAGAGACCATATTATGCCTTTCTTAAAACAGTTGCACTAGCTGCCAATATGTTTCCAGGCAAAATTCAAAGTGCCTTTAAAGCCCTGAATGGCTTAGGTCCATGTTACTTTAGAGAGCGCCTTCTGCATGATCCACACCACACATTAAGGTCATCTGAGGAGGCCCATCTTCAGTTACCACCAGTACACCTGGTTTTCCAGGGTTTTCAAACTGTTTTGAATGTTTTAACTGTTAATTGTTTTATTGTGTTTTTTATTATTTCTTTATTGATTTGATTTGATTTTGATTTATATACCGCCCTTCCAAAAATGGCTCAGGGTGGTTTACAACAGAATAAAACCAATTAAAACCAGTTGACAATTAAAATCAAAACAATAAAAACAGAATAAAACCAATTAAACATTTGAACAGTTAAAAACCCTGGAAAACCAGGGCAAACATTTAAAACAATTGAAAACAGTTTACAACAGTTTAAAAACCCTGGAAGGCCAGGCCAAACAGATAGGTTTTAAGGGCTCTCCTGAAAGACAATAATGAACTCAAATTACAGATATCTGCCGGGAGTGCATTCCGTAGCCCAGGAGCAGTTACAGAGAAGGCCCGCCTCTGAGTCACCACCAGACGAACCTGTGGTAACTGGAGACAGACCTCCTCAGATGGACGTGTGGTGGGGATAATACAGAAGAAGGCACTCTCTAAGATAAGATTTTATACTGTTAATTGATTTTAATTGTTTTGTTTTAATGTAAACTGCCCTGAGCCATTTTTGGAAGGGTGGTATAGAAATCAAATCAAATCAAATCAAATCAATCAATAAGAGCTTGCTGCATGAAGTGCCAAGCTCATCTCGAAGAGGTATATCAAGTAGATAGATTATAGGATCAAGTGGAATATTATAGTTCGTAATTGCAACAATATGCTTATGAATCCTGAGCCAGCATTTAGAAACAAAAGGGCATGTCCACCAATGGTGGAAAAAATTTCCTTTACTACCAGCTCTCTTCCAGCATTTTGAGGAATTTACTGAATTTGATGCTGTCAAATTAGCTGGCGCGAGATGCCATCTGGTCATATACAAACATCCTCGTATATGTTTTCTTTAATATTTAAAGAGAAGGATTGCATAGAGTTCGAGTTCCAAATTTGGCTCCATTTAAGGTCATTGATGTCTCAGTTAAGGTCTTTTTCCCATCTCAATTTGTATAGCAATTTAATTTTCCCAGTTTTCCATAAGCAAAGTGTCATAAATTTAGACTAAAAGCCTTTTATGGTTAGCATTTTCATTTATTATTGTAAGTTCAATACAAGTCTTAGGCTGGTTTAATTTCATTATCCATGAATTTGATACTATGAGGTGTGAAATCTGTAGTATTTGAACCATGGCAAATGTGAACATTTTATTTTTAAAAGCTTTTTGGCTTCAAACAGCATCTCAAAGCACTGAGAATAATCGCAGCAGCTGGTTGCCACTAATCTTTTTCTTTTTTCTTTTTGATAGAAAACACATGATGAGTGGCACTTTGAGACTAGCTTCAGATTTTATTATTATTATTTTATTATTACAGACAAGCATTCGCTTTGATAGGCAATGACTCACTTCAGCAGATGCTAAGACAAAACTGGCAGAAGAATGGCAGAAAAGTCTGTTGAAGCCAAATAGACTATTTGCAACAATAAAAAAGATTCACAGTTAAGTCTCAAAATGCCTCCCATTTTTTTTCTGTTCAATCCATAAAAGACTAAGACGACTTTTATTTCCCAGACTGGGGACTTTACTGTGGGAGGAAGTGGTGTAAGTTAGGATAAGAGTATATAAAGCATGTATAGGTGCGTATAAGTGTAAATAAGCATACATTGGAGTAAACAGGCCATTCACGTTGCTGCTTTTTATTATGGTTGATTATGTTGAATTATGGTTTTTCAAACACTGGTTTGTTCACACAGCCAGCTCCCCCGTGATCCATCCCACCCATAACTGGCCAATAAGATTGTAAAGGAGGTGCCCGCCTGCTGCACATTTACCTGTGTCCAGGTAGTGAAGAGAAGGGGGGGTACATGCATGTGTGGTGCCTGCAAATCCCCGCAAATGTAATTTCTGTCTTTTAAAATATATATTTCCCAGTGTTCTTGTGCAATAACAACTGCATGCTACATCAATGGGAAGCTCCAACTACTGTAAAGGAGAACTAACTTTAGCGGCAACTTTTGGTAGTGAAGCCAAGGGATGGGAATTTGCCCCCTGGAATGGAAGTATCTTACATTCTTACTGTTGCCTGGAGAGCAAGAGAGAGAGAGAATGACGTTCTTGTGCAAGCACAGCCGAACACTAGAGCAACTGGAAGATCTACCTTATCACTACCTCATTGGAAAGGCTATCTCATTGGCCAGAAGCACCAGGCAGGCCCCCTCCCCAGAAACCAGGAAACTGTTATTACTTCTTTATTTATTTATGAAAGGAAACATTACTGGGCTGCTCTGATGTATAAGTGTTCGGGGGGGGGGGGAACCATGGAGGTATATTTAAAAATAATATTTTTTAAAGGATAACCAGGTAGAAGGAACATGGTCTTCTGGGCCTCCACAAGACAACCTGCCTCCAACCCCTAAACTGCTTTTTCTGTATATGGGGCATATAATCTGCCCAGGAGTGGAATTGAGATGGATGGCAGATGGAGTTCACACTCTCCAAAGCCACTCCCAGATGGGTAGCCACATCTCCAACTCACACTTTATCTCAGGGGTCTCTCCACCAAAATTGCCAGAGGATTGCACACAACCATTTTCAACACTCCTCCAAAGTGCAACTTTTGAAAAAAATTGTATTAAGGGCCAATCATCATGGGGGAAAAGCTGAATGCTCCTGGCTGTATGAACAGCATCTTGCTGTTACCATACTGAATTTGCTGTACAATCCCTCAAGACAGTCACATGCCCTTCTGCTTCTTCGGGGGAGGGATATCTAAAGCTCTTGTTTTCTCACCAGCTTTGTATTTCTGAAGGAGAAGGACTTTGAAAAGGAGCTGGGACTGAGCATTACTCTTAGTCTCTATTAAGCAGTACTGAGTTTCCAAAGATAGAAAAGAAATTAATTGGAGATAAAACAAGATACTGTTTTTTAAAATGTCAGAAACACCCCAAACCAGAAAGCTCTTGGCATCTGCTGATTCATTTCTCATTATGACAGAGCACTGCAGGCAATCTAAACCAATTTGCAATTATATGCAAAGCCTCCTTCCAAGCCTCCTTCTCTTGCATTAGCCCAACAGACTGAACAAAATAGCAAAAGAAACAGCGGGTGCCTGAGGGGACAGACAGTGCCCCAGGACAGCCTGGTCTATTCTTCTGGTTCTTCATGCTGGCTCATGGTTTGTGCAATCCAGTCCACGTAGTTTGCCACCTTAGTGTAAAGACCATAGGTGCCACATTTCAGTCCCCAGGACACCAGGCCAGCAACATAGTAATGGGTCTCATTGTGGGGATCCTCCATGGCATACGCTCCACCACTGTCCCCCGAACAGCTGTCCCCGCGGCCATCCCCAGCACAAATCATATTATCTGTGAATTTATAGGTCAAGGAATCTGCAGGGGGATCTGGCTTCACATTTTGGCACATGGCCATGTTTGCTACAGGAATTCTGGCTGCCCTAAGTTTCACTGCTAATCGACTCTTTTCTGTCCTGCCCCAGCCAGATATGTAGCCTAGGGTCCGCTCCTGTGGAATATAGTCTGAGGAAGCACCTGGCAAGCAGATTGGAGAGATGTTGCGACCCATCTTCAGTGGTTCTTTCAACCTCAACAGAGCAATGTCATTGTCAAAGTCCGTCCGCGGTTCTGGTACATTTGTCTTCCAACGAGGGTGAATGAACGTAGCATCCACAACTAGCGGCACAGCGTTCTGCATGGCAACTGGGCCAACCACGTGTAGCCCAGCATAGATGGTTGGGCTCGGGTATCCCTCCAGCACATGAGCTGCAGTAAGTATCCAGCGGTCTGAAATAAGAGCCCCACCGCCTCTTGGTTGTTCAAAGTAGATTTGCCAAGGGAAGTCGCCTGGTTCACTCACTGTACCTCCAAAAATCCTCCCAACCTCTCCATTGCGGGCATGGCGAACTCCACAGACTAGAAGCAAGAAATGAAGGAGCACAAAATTAAGTTTGCAAATGGTGTTTGCAAAACAGACCCCATGTTGCATCAGAGGATACATTTTATGGGACACTCACATAGCCACATGTTATGCTATTGATGGAATAACTATTTTGGAATTATGAGAACCACTTCTCCTCCCCAAACACTGCACTTTAATTAGAAGCTGCCCAGCTTTCCCAGGATGATAATATAGTAATGTGAATGCTATATTTCCAACTGCATTCAAATGCAATCAAGTCAAATCTTGCCTGATTGCCTGGTTTGTCAAGAATCCTGTCTACTATTGTTCCCCTGTAACTAGTGTAATGATTCAACCCCCATGATCCTTCACCCAGAAATTAGCATACCCAGCCACCTAATGGCGCAGCAGGGAAATGACCTGATTAGCAAGCCAGAGGTTGCCGGTTTGAATCCCTGCTGGTATGTTTCCCAGACAATGGGAAACACCTATATCGGGCAGCAGTGATATATAGGAAGATGCTGAAAGACATCATCTCATACTGCGCGGGAGGAGGCAATGATAAACCCCTCCTGTATTCTACCAAAGACAACCACAGGGCTCTGTGGGCGCCAGGAGTCGACACTGACTCGACAGTATACTTTACCTTTAATCAAACCAACCTGTTTGTTTTGTTCATGTGAGATTTGTTCCCCATGCTTAAGCCACTGTGTTTCTCTCCCCACCCCCACCCAATGAACCATGTGTGTATACATGTGAGAGAAGTCCCATCCCGTGTGTGTTTGAGAGTGAGTTTTGAACTAAAATAAAAATAAAAAAATTTCCAAGTATGCCAAAACTGTTCTAGTACAAACTTGTAAGAAAAACACTCCCCATCCCAACAGTATACCTTCTTGTGAGGAAATTAGTCAGTGCAAACTTATTAAAAGCTTTAAAAAGAAATGGGGCGGGAATGCTCTGACAAAATGTATCTGTTTTTGTTCCTGCCTTTTGTTCCTGAAGATACTAGATTGCTTATAGCTCTAATCTGGTCTCTGTGTGTGGGCTTCATTCTCTCCACACACACACCCCACCCTTATTAAAAATATTTAGATGCTGCTTTTTTAGAAACAGAGTTCTCAAAATGGCATAAATAGCCAAATATGATTAAATGGTTCTTTCTCAAGAGGTTTCCCCTTATAATTATTACTATTTTATTTTGCTTTGTGCTTGTCACAGTAGTTCATATATAAATAACTTACATATTGTCTTTTAAATAATCTTATAATGGACTAATATACCCCAACTTCTTGAAAATAGCTTCACAAATAGCTAAAATGAACATTAAGCATTTCCCACCAAAAGTCTATTTTTATACACTTGCTTCAAAATAAGGCTTTTTAAATCAGATCACAAGAAACTCATTTTAAAAACTCCCTTGCCCATGAAATGATAGGTTGTCTTTAAATTCTAAGAAATTGGGGTAAGTCCATATATGACATTCTGCTGTCCTGTCTGAAATCAAATTGGTGCCTTTTTTTCCTGTAGTGTATACACTGCATATACACTGCAGTATATAGACATACACTATGCATACGATTTTTGCTTAAATAAAATGTAGTTAATAGAAGAGATCAAATTGGATTGCTTGCTGCTGTGATAGATGTAAAAAAACGCTATTTGAATTTGCTTCTGAGTTTACATGCTTAGCATTTGAGTGTATGTGACTAAATGTCAACATATACATATATTTTATTATGACACACATTGTGTTCTTCCTCCAAAGAGTTCAGGGTAGTGTACATGTTCTTTCTCCCCACTTTTATCCTCACAACAATCTTGTGAGGCCAGTTTGGAGGGAGAGCGAGTGTCTCTGCTAAAATCACACCATGAGTTTCATGACTGAATGGGGAACGCAAGTTCCCAATCCTAGTCTTAACACTCTAAACACTACACCACACTCATTCTCAACTGTGTGTGTATTGATTGCAGAAGAAATCTGAAAGGAGATTTGTTTTTAGGATGAAGCAAACTAGTGGGGAGGAGAGTGTTGGATACATTTAAGAGAGCATGAAAGGGTTTAATTATCAAAATGTGGGGAGGCTGCTGTGGGCCCAAGCCCTGGATCTTTTAAGTACCTAGCACCACCTCTGCAAGGGAGAGAGGAAGAGGGGCAGGATTGTCCATGCAAAGTCTGGTACTGGCAGGTATGTTCAGAATTTCTTCACGCTGGCTCATGTCAGAAACCCCAGTCTTTCTGTGAGTGTATTTTGATTTAAAAAGTAGCGAATTCAGCTAATTTAAGTGATAGGGCAAGCAGGGGGGAGGAAAAGAATGAGAACTGGTAGGGCAAGGCGGGGGAGAAAAAGAATGATCTTGTGTTTCTTTTTAGATTGTGAGCCATTTGGGGACAGGAGTCTATCTTATTTATTTGTTATTTCTCTGTGTAAACCGCCCTGAGCCATTTTTGGAAGGGCGGTATAGAAATCGAATGAATGAATGAGAAAAAGAGTAGAGAGGAAGACCGAAGGTGGCGCGAGACTGCATGGCTCCCCAGAGGTGCATCGGAACCAGATTTGAGTCTGACACCCCCTGGCACTGTACATATGCAAGAGAAATAAAATCCAAGCCCCAATATTTTTATATTGGGGTGGGGGGTGCGTTATGGAAAATAAATTCCTGTTGCACCCCCCTGTAATTTCCTGCTGGATCCACCCCTGTCCTGAGTCAAACATTTCTGAGGTGGTTTGAAACCCAAATGGTTAACACAAATGAGATGCAACGGAGAAGGAAATTTGTAATAGCAACTTGATACTTATCCTCTGTACATTTGCAGAGATAGATATATACAAAGCTATGTACTGCTGTACCTGGGAGACAAACCGGAAGCTCTGTTCTCTCTTCTTCATCCACCCATTTCCCATGGGCTGAGCAACGATAGACTCCTTTGGAAATAAAAAGATATAGACGTGAGTTCAGCTATCTGTTTTTAATCCACATTGTATGCCCAAATACAAGGTTGGTTAACAGGTAGATTGTGGTGCAGTGGTGGAGTGTTGGCCAATTTCCAGTGGGCTACCAAGTGCCTGCTAGTTCATGAGAGTCTTGCTGAGAATCTAGCAAAGTGCTCCTCACATTCTTAAAGGAGGAGTGCATATTCAGGATCACTTAGCACAGGTTCTTCTTTAACCATTTCGAGATCCCGAGAGTACACTTTTGCTGTGTAAAATTACAATATATCTGGGGACCACAGTTATTCTAGTTTTTTAAAAAGAGTTCAGAAGACTAAAGTGAGCCCCCCTCTGCCCAAGCAAGGATCGTCAGAGAGTAAACTTGCAGAAGTGAAGCCATGTTGGTGTGGACATTTGGAATGTGCAAGGTAATGGCTCATTGTATGTTTCCCAACCAGGTGTGCAGTGCAGACATGCAAGCAGCTGGATATTCTTGTGCACATCTACACTGCAGACATATACACAGACTAATATGTATCAGCTCCACTTTGGAAAGGTCCGTCTCACTGTTGGTGGCCCATTAAATTATTCATTAAATCTTCTAACAAGAGGAAAACTGACTTGTGATGGTGTTACTTTTATAGAAGTGAAATGTGGTTCAAAAGGCCATTGGCTGACATCCTGCTCCTGACTATATTTACTAGAGGAAGTCCTATTGAAATGTAGTAGTCCTTTAGATTGCTCCCTGAGTAGTAGACTAATTCAGTAAATTAGTCTGGATGTTAGCTACTTGACTTATGTACAAGGAAAAGACTCCTAGCAAGAGCAACATTTCCATCTCTACCCCCAACCCTAAGAGGACAGTCACCCTAAACAGAGCAGAACAATGCCCCTTTCAGACCCTGAATCAGATGTCACGTGAAGGATGGCACGTACCATTTCCTTTACTCTTCATTGTATAATAGGGCTCGTGGCAGGCATAGCGGATAATGGCTTCATACCCAGTCTCCTCATCTCCTGAGAGGTAAGCAATGTTTCCATTGTCAAGGGGATCAGGAATGCCGCAATCTACCGCTGCATGGAAAAAGAAAAGGTGATCTCACCCTTCTACATTACTCCATTTGTATACAATTAGGACAGGCCACAACTCTCCATTTCTGCCCCTTGTATAATTGCATCCCTTAAGTAATCTCCCACCCCAAAGCTATCCAACCCTATTTCCACCCCCTTCTGGGACCAACTGCCTAGTTCTAGAATGCTACTAATACTCTTTGTATAGAAGACCCACATCTATAAATGCTTTATCATATCATCTTAAAGTTCTATTGATTTTGAGGCTCGCTATTTAAGTTGGCTTATCTTATGTAGCCCAACACTTTTTTCTTACCTTACAGCCACCACAAAGGAAGACACTTGTCCTTTGTGACTGAACAAATTTATTTATGCCATTTGTATCTCACCCTTCTTCCATGGAGCTGATGGCAGCGTACATGGTTCTTCCTCCCTACTTTTATCCTCACAACAATCCTATGAGGTAAGTTAGGCTGAGAGAGGGTGACTGGTCCAAGGTTGCTCAGTGAGCTTCATGGCACTAACTGCTACACCCCAAAAAGCACTAACTGCTACACCACACTGGCTCTCCAAGCAATATGTGCATATAGAAGAGTACAAAGCACATGGCTGGAAGCATTTTTGAATTTTCCACAGCATACGCTTTCCCTGCTGAAGAGGCAAGTTGCATTCCAGTCTAGATTCAAACTGAAAAGTGGCTTGTCTTTTTAGTGTGCACTTAAACCTCTCAGGTATTTTCCTCTGTTATGTTCATTGTGGTCTTAGGCCATAGTTGAAGCACTTTATGGAAACCAGCTCTTACGTTCACATGTACGGTCAGAGTCGCTCCACTTGCCATTACTTTGACAGCTAGAGTGGAAGGATGTGAGGCTGCGTTGTGACTGAAGAAAAAAACATTCAGAAGTGTCAGAATTAACTCACAGACATCATAATTTCTCTCTTCCACCCTTGTTGTATTAACAGGAACTCAGGAATATTCCTCAACAGTGGAAAGATGGAGGATTCTTCCCCCCCCCCCCACACACACACTTATGATCTGCACCAATAAGAATTACTAAGCCCAGCAAGAATTAAGACAAGTCTGGGCAACTTGTCACTGAAGATGCCACCTTTCAGTGACTCCAACTGTCAGCCAACCCCAGCCTCACCTCAGTTGGTTACCCAGCTTCTAGTCTGGCCACAGCCAGATACCCACTAGCCCTCTGGTCTGAGCACCTGTTGTAAATACAGAAAAAAAAACCCTCTCTAACAGCTATAGAGCATCAGGGGTTGTTGCACCGTCAAAGAGCACACAGCACCTCAGAGTCTATGAAACAGCAGGGAGGCACTGTGGTACCAACAGGGTTAGGGTTTTATTTATTTATTATTAATTTTAAAGATGTATACCCCACCTTTCCTGTGGATGCAAGCCCAAGGCAGTTAACAGATGATAAAACAGAACAATACCCAAACAACAAATTGTTGTACGGTATGGTTCATAGAAATAATCATATCGTACAACACTACAAAAACACAACCAAAAAAAACCCATATTAAAAATATGCTTCCTTGTGACTGATGGAAAGGCCAAAATTAAAAGGCCTTGTCAAATAAGAATCATTTCAACAAACACTTAAAACCAGACAGAGAGGGAAGGTGTTCCAAAGTTGTGCTGCCACCACTAAGGCACCACTACAAAGGGACAGGCGTTGATTGTAGTGCCGGGGTAATAATAATAAATTAATAAACAACTTTATTCATTAGCCGCCCCATAACAAATTGTTCTCTGGGTGGCTCACAACACAGAATTAAAACACTGAGTAAAAAAAAAACCCATAACACATGAAATCACAACACATTTTTTTTAAAGGTACAAAACAATTTTACAAGTTTTTTAAAGTCAGTTTTCAGAGTCAAACTTAGAAGGCCTGAGAAAGGTCTTTACCTGGTGTCTAAAAGAACAAAGTGATGATGCCAGGCGAACCTCACTGGGGAGGCTGTTCCATAAACGGTGCAACAACTGAAAAGGCCCTCTCCCTGGTATCCACCCACCTCACCTCATTTGGCAGGGGCACTCGGAGCAGGGCCTCCGAAGAAGATCTTAAGGTCTGAGTCGGGACATATGGGGCAAGGCGCTCTCTCAGGTAACCCGGTCCCAAGCCATTTAGGGCTTTAAAGGTTGAAACCAGCACTCTGAATTGGGCCCTGAAATGGACTGGGAGCCAGTGCAGCTGATGAAGCACTGGCGTGATATGATCAAAACGCCTGGTCCCAGTTAATAATCTTGCAGCCCTATTTTGTACCAACTGCAGTTTCTGGACTGTTTTCAAAGGCAGCTCCATGTACAACGCACTGCAGTAATCGAAGCAAGAGGTTACTGGAGCATTTACTGTGGCCAAGCTATCTCTATCCAGGTAAGGTCACAGTTGGCATATCAGCCAAAGCTGATAAAAGCCGCTCTGAGCTACTGAGGCCACTTGAGCCTCTCGACCATGCTGGATCAATGAGCACCCCCAGACTGCAAACTTAGTCCTTGCCCAGACTGTCATCCTGCAAACCTAGCTGAGGTCCAAATGTATCTCAGCTAGTGATGGGCTCACAAAGCAGGCCTCTGAGGCCCTATTTCAGGGCTCTAGCAGGTTTTTATGGGAGTAACCTGGTTCCAGGCTGTTTAGGGCTTGAAAGGCTGAGACCAGAAACTTCAACTGAGCCTGGAAGCAAACTGGCAAGCAGTGGAATTGGTGTGCTACAGAGGCCATATGCCCTGTTCCCACCAACCTTCTGATGGCTGCATTTTGCACCAGTTGTACCTTCAGGACTGTTTAAAGGTAGTCCCAAGTTGAGCATATTGCAGCAGTTAAGCCTGGATGGGTCACTGAGGACAGGCCCGTACATTACAGACAGGGCTACAACTGGCGAGTCAGACAAAGTTGGTCAAAAGCATTCTTGGCCACAGCAGACACCTGGGCATCCAGGGACACCTCTGGTCCCGAAGCACCCCCAAACTGCATACTTGATTTTTCAAGTCAAGTGCAACTCCATACAAGTTAGCTTCGATCCCACTAGCCAGATCAGCAAATCCCCAACCAACAGGACCTCTTGGCTGGATTAAGTTTCAGTTTGCTTAAGCCAATCCAGACCAAAACTGCCTCCAAGCTGGGAGAGCATTTAGGAGGTGCCTTTACTTCCCGAGGGTGAACTTACCATCACAATCTCATAGCCTTTTATGCAGGTCACCATCACAGAATCCTTAAAGACATAGTTATTTTTTACGGGATCCAGAATGGAATTTGGGATAACAGTCTTTGGACAGGGCATTGCTTTGAAAAGAGAAAGGGACATAAGCAACCAGTCACTCTTAACTCCCCCCGCAGCCACTGCTTCCCACTCTCTAGTTAACTCTCCTCCCACCATTTTTCCACAAAGGTCACAGCCAAGATCGTGAATAACTAACTAACACCTTTAGAGCTGTGCGCTTCTTGCTTCAGGGATTATTGAGGCCCCCTCTGCTCTAACCTGCCCCACAAAGGCAAAGAGATATGGCCTCCATGAGAGGAAGAAGGAATTGCTTCATGCTGCCCCATCTGAGCTGGCAGCCACAGCTTGCAGGGTCTTCACCTGGAGCCCTCTCGCTTCCGTGGTGGCCTCTGAGAACACCCTGTACAGAGGACACCATACACGATGCCAGACAATGCCCACCGCAACACCCCAGGTGTCAGGATATGGCCAAGACCTCCCTGGATTCCAACTCCAGTCTTGACCTCAGTCCTAGTATGGATGACTCTCAGTAGTTAGCCATTGCTCACTTCTTCACACTGCCACCCACTCAGAAATTCTCCTATCAATGGCCAACAAGATTTCCTAGCCCCCTCACCATATCCATTCACAACCTGCCTTGTCTGTGTTCATTGCAAAAATTTCCCAGCAACCCTCCACCCCACCACTCTTGCAGTTATTTTGCCAACAGAGATCCATCCTTCTGTCTGTAAGTATCTTCTGTACCAGACTTCCAACCCCCAAGTTCCACCTTTGTTCCTTGCAATCCCATTTCTGTTCCACGAAAAACTACCCATTTCTCTGTCCCTGAAGGGAACATGCTTTCCTCAGGGGATATCTACTCACGGTCCCCAGAGTAACGGATCTTCCAGCCTTTGCCCTGCATAGTTTGGTCTGTTTGGAAGAAAATATCAAGAACATTGCTTCTAGTCTGTATATATGTGGGCCCATCAAAGGTATTGCCACAGTAGGGACCAAACTGCTCGTCTCCTGTCACGATCTGCAAGAACAACCCATAAGAGGATTAGACAGACAAACAATGAGGCATAGAACAGTGCAAAGAAAGGGAGATGCATCCAGACCATCAGGTGAGCGAGTAAAACAAAACCTCTGTAAAGCAGGCGCCTAGCCAGATTTTTCACGGTGGAGTGATTCAAGGTATTGTTGAGTGGCCACTCTGTGTCAGCACAAAGCAGCAAAAAACCAAATACAAATGAATTATGGAAAATATTACATACGTTTAATAAAACGACATGCTTGTCAATCATCTCAGTCTTCTTAAAAACTTCTTAAAAACAGCAGCTAAGGGGGCTCAGAAAAAAGAGTAAAAGGGCTATCCCTGGCCCCCTATACAGTAAATTGAGCGCTGCTTCCCATTCACCCACTCATGTATGAGGGTAATTTCCTCTCTCGTTTACTAAACTGGGGCGCAAGCATCAGCATAGTACTGGGAAGGTAGTCAAGAGCAAAGGGCTGTGTTGTATTCTATCCAGTCATCTTTTGCTGTTTTTGTTTGTTTGTTTGTTTGTTTGTTTGTTTGTGACATTTGTCCTGGGGGGGATCCTGTAAAGAGTGTGGAGGAGGAGTCAAAGAAAAAGGGAAGGGAAGGAGAATGAGAAAATGGAATTGCTCAGGAATAAACCTTTAGTTCAGTCAACAAATGATTTCCTTGTTTGTACAAGAGAAGCAGCTATCAAACAGGCTGATTCTGTGCCCCAGTCAGCACCCCCAGCCCTCAATTCCTGCTCAGGCGTGTCACAACCCCCCACTGTCGATGCTGCTTCTGGGGCTCCTGTCTGCCACCCAGCTTCTAGAGGCCAAAAGCTAGTGAGGGAGAGTGCCGTTTAAGTCGCCCTCCTCCTCCCTGAAACCCACCACCTACTCTTAAGACATCAGGGCAGTTTCCTTCTGAGTCAGCGGGCTCTATGTCAAAGTCCTTGCTGTTGACGTTCAGGACCACGCGGTATCCTGGCTCCAGGGCCACACGGTAATCGCAGTGCGAGTTCTCAGGATATGGGTTGGGGTAGTTAGGGCTGGTGATTTCTCCGGATAGCTCAGTGAAGATATTCCCACTGCAGTTCACTGTGGTTGAGAAAAGAGCAACAGCCGAAAAATCAGCAAGGAAGGGAGCAGCTGGCTGGCCTTCTGTTGGAGCCAACATGTGATGCCTTGCTTAGAATCCCACCCCAACCCCCAACACTTTTTTAGCTGAGCAGCAACTCCTATAAGTTGCCTTTCAGCTGAAGCCAAAAGATGCCCTTTCGGAAACAAAGATGTGCTTGGGGGGATACATAAGTAATATGGTCCTGATGAAATGCAGATATGGAGTCACTGCCATGTTTGCTTAGTTCATTCCAGGGTTTACACATTCTTCCAACTTTGTAATGTTCTGTTCTGGAGAAAACACTTGTTCGAAGGAAAAGGACACAAATAATGACTGGACACTGATCAGTGCTAGTACTAAGCTTTTATGAGTGCGCATAGGAGCATAGGAGCTGCCATATACCAAATCAGACCATTGGTCTATCTAGCTCAGTATTGTCTACACAGACTGGCAGTGGCTTCTCCAAGGCTGCAGGCAGGAGTCTCTCTCAGCCCTATCTTGGAGATGCTGCCAGGGAGGGAACTTGGAACCTAGATGCTCTTCCTAGAGTGGCTCCATCCCCTGAGGGGAATATCTTACAGTGCTCATATGTAGTCTCTCATTCAAATACAACCAGGGCAGACCCGGCTTAACTAAGGGGACAAGTCATGCTTGCTACCAGCTCTCCTCTCTTGGCGCATCTGAAATGTGGAAGGACAGAGAGTTGAAAATTTATATTATGCATTACAACAAACAGAAGTGTGACTTCATGCTCAAGGATCCATAATTCTGGAATAGATTGACATATATGGATGCTGTCGGATTTACTGGAAAAGACACTCCACTACAAAGCCATGTTTGAACAGTTTGGCCAACATATCTTTACTACAGACAGTGTATGGCCACTAAAAAACAGAATGTTACTTTCACAGGCATCTATATTGGAACTGGTGGCCATTTTGAATGTTGGAATTGGTGGCCATTTTGGGATTATAGGCAAACATGACAGTGGCTCCATATCTAAATTCCATCAAGGCCCATATTATCTATGTGGGCAAAAGCACACCCCTGTTTCCGAAAGAGCATCTTTTACTGGACTTGCCATTCAGCTATTTGCCCTTGCATTAATCAGTTAATTAACCAGCCAAGACTAGGGCCAGCTCTGCTACAAACAAAGTTAAAAGCAATTCACTTCAGCTGGCAGATTTTGAAGTAGGACAGCCAATTATCAATTACATTTTAACCACATGGCATCAAGCTTTACAATGGTCAATAAACCAGCAAAGTACGATACATACAAACCATATGCATGTATATGTTAGCAAGTAAGCATTCACATACCATTTGGATTTTCTGCCATAGGTGCCAAATCTCTCAGGCTTCCTCTGGTCAAGTCATTCAGAACTGGGCTTTATTCTCAATAGAGAATGCTTAGATTCCGCCCCCCCCCCCCTCCGCCTTCATCTAACTTAATTGTTTTTCTTAAACTTCCAAACTCAGACAGTTTCAAAATGGGCTCTATACATCTGAATCTACAGTTCCCATATAGTTTTAGATAGGGCTGTGTTTATTCCAGGTCTACTAAATGTATGACCCAACAATACAGATCCAGTCTACGATGGCCTGCCAGTTACCTGATAACCCCTTTGTGGTTGCAGCCCCAGGCGCATTGCCAGACAGGGCTTTTAGCTCACAACTCCACTGGAATGGAAGGTGTGCCCAGGCACGGGCCGTGAACGCAACTCTGGGGGGGGGGGCGGGCAGCTTCTTTAAGTGTAAACGGAGCCGTTGCTCCATGCCACCCAGCAGCCCCCGCAGCGGGGAATCGCCTCTGCCACTCACCTGGCCGCTGGCTCCGTGGGAGCCAGGTGAGTGGCGGAGGCGATTCCCCGCCACGGGGGCCGCTGGGCAGCATGGAGCACCGGCTCCGTTTACACTTAAAGAAGCCACCTGCTGTCACCCCCACCCCATGGAGGCGTGTTCACGGCCCGCGCCTGGGTGTGCATTCACATATTGGCCAGATTTACCCCCAAGTCCATGCGACATAGCAAAGGGCACTCCATACACACAATTCAGGTTTTTTCCTGCGTATTGGAGCTTAGCCCAATTTATGTCTGAGGTTAAAAAAAAATCAACTTTTGGTGTCGCAGTAAACCCACTGTAAAGCCTGCTGTTTGGGAAAGCTACAGGCAAGGAGCAAAAACAGAAGGATTATCAGGCTCCTGGAAGGCCACAACACCTAACCTGGTGGACTATATGATATGCATAACTGATTTATCATGTCAGCATTGAAAATTTACAATGGCATCATGCCAGGTTCAGATATAATGCTTAATTTAGCTAAACCACAGTCTCGTGTTATTTCTAAACCTGAGCTTGCCCATTAACCATGGGTTTGTTTGGAACTAACAAACCCGGATCTGAAAGTATGGTTTGAAATTGGTTTGCAATCCACGGCTAGTGTTAACTGTGGTTTTGTGTTGTGTCTGAATCCAGAAAGCACCAATAAGCCACAGTCAGAACCATTACTTTGTCTCAAGAGGTGCTGCGCTATGCCAATGGGAGGGAACCTATGACCTTTCAAAGCGAAGTACTGAACAGATGGAAAACAAAAGCAGGCAAGCAGCTCTACATCATAGTTTTCCTGTTGTATGCCTGGAAGCTCTGACCATGGTTTAGGTTCTTAACTATGTTTAGTACAAAGCATCGTTTATTTAATTTGTCTGAGTTCATGGCAAAATTAAGTGTTCCCAGAAGCCAGTTTTCCCAGTTTTCAACTACTTCTGTTTTTGGTTTGTGATGTTGATTTTCTTGTAACTCTGATCTCCTGTGTTGTGACTTTGAAATAACAAATTATTCTCATCTATCAGAGCCAGGAATTTGCACATATCAGTCTGGAATGTGGTTTCACTGGGCTTGGCAGAGTCACTTCCTAAATTTCATAATCCTGACATGATCTCCCCCTCCCCAGTTTACCCAAATCTAAGCTTCATGGGTATACATCTAAGTTCTGTATCCTCAACAGTATCTCCCCAGAACTGTGTATCACAGGGGCTATACACACGCGCAGGCAAAACCGGGCTACGGAAGCCCAGCCCAGTTTTGTTGGTGTGTGTGGAACACCAAGAGCCGCATGGCTCCTACCGGCAGTCCAGCAGCAAATTCACTCAGGGAGCCCGCCGCTTAGCCCGGGCTTGGGTGCAAGGGCACTCAGAAACCAGGCTAATTGAGCATGAGGTGATTTTCACGCTTGGCCAAAATTGGGCTAAGGGAGCCTAGCCTGATTTTGGCCGAGCGTGAGAACCACCGGGCTCGCAGGCGAGCCTGGTTTCTACAAAGTGGAGAAACCCCTTAAATGGGGTTTAACCGTTTAACCCCTTAAACGGGGTTCGCAGAGCGCATGCACCACTAACCCCATTTTTGTGATCGTGTATTGCTGTGCCGCGGCTCCACGCTGCAGCAACACACAAGGAGAGCCCCTCCGGGAGGATGAAACAAACCTCCCAGCCCTGGGGGTCTGTCCAGGATGTCCCGCTCATTCTGGACCTTCTGGAGGCCACACAGGCCCTGATCCCCACAGCCCCACCAGCTCCGTGACAAAGCCGGCAATCGTGTGGGCAGCCGATCCGGCCACCCAAGGCAGACTGAATGATCACCTGCGGGGAGAGCAGGCTAAGCCCACTCTCCCCACAAACCCCCTTTCGGCGAGTCTCACTGATTGTGTGACTCTCCTCCATGTTTTGGAGCACATGACACCATGCAGCACCTACACACAAGTAGCCTCCCGACCAGTGTTGGGAGGCTCCCCATAATGCACTTGCACGGTGCCTTATGGAAGTTCTGGGGGCCTCCCAGCCCCAGAAACTCCCTGCTACCAGCAGAAGGCAGCCATCATCTGGGCAAGCGATCTGCTCACCTAGCATGGAAAAGAGGATCATCTGCAGGGAAGGTAAGCATCTCGAGGCTTCCTCCCCTCGCCCCTTTTGAGCCCTTTCTCCGATCATGAGAAAGGACTCACTGTCTCTCAAGTCTACTCTAGAAATGAACACACACACACACACACACACACACTCCTTCACTGCAGTTTCTAAACAGCCAAACACGATTCCTTATTCTAAGGAACTTGAAAATTCCTTATTTTAAGGAATCTGAAAATTCCTATTGCGTAGGGGGCAAGTGGGTTGGCTTTGAAAATTCAGGACCATTTCTTCACTGATTTAATTATATTACTTAATTCCATGATGCTGTTTTACATTCCCTGTCCTTGTGGGAAACTGTAGCTCGTTCAGGTGTATTGGCTTCAGTGGGTTTTCCTATTTCCAAAGTAGACTAGAGAAGTTCTTGCAGCTCAGGTATCCATACCAAAGACAAAGATTGCCACTACTGAGGCATAGTATAGCCAGGCTCCTACCTCCACACGTCTTCTGATCCTCATGCAAAAAATACTCAGGCGGACAAGAGCAAAAGTAACCACCAATGTAGTTATTGCAGTAATGGCTGCAGGGCTCCTCCACAAACTCTGTGCACTCATCCACATCTAGAAGGAATTGAGAAAGATGTAGATAAGGATCGTCATGGAATATGGGAAAAGAAGGAAAGGACGATGAGATGGGGAAAAGCTTTGCTTGCAATGGGAGAGGCCTTTCCCAAAAAAGGAAGTCTAGTAAAGGCTAGTCTTCCCTTGTTGCCTCAGTTCCGCACCCATTTGGCACCCACATTAAGAAGAGGCCTGCCACTTCCCCAGTGTCCCTGAGCAAGCTTCCTCTGACTGGAAGGACCCTCTGAAGCAGAAGCAAGTTCCTCTCTTTAGCAGCCTGGCTTTTACACCCTGGGGAACCATGGTGGCACCTTCCAGAGCCCTTCAGGATGCACAAGGAGAATTAAAACATACCTAGCAATACTTCAAATCTATATTCATGTTGTTATTCATTTGCTAAGCTGATCACTTGTGGTCAGGAGGAGTGGTTGATACTTCCTTAATGGAAGTTCATTGTCCGGAGACAGTACTGGGGTGCAACTATTCCTCTGGAATGTTTGGAATGGAGAAGATGACACGTACAACCACCACCTTCCAACTAAGAGGAGGGAGCTTGCATAAAGTGTGCTTATATGAGGGAAACTGCAGCTGGCAGTTTGAAACAAACAGAAACAAACTCCTGAAACAGAGAAAGAAAGTTGAAGGCTGGAAGGCACCTTGGAGAGCAGGGCTCTCCCCCTCCTCCACCCTCTCTCATATGGGATTCTGCTGCCTGGTAGAAGTTCATGCTACTTGCCTCCACAGATGTTCTACTTGCATATACAGAAATAAACCAAATGTGACAAAATGTTCCTCCATCTCCTGTTCATCTCCCACACTTTCCATCTAGGTGCATCATCAGGGACGGCTAGGGTCTGTCCTGTGCATGCACACATGAACACACCCTCACAGAGGATTTCAGACCACATGCAAGAGTTTTTCAGGAGCATCTATATTTCTGGCCAACTCCCCAGTTCTTTATACTGGGTGATTATTGTCATAAAGGGGCCTATGTACCACATATCCATACCAAAGGCACAATCCCTCTTTGGTTCCCCACTGCCACCACCAAAAGCCCCCAAAGCAGGTGATACCCTGTTTCCCCGAAACCTACCCCAAAAGTAAGACCTAGCAGTAATTTCTGATGTACCGCTAATTGCCCTAGTGCATTTTGGGGGGCTAAAATTAATATAAGACACTGTCTTATTTTCGGGGAAACACGGGTAGTACTTATTTTACCTGTGCTCATAAACTTACTAAAGTTATTAAAGGTATAAAAAGATCATTAAATAAAAGATCATTACCCCTGTTAACTTGGCAAAGAGGCACCTTTTAACATGGTGATTCTCTTTATTTAGCAAGGGGAGAGTAACTGGTCCTATCCATCCCAAGAACAGTTCCTCCAGTGACTGCTGCTGGTGTCTATCTTGTGTTTCTTTTTAGATTGTGAGCCCTTTGGGGACAGAGATCCATCTTATTTGTTTATTATTTCTCTGTGTAAACTGCCTTGAACCATTTTTGGAAAGGTGGTATAGAGATCGAATAAATAAATAATAAATAATAAATAAATAATATTACTACCCTGTTCTTGTCTGTTTGGTTGTTTTGTTTTGTTTTTCCAGTTTATCTTTACTAGATCCAAGAATGAGCCTTACTAACCCTCAACCCCAACAATGAAATCTGAAATGGTGCCTTCTGCAGCCACCCCAAGGCAAAACTGAAAGGAATCTCATATCTACCCAAGACATTCCAAAAGCAACACAGCCAGTCAAGGCCTTACCCACTGCAACGAAATAGGCAGCAAACCCAGTGAATCGTTCTTCATTGGAAAAGTCTGACTGAAAAGTGACAGTCAAGGTATGGTAGGGGAAGAGGAATTCCTGCAGAATTTTGGAGCCCGGAGTATGGCTTTTCTTCCGCCCACAGAGCTGGCCTTCAACATGGTCACCAGTCAGGATCTGAAAGGAACAGACATATAAACTTGGTCTCTGTTATAGAAACCTAGTCTGCCGGATTGTCAACAATATGCCTGGCTGGAACACAACCAAACAGCTACACGCACACACAGCATTCCTCTTGTGCACCTGCATTAACAACAAACTCCAGTTCCTCACGTAACACTCCACAAGGTTTGCAAAGTTATTTGTCAATGGATGATTATGGAACATTTTAAGGTAGGATTAGGCAGAGAGGCATATTTCTGTATATGCTGAATGGGCATCATTTAAGGCAGCAGAATGGGCATTGACGGATCTGAGTCATGGACACAACCTTCCAGCAAGTTCTCCTGTACAAGCCTTGTTGAAATTTGAACGGGAGTCATCGAAGTGCTATTCCATACCTTTGGTTTTCCCCCAATATGGTTTGCATGCCCCAGTGCACTGGACCCTATATTGCTCACTTTCCCTGTGTGTGTAGGAACAAACCCTTTGGGTTTCCTACCTCAGGCTTCCAGATATCTTGGGGTGGTCCTGGGATTAAGACTTTTTAGCACAGCCAGAAACTATGACTACAAAGGAGGCCAATTAGGAGAAATGTAATGATGAGAGTCAACAGATACACCAAGGAAGAAGAATCAGTGAAGAATACCCAGAACGTAAATGCAGATAGCCCAATAGGTTTACAATGGTAATAAATTTTATAAAATTTAAAAATAAGTGCCTAGTGCTTGTTAGTTCTCACGGTGTCTTTGCGCTCCTGGGCTGGAACAGTGGAAGAAGGCAGAAACAGGTCAGCTTTGCTGTGAGTAGCTGGGTAGGGGAGGAAATAGTTCCCCTTACAAGCAAAAGGCCTAGCGGCTCCCTTTTATTTGAATTAAAACTGTGAATTGGGGTGGTGGTCCTGGCGTATCCAGAGCAGGCCACAGAACTGAAGTAAGTAAGTGTGCTTTGCTATCAGAAACACAGATGAGGGAGATAAAGAGGAGTGGAAGTGATTAAAACAATTGAAAGCAATCCTCCCTGGAGATATTATTGGCTTGATATTCTGAAGAAAAATGGGGGGGGGTGGAAAACAATGTTAGAAATACCTTCAGCCAGAGTTTGAAACTTTAAACAAAAGAAACAAGATACCCCATGGCAGGGGTGTAGCTAGGGGAGAGGGGGCCCGTGTTCATCCCTCTTTTGGGCGGCCCCCCCAGAGTGAGGGAGACAATGAAGAAAATAGGGAGGGATGGAGCTGGAGGGCCCTCAGGAGCTAGGGGCCCGTGTTCTTTGAACCCTTTCGTTCAATTATAGCTATGCCCCTGCCCCATGGGCAATGAGGCTCTGCCATGCTACCTCCAACTCTCTGTAACAATCCTCAGTCTGCAGCCTTTTGGATGTGAGCAAAGTGGAAGCATTCATGCATCCTGCAGCTTCCCTGTTGTGCTCCCGAGCATCACGACACAACACAGCTTTGCAGGCACACCTTCATCCAGCATACAATTCCTCTACCCTCTCCCACTTCCAGCCGCCACCCACAACAGAGGAATGGAGCTCTGTACCTTCACAGAGTCATATTCACAATTTTTAGATGGTTCTATGTCCAGGTGGGTGAAGGAAAGGCGGATGCCGTAACCAGGGGGTACGCGGATTTCCCAGGATTCCAGAGCATCATTGGGATACGCCTGAGGGTAGTTTGGAGACAGGATTTCTCCGTACATGGTGGCTGCATCAGTACAACCCAGGAGGCAGCCGGTGATGAAGCACCTGAGAGAGGAAAGAGGATCATTGGGAGCGGCTGCCCCCATCCGCATATACCCTAAGTCATAGGTTGGAAGCCAATGGCCTGGAAGCATCTCAATACTATATCAACATCTCTGACCAAGAACACCAAGAGACCACCCAAGTCCAGGGGCATAGTTATAATTGAAAAAGATGGGCGGGAGTGTCCCTGGGCCCCCGAGAGAGGAGCTCCTGGCTGGGTGAAGGCTCATGCTTCACTCTTGACTATTAAAGTTGTATGGATCCATGAGGTGACTGCTGTAGGTATATATGTCTTTCAAATGTTACTGAGCCAAAAGAATGCACGTGCACAAGTATGTGTGTGTGTGTCTGTGTGCATGGGGAGAGTGTGATATCCTTTGCATAGAAGTGAGAGAAAGGGCGTGCTGGGAATCTTTTGCTTTTCACCATGTCCTTACAGTTACAGTTCTTCCACAGCAGTTCTTCCGTAGTGGGGAGGAGAAAAAGGAGGGGGTTCAGGCACCCACCTACATTTCTTGTTCCAGGGGCCCGGCCACCTCAGCCTTGCTGTGCCTCTGCCCTTGTGCCTTCTATTGCCCCAGCATATGGGAGTCCTGCTGTTAAAACTGCATCCTGAACAATGCAAAGCTGAGGGAATGCAGTACAGTTGCAGTATAAGGGCCCAGCAGCTGGGAGCCCTGGTCAAACACAGCCCTCGGAGGGACACTCTCTAGCCCTTTCATCACAACCATAGAGGCAGAAGAGGTGGGGAGATGAGCAGCATGTTTGGTAACAGGGCTGAGCAGCAAGTTCTTGCCTCCCTCCCGTTTCCCCACCACTCCCTTCATGAACTGGTCCTCCAAATCTAGCTGCTGGCCCAGAATTCTGCACTGAAGTTTCCCCCACGCATTCAGTAACTTACCATATCTGCAAAAGCTCCATCTTGGCTTCTTCTGCCAAAGCCACTGTTGTTGGACTTCAGATTTGGACAAAATCAATGCATCAAGTAGTGGTTTGCTGATTTCCTCCCCCGGCTGGTGGGCAGGACAATGGAATTGTCCTACAGAGAGCAAAACCAGAAGGCACCCAGTGTCTTGTGTATATCCCCACATTTAGCCAATAGAACTAGTTCCTATGTAATATAGCACAGCGTCCTGAAGCAAAGAGTTCCATGGCATTGACATGACACACACAAATGCCCGCGATGTAGCTGGGGGACTCCATAGCACCACAGACGGCATCGGGTTTGATCAAGAATCAAGGAGAGCAGCTTGCTACAAAGTTACCCCTACTTTCTGCACAACTCCCCCTGCCCCACTACAAGCAGCCGGACAACCTGGAAGGAACATCATCTCCCTTCCCATCGTATACAAAGAACTGATCCACACACCATGTTACATTTAGCCCATATCTTAATATTCAGGAATACCTGCCTCTAAAAGCCGTTTTGTGAGATGTTTACCTTTTACTTCTTGTCTTTGCAGTTGCTTCTCTCTTTCTGCCTCTCTCCCCTCCTTTGCATGTCTCGATCTGCATTTCCCCAACACAGAGCCACATTTTCTGAGCTCTCAAAATGCCGTTATCAGTTTTGCAGAACTACAGCTCCATCTGCTGTTCAAAACATCTTCCACCCTGCTCAATAACCACTGATCTCATTTCCCAATCCCCATGTTTGGCCAGGCCCAGGCCTATGAGATGGGGGAAAGCTGGATCCTTTCAAACCGGGGTTTTTCAAAGAAGTCAGGCGACTTCTGGGAAGAGGGTGGGTGAGGGAAATTCCCGTTTGCAAACAAAGTTTCAACATTATGCAATCACGATGGAAGGCTGCCCTTAAATTGTTGACCATGCTCTCTGTTGAGCTTGAATTTCGGCGTATTCCATTTAAAAAAACTGATTAATCTCCCCCCAAACCTTCCAGAGCTATGTTGAAGTGGCACATTGAAGACTAACACATGTATTGTGTCAAAAGCTTTTGGTAACTAGAACCCACTTTGTCAGATTATTGTTATCCTCGGTTGGTTTTCACCATACTTTGAGTATGGAGAAAAGAAGAAATGCTTCTCTTTTTTTGACCAAACTGATCCAAAAGGTCAAGCAGTGCAAGAAACAGCATCTGATCAGTATGGGTGCAACCCACTCCCCAACTAGCACTGCAAAATGAATCGTGTAAATCGGTGGGGGGCTTGTAGGATCTACTTTGTTTCTTTTATCTGAACCCCAAAGTCTCCTAGCTTGAGCCAAGTGCAATATTTGCTTAGCAGGGACAGAGAGGAAGAACTGGATTCAAAATGTTGGCTTAGGGGCAAAGCCAATTGCCTATGTTACTCTGTAAAGTGTCATGTGCTACTGCTGCAGATAATAATAAATAAATTAATAATAATAATAATAATAATAATAATAATAATAATAAATACCTCCCTCGCAGCTCTGGTGGATGAGGAATGCTACAAGTCCATCAAACAGTAGAGAAAGAGAGAAAAGGCCTTGAAGGATATATAAAGGACAGTGAAGAAGAAGCACTTAAAATGGTCAATAACAAGAAACTATTCAACACCAATGAAACAAAGCAGGCCTACAAGAAAGAACAAGTAAAGAACCAAGCAGAAAAATGGAAAAATAAGCCACTGCATGGCCAATATTTGCACAATATAACTGGAAAATCAGACATCACCAAGACCTGGCAGTGGCTTAAGAATGGCAACTTGAAGAAAGAAACAGAGGGTTTGATACTGGCCACACAAAAACGGGCACTAAGAACAAATGCAATAAGAGCAAAAGTCGAAAAATCAACAACAAACAGCCAGTGCCGCCTTTGTAAAGAAACTGACTACAAACAAAGGCATGACAAGGTAGCAGAGATGATACACTGAAACATCTGCAAAAAATACAAGCTACCTGTAGCCAAAGATTGGTGGGACCATAAAATTGAAAAAGTTGTAGAAAATGAAGATGCAAAAATATTATGGGACTTCTGACTACAAACAGACAAACATCTGCCACACAATACACCAGATATAACCGTAGTCGAGAAGAAAAACAAGTCAACATCATTGACATAACAATATCAGGTGATAGCAAAATAGAAGAAAAATAAATAGAAAAAAATAACAAAATACAAAGATCTACAAATTGAAATTGAAAGGCTGTGGCAGAAAAAGACCAAAATAATCCCAGTAGTAATTGGTGCCCTAGATGCAATTCCAAAACATCTTGAAGAGCACCTCAACACCATAGGGGCCACAGAAACCACCATCAGCCAACTACAAAAAACAGCTTTACTGGGAACCGCCTATATTTTGCGATGATTTCTATAATAATAACAATATTGATAATAAAATTCAGCCATCCTAGGTCCTTGGGAAGGACTCAATGTCTGAAAGAAAAAAAACACCAGTCAATAACACCTCTCTGACTCTGTAAACAAGAAATAATTATATAAAGTGATTAGTAGTAGTGATGAAGAAGAAGAAGAAGAAGAAGAAGAAGAAGAAGAAGAAGAAGAAGAAGAAGAAGAAGAAGAATTATGATTGTACAGCCCATAAGCCACCCCTCTTCATAACAAGCAGCACCAGTAAGTAGCAGGAAGAGTAGCCACCTGGTTACTGGGGCTTACTCAGACTCCTTCCTCGTTTCACAAATACTGCAGAGGTGGAGACATTGCTGCATCATGTAAAGTTTTTATTAACACAAGTAGTGGGAATGTTGAGGCAGCAACTCATGAGCTAGGTAGAGCCATACCCATGGCTGCTGGTCTTTTTTCTTTCTTTCCCCTTCTGTGTAGTTCTATGTCTTCCTCACTTGTGTGAACATTGAAGGAATAGATGCCTATCTGTGAAGAGGCAAGCCATGTATTAAAATGGTGGTGCATGGCTGGTTTGCAGATGGAGCAGCTGGATAGTAGAGCTGAGCTTCAGAGGTCCCAAAGCTCATTGCTACCAGGTAGTGTAACTGAGAACCAGGGTGGAGCAAATGAATGCAAGTGCCTGCTCTCCTCTCATTCCCCATAAGCGCAAGCCCTTTCACACTTCCTGCTGCTGTGGAGTGTGTGTGCATGTGAGCATGTGATCAACTGGTCTGAGCTGACCATATGAAAGTTGATCTGTAAGGGGGAAGCTAATGGTGTCAGATAAAGGAGCTGGATGCTTATGTTTTCCCCAGTGGACAAACAGGTGCTTTGCAGGGGGAGGGGTGTGTGTGTTGGTGTTTTGTGTTTTAGATCAGGAAAATGTCATGGTGGGGAAGGAATACCACCACCACCCCCTTCCTCCCATGCCAAGATCTCAGTCCAATTCAGGCTATCTTGAAGCTGCTTTTGTTTGTTTTGTACATAACTACAGAACGCTCACTTAAAGACAAATGTGTACAGCGCTTTCAATGTGGAAGGTGCTTTACGTCCAGAGGTGCTCACTCTTACCCCTGGACTTCAACGCCAAAGTCCAGGGCCTTCACAGCCCTTGGGGGCCTCCAAATCCACTTTAGTCTGTTTTGGGTGGTGTGGTCATCTGGCGGAGCATGATGATGCTTAATTTGCAGGGGAGGGGGTCCTTCAAAGGTCTTTAGGTCCACGCTCCAAAATTACTTAGGTGCACCTCTGTTTACATCTCTTCCACACATTTTATTGGTAACATGAACTGGAACTGCAAAACTGACATGCTTTGATAAGAAGAGGGATCCACACACTGAGCAATGACTTGTTATATACTGAACCAATATGTAGTTTATATCTTATTCCATTCATTCGGCTTTGCTACTTTTCAGAAAATAATCCTGTATTCTGTTGCCATCACTGCAAGTACAACGCAGGCAAGAATTTGTCCTTGCACATGGAAAGAATCTGTAAGGTGCGATTTGTCAGCAGTGTGAGCTCTCCTGAGGTTTCTGCTTCAGAACCAAATAACCGCCCTGGGAGCTTTCCAGGTTAGCCGCTCAACAGCAGCAAAATGCTTCCGTTCAGGCAAATCACTTTCAAAACATAAGCAGCAGGGGAAGCAGTCTCGCTAAAACTAACAACCTGAAAAAACAGAAACTTCTTTACGCCAGATATAGGATGTCATAGCACTATATCGCAGTGATTAAATTCAATACAAGGCATTGGAAATGTGAACGGCACCCTGCTGTCAGCATAGGGACTGCGGTGTCACAACACAGGAAGTGTGGAAGCACACTTCAGAGATTAGTCATGACCCCCTTGCAGGGTGCAATCTGGAAAACGCCCTGGTGCCACCCTTTGCAATGCCAGGAAAGTGTTTAAGAAGTTTCACTTTAAAATTAATTTAGTAGCTATGAACATCACTTGCGCAAAGTGATGTTTTAATTAATTAATTGATTCATTGATTAAGTTAAACTACATCAAATTATTAAAATATTACATCTCTCTGTTGTTCAGAGAGATGTATATTTTCTGTGGTCATTGGCAGCATGTCCGAGTGGAACTATACATCTCTCTGAACTACAGGTCCTAAAATTAACAGTACAAGCACACTTTCTATTCAACAGAAAGGCCCTGGGCCAGCCAGAACACTGCCTGTGATTTGCTCCATCTGCATATCTCACAAACTCTATTTTGGTAATAGATACGTTATAATGAACATTTGCACAGTGGACGAACAACTAAAATGTTGCAACTAAGTCTCTAGCCACACGACACTCTTCAAAACTGTTTTGAAATGAAACCAGCTTGAAAGGATTCTGGAACAGGAATTTCCTGCACCAGCTCAGTAAGCTCCCAGAATTCTTTCAAAGTGGTTCAGCTCTAAGGTTGGTGTGGTAGCTAGAGCCTGCATGTCAGCAATAAGTGGCTTGAAGCATGCACAAGAAACCAAAGCTAATTCTAAGCTAAGACGTAACAAATAAATGCTATTTTATTCCTACAGTTTAATTTGAATTGTACAGTCAGGAGCATGTGTCATACACAAAGAAGCTATCAGATAAAGAAAGAAGCTATCAGATAAAGAAAGGACTAAGTAAAATAAAAATATGGTGAACTTGTCAAGATTATGGTCAGGATGTTGACTAGACAAGTTAACCATTACAGTGGATCTATTCAAATCTGTTCTGACTTGGATACCAAGATTATTGCAGCACCGGAACTGGATATTGCCAATGCACCGTCTGGTCTTGCTATATTGGATCGTTTTCAGACTGTGTTGCCTGAGGAGGTGGACAGGTTGCTTGGAGGGTTGAGGCCTACCACGTGGGTTCTCGACCCTTGCCCTTCATGGTTGGTGAAGGCTTCTAGGGAGGGACTGGGTCCATGGGTGGTGGGGGTGGTGAATGCCTCTCTAGAGCAGGGGGTGGTTCCTCCTCGCTTGAAGGAGGCAGTCATTAGGCCCCTCCTTTTAAAAAAAACCCTTATTGGACCCAGATGACTTAAATAACTTTTGATCAGTTTCAAACCTCCGTGGGCAAGGTGTTGGAGAGCGTTGTGACATCTCAGATCCAGGCAGCCCTGGATGAATCTGATTACTTAGATCCTTTCCAGTCTGGCTTCCGACCTGGATATGGTACTGAAACTGCCTTAGTCGCCCTCGTGGATGACCTACACTGGGAGATACGACAGAGGGAGTGTGACTCTGTTGATCCTCCTGGACCTCTCAGAGGCTTTCGATACCATCAACCATGGAATCCTTCTGGAACGTCTCTCTGGGTTGGGACTTGGGGGCACGGTTATACGGTGACTCTGTTCCTACCTGGAGGGTCGTACTCAGAAGGTGGTGCTGGGGGGATGCCTGCTCCACCCCTTGGCCTTTGGTCTATGGGGTGCCACAAGGATCTATTCTGTCCCCCATGCTGTTTAACATTGACATGAAGCCCCTGGGAGAGGTCATCCGTGGGTGTGGACTGCAATGCCATCAATATGCTGATGGCACCCAGCTCTACCTATCTTTTAAGTCCCCAGACACCAGGGAGGCAGTGGATGCTCTGAACCAGGGCTTGGAGGCTGTTCTGGTTGGGGGCAAACAAGCTGAAACTTAATCCCGATAAGACGGAAGTGCTCTGGGTTGGTAGAACTGATCATCCGAGTAATGAGGTAAATCTGGTCTTGGATGGGGTCACATTCCCTCTGAAAGACAAAGTCTGCAAACGGGGGTGCTTCTGGACCCGATGTTGTCCTTAGAGATGCAGGTGGCGGTGGTATGCAGAAGCGCCTTTTACCACCTACGGCTGGTACGCCAGCTGTGACCCTGCTTGGAGAAGTCGGACCTGACCTCAGTCACTCATGCATTGGTAACATCCAGATTGGACTACTGCAATGCGTTCTACGTGGGGCTGCCCTTGAAGACTGTTTGGAAGCTTCAGCTGGTTCAGAACGCTGCTGCAAGGATGCTCGTGGGTTCAAGTCGTTTCATGAGTATCACACCCATCCTGCGGCAGCTTCATTGGTTACTGGTCCGCTTCTAGGCTAGATTCAAGCTGCTGGTCTTGAACTTTAAAGCTCTACACGGCTTGGGGCTGGGGAACTAGTCAGACCACATTCACCCATATGAATCTGCCAGAGCCCTCCGTTCATCATCTCAGGCCCTGCTCATGGCCCCGCCACTAACAGATCTAGTTGGCATGGACTTTTTGTTTGTGGCCCCTCCGCTTTGGAACGCCCTCCCTGAAGAGCTTCGCCATGCTCCCTCCCTCAGTGTTTTTAAAAAACAACTTAAAACACACCTTTTTAAGGAGGTTTTTTAATGCTCCATTTTTTGTTATATCTGGTAGGTTCTTTAGCTTTTTAAAATTTTCAGATTTTAGCTTTTAAAATAACTTTTAATTTGAACCTAATAATGAGTGTGGTTTTAACCTGACTTTTAACTCGTTTGTTAATTTTATTACTTCTCTTGTGTCCTGTATCTATTTCATTGTTGTGAGCTCCCCCGAGCCGTAGTGCACTGGAGAGGCGGGGTATAAATATTTTAAATAAATAATACATACATACATGCATGCATGCAGATTCTAAGCAGGATTAATTCAGAGTTTTGCCCTATATATTTTTTCAACTGATTTAATAAATCAGGGAAGAAATATATCCCCCACTTCCCGCTCCACAGACACAGTCACATGAACACACAATATTCCAGCTGTCCCTTGCCTGGGCTAAGCAAGGGCTTCTTCAGGCTTCCTGGGCCTCAGAGAGACTGCTCACACTCTCCTTCTCAGATCTTGCCCTGGACTGGGCTAGGCTGCTGCACTGAGGCTGTACAATCTCTGCCTAGGCCCTGAAGGCCCAGCCACTCCGACTGCACTAAGACCACCTACAGAAGCTGGCTGAGCACTGCAGGGGGAGATGACTTTCTCTCTCCAATACATAGCGGCAGTGTCTCCCCCACTTTTCCTTCCTCTCGTTGCAAAGCCCTAGGTTTGCTAACACTTCCCTCATCCATCAAGATTTGTGTTCACTGTGAACACAAATCACTGTTCACACCTATTCATTTGAACTAGGTTAACCTGTGCAGACCATCTGCGTGCTAGTACTTGATTGCTCCCCTCACCCCCTCCACAGAGATCTCTCCACCCACACCTGAACCGCACTCCTGCTCCTCCTCCTTGATCTGGTTGCATCCATCCCCGTCACGCCTCCATCCCTTTACTCCATCCCGCTCACCCCTCTTGGTCGCGGCTGCAGCGTTGCTGGTACCTATTGGCCAAGCTGCAGTCCCCTATTCCCAGAGACCTCCCCACCCTTACCCAAACCCCACTCCTGCTCCTCCCCACAGGAGCAGCAGCAGCAGCTGACCAGGCCCTTCCTCGCTGCCGCCACTACCATGGCCGCTCGTTCCTCTCAGGCCGTTGACAGGCCCGGGCCCGTCCTTTGCCTGCCTGCCTCCCTCCACCAATGGCCTCGGTAGCCCCAAACAGCACCAGTGGTTGACTGGGCCCTTCCTTGCTGCCAGTAGGCGCCGCCATGGCCACTCGTTCCCCTCAGGCCACTGACAGGCTCGGGCCTGTCCTTTGCCCTTCCTTCTTTCTCTCTTCCCCTCCCTTCTTTTTCTCTCTTTCTCTCTCCTCCACTTGCTCTTCCCCTCTGTCCTTCTTCCCCTCCGTTCTTTCTCTCTCTTTCCCCCCTCTCCCTTCCTGAGTTAAGAGATCTTATTAATCTTGTTTCCTCATCTAATTCACACAACAGCAGCCTCCTTCTCCTGAAGGGGCTCTTTCCTCCCTTAAGACCCCTCTCTTCACAGACCCCTGCCCACTGTTCTTTTATATATATATTCTAGTGTTTTCAGGCCCGTTGTAATAACGGGCGCTAGCACCTTCCCACCCACCCCAACTTGCCTCCGCATCCGGCCCCGCAACCAACA
Organism: Hemicordylus capensis; assembly: GCF_027244095.1. Taxonomy (NCBI): domain Eukaryota; kingdom Metazoa; phylum Chordata; class Lepidosauria; order Squamata; family Cordylidae; genus Hemicordylus; species Hemicordylus capensis. The sequence goes on from NC_069658.1 coordinate 163,758,799, forward strand.
ACTGTCGCCGCTGCCACCAGCCTCCACGGACAGACACCAAGGCATTTATTAGAAAGGATATAGATTCTTCTCCTCTACAATCAAGAACATCTTCCGACTAGTAACAGTCGCATTCAAACTGACCTTAACCATCACAGGCTCCTCCACCCTATCTGCATATGGAATCCCCACTGTCCAATCACCATGGTGCTTCTCCTCTCACGGGCTCCTCCTCCCTATCTGCATATGGAATCTCCACTGCCCAATCACCACGGTGCTTCTGCACGCGAACTCTCGCGAGAGCTGCCACACACGGGATTATCCACAGGTACGCCTTAGACATGGGTATGCATTAGAGAATTATATAGATAGCTAGATGGGCCAGATAATTCCTGTGTTATTTTTGCATTTCCTGTCTGCATTTATCTTAGCTGGGTGTCTTAATAAACTTCTTGGGTTAGGGTACCCCAGAGGAGGAATGGACTCAGAGGCAAGACTTTGAAACAAAGGAGTGAAGTGTACTGATAGAGCAAAAGCACAATGCAAATGGAAGTATTTTGAAACCTTGGTAGCACAAGGGTCACAAACAATTCCCTGTGACTCCAAGGTGGGGGGCAGTGATAGCTGTGTGGGTAATATTCGAAAGAGGGGAAGCAGGGGAGTAGATTGACAAAAGGAGATGGGAGAGCGAGAGAGAGAAGTAAACAGCACAAATTTGGAAGACGGATCTGTTACTTTTCCTTAACCTGCTGTCTCATGTGAGATGCCAAAGGAGTTCTTCCTTGTTGCCCAAAGGTGGGGGAAGGTGGGGTCCCCCGTTAGGTCTTCTCAGTGGAGGGCAGGGTAGGCAGTGGGGTGCAGGTGCAGCATCCAAATCTGTGGCTCTGAGTGAGCCCACAGCCATGAAAGGGGGCATTGAATTTCTCAGGCAGCCAGGTGTTAGAAGTTAAAGGACTTTGCGCTGTCTCTTGTCTCAGACAGTGGAGGACAGACTAGTGAGTCAGAGGGCTAGAGGGTCAAGACATTGGTCACCCCTTCTCCACTGCTCTGACACTATCCCTTTGAAATGTAGATTGCTAATCTCAGGGACTAACTTCCTTCCTCTCTCTCTCTCTTCCCTACCTGCCCTTCTACCTTGCAACATGGCAAGCTCCTCTCCCTGCACCATGTGTGCAGAGAAGATGCAGAATCCATCTGCATCCAGATAGATAGATAGATTAGAGATCCTAACTCCTCACTTTCCTATCTAGAATGGAGTTCTTTAATAAATGCCTTATATATTGATTTGCAACTATGAATTGGCTCCAAGTTACTTTACTCTCAGCATACACGCATGCCTAACTAAATTCCGCTGTGCTGTGCCTCTGTGCACCCTGCTATAATGAGAAAGGGATTCTCTCACCACAGAGAATTTCCAACACCAGGCACAAGCGTTAGCTTGTGGCAAGTCCACTTTGGGAAGGCCTCAGCCTCCTAGGCTTCTGTCTGGTGGCTTTACACAGGATTCTGGGTTTTCCACTTAGGGAGTTTTGGAGCTCTCAGGCAGTCAAAACCCAAGAATAATCTCATCCAAGTCCAACAAAAAGAGCTCTTCCAAGGTTGCTGAGAACAGCCAGAGCACTTCAACAGGTGCCCTATGCAAGGCACGCGCAAAGCTTGTGATCTCCACTCACTTTAGACTCTGCAGTCCAATCTGTTCAAGGGGCTCAGCAGCCCAGTGACTCAGCTCAAAAGGGGGAAGGTGTGAGTACAAATACAGACCCTTAGCTCGGTCGAACGTTTAGGGCAGCGAACCACCGCCAAATCCCTGCAGCAGTAGCAGGTCTTGCTTTCTTTCAGAAAGCTTCTTTCTTGGGAACAGAACTAACAAAGAATTGGCTGTGGAAGACAAAACTTTTTACAGAGTTTGTCTGGGTTCAAACCTGCTAAAGAAGGGGAAATGCTTAGTTTAAAACCCCTTGCTCAGGTGACTAGGGGTCTTGCAGTGTCTATTCAGATGATGGCCAGAACGAAAAGGCTCCATTGTTCTTAGTCTGCATAAGTAGCTAAAGGTTCCTGGCTTTGATTGCACCCCAAAGGTCCTGAATAGTTTAATGCTCATGGTGGCTTTGCGCACTGACTAGAGACTACTATATCAGGCAGTATAGAAATATGATAGATCGATAGATTGATAGATAGATAAAACATTTCGTCCACCTGGAACTTATGCTTCCTCTGGGATACACTTGACTCAGCAGCAGGATACTCCCATCCACCGGTGGATTTTCCATTAGTCTACCCACCCACCCCAGGCCGGCAAAACATAAGAACAGCCCTGCTGGATCAGGCCCAAGGCCCATCTAGTCCAGCATCCTGTTTCACAGAGTGGCCTACCAGATGCTGCTGGACGCCTACAGGAGTTGAGGGCGTGCCCTCCCTCCTGCTGTTACTCCCCTGCAACTGGCATCCTGCCTTTGAGGCTGGAGGTGGCCTATAGACCTCAACGACTAGTAGCCAGAGGCGTATCTAGGGAAAATAGCGCTAAGGGCAAACACTGAAATTGCACCCCTTGTCCAAGCATCTGACACCCATCTTTCAGATAACTTTACCATAATATCAGCTGAAAAATACAAGTCAAGCTCGTTAATCTTTTAATATTTCAAAAACTATTTAGCAGTGGACTTAGCCAGACCAAAAAATGCTGGAAAACTACAAATTTCAGTATGCTGGGGCTCATGAAATACCCAAATACTATGTGGAGATGTACTTGGAAAACTAAACGGAAGTGCCTTCTAATTCTCTACTATGCATTGTAGCATCACCATTACACAAGTTTTAAAAATAAATGGAGAATTTGACTTTTCCCAGATACTCTGTAAATAATTTAAGGATATGCAGAGTAAACTGTGTCACTGCTTGGAATATATTCTAGTCTTTCAGAAAGACAGTTAACATGAGAGAAAGAGAGCAAGAAACTCCCAGTGGGCCTTAATATTAAGGATTTCACACTGATTCAAAGAAAAATTCACCATTAATAGCCATATTAGCAAGACATCACATTTAACTCACTTATCACAAGAAGCAGAGTAAGAGCAAATGAATACAATCCTAGCTCATAAGCATCAGCTCAGTATTCACAAGCCCTGATTATCTGTACATAGTGCCAATCTGAATATGTGTACAGTGACTTATATTATATATTATTATTATTTTACCTGTAGCCCCTTCGGGGGGCTTCCTAAAGGCTGTGGGGTTTGCAAAGGTTCCTCCTCCCCCCACTGGCCTCTAGGGCCTCGCAGGGACCATTTGAGTATGTGCAGTGGCCATTTTTAAAAATCTTTTTTTTAAATGGCCACTGAAAACAAAATGGCCACCGCGCATGCTCAAATGGCCTCTGCAAGGCCTGGCATGACCTAGGGCCTCACAGAGGCCATTTGAGCATGCACGGTGGCCATTTTGTTTTTGGCAGCCATTTTTTTAAAAAAAAATTAATTTTGCAAAATGGCGCCCCCTTCAAGTGGCGCCCAGGGCACGTGCCCTGCCTGCCCTACCCCTAGATATGCCCCTGCTAGTAGCCATTGATAGACCTCTCCTCCATGAAGTTATCCAAACCCCTCTTAAAGCCATCCAGGCTGTTGGCTGTCACCACATCTTGTGGCAGAGAATTCCACAAGATAATTCTGTGTTGTGTGAAAAAATACTTCCATTTGTTGGTCCTAAATTTCCTAAATTTGGGGGATCAATTTCATGGGATGACCCCTGGTTCTAGTTTTACATTTGAGAAAGAGCAATCTTTCTCTCTCCACTTTCTCCACACCATGCATGTTTTTATAGACCCCTATCATGTCTCCCCACAGTCGTCTTTTTTCTAAACTAAAAACTCTCTGATCCAGTGCAAGATCTAGCCTTTTTCTCTGAGGCATCAGACGCCTGCATGGACTGAGGCTTCTGAATAGCAAGCCATTGGTTCTTCTTCCTTCTTACTACACTGTTAGGTACAGGAGGCCCGCCGTTCTCCTTTGCACCTGGTACCTCTAGAAGGTTCCTGGTTGGTGGGCATTGTTCCAAAGTCCTGTGGCAGGTGACGGGGTCGGAATCTGGGAACACCTACAGCTGCTGTCTTGTCTTATCTTATCGGGGGTGCTTTGTTGGTGTCGACTGCCTGGGAGGCTGCTGCCCTTTGTGCTTAGTACTTTGTGCCCCATCATCACTTTCCCTTCTTCACCTTGTGTGCTCTTTTACAGCCACAGCCTCACAGATGTGGGACAGCAGCAAGGTGGGTGGGTGCTGCAGGGCTGTCCTTAGGGGAGGGCAAGCAGGGTGACTGCCTGGGCCTGGCTCTTGCTGCCATTAACATTAACTGGAAGAGAGCCCCACACTGGCTGATTTGCCCCAGGCCCCACATCCCACCTGGGTTCTCTAAGAACATCGCTGGGGTGCTGCACTGTTCAGGCACTACCTATGAATGAGGAATAAAGACAGTGGGGAGGAAAGAGTCTTGTAGATATACTTGCAGATGTTGCCAGGTTGTTGTGACAGCACAGAGAGGTGTGCTGGCCTGGAAAGAGAGGATAATGTTGTAGTGCATATGTGTGTAAAAAAGGAAAGATTGTGCTGTCGTGTCAGTGTTGAATCCTGGTGACCACAGAGCCATGTGGTTTTCTTGGTAGAATACAGGCTTACCATTGCCTTCTCCTGCACTGTATGAGATGATGCCTTTCAGCACCTTCCTATATCTCTGCTGCCCAATATAGGAGTTTCCCATATTCTGGGAAACATACCAGCAGGGATTTGAACCGACAGCCTCCTGCTCTCTAGGCAGGTTGCTTCCGCGCTGTGCCATTAGATGGCTGCATATGTGTGTAGTAGATTTCAAAGATAAGCTCAAACCAAGGGCATCTGGGTATACTGGCCTTCCTCTTGGTTGCTCTACAGTGGTGTTGGCCGCCTAGTGGTGAAGTCCCTTATGACATGTCAAGATCTGGCTGTCCCTGACTGCAGTTTATAATCTCCCCATGCTGTGCTGTGCTGGGAACATAGGAAGCTGCCTTCTACTGAGTCAGAGCATTGGTCCATGTAGCTCAGTATTGTCTACACAGACTGGCAGCAGCTTCTCTAAGTTTACAGGCAGGAATCTCTCTCGGCCCTATCCTGAAGATGCCAGGGAGGGAACTTGGAAACTAGATGCTCTTCCCAGAGCGGCCCCATCCCCTAAGGGGAATATCTCACAGTGCTCTCACATGTAGTTCCCCATTCATATGCAACCAGGGCAGACCCTGCTTAGCAAAGGGGACAATTCATGTTTGCTACCACAAGACCAGCTCTCCTCCCTTCAGACCAGCTCTTAAGTTAGAGAGTCAGTGTTGGCTCGTGTGTCAAACATAGACGGAGGAGACCTGAGTTCAAATTCCCTCTTGTCCCTGAGACCGTTTGGATGGCCCAGGGCCAGTCACTTTCTCTCCGTCCAACAAACTTCAGTGGATTGCTGTGAGGGTCAGGTGGAAAACATCGTTGCTGCTATGCCCCAAGCTGGAGTAGCAACTATAAGCAGTTTTAATAAATAAGTATAGTCATCCCAGATCTCCAATTTTTCCTTTAGTTGGGGATCCAGGCATTTGACTGACAAACACATTTTGGAAACTTGTTTGCCACTGAGGTCCTCTGGTGGTTCCAGTGCAACATGGAAGGATATTATTATCTTTGCTGTCTGTTGGCTCTGCTTTCCTCGTGTCTCCAGTTGAGATACAATTGGTCCATGTCAGGGTCCCTCCCTGATGCCCCTCTCAATTCCAAGGAGGTGATTTGTTTTTATATTGATCTATGACAATTTAGTCTTCTGGGAATTTATTCAGAATTACTTTCCCTCGCTGCCACCATATAAATTCTTGTTACCTTGCTCTTGGTACTCAACACCTTTGGCTGTGTAGCCTCACGAGCTCAGGATAGGCATATATGTTCAGGATATAAATGAAACAAAACTTGAGGTATAAAATGAAAACAAGAATAAGTTTATTATCTACTAAGATCTCTGCAAAGCAGGGCACCCAAGCTTCTCGACCAAGTTACTAGGTACATCTGCTGTTCAACTTTCTGAGTGCTACTTTCCATCCAGATAAAATGCAACATATGGTAGGTAGGGAGATAACTGGGACAGAGGTAATTAAAACTGGATTTGTAAACTTAGTTAATTCTTCCAAACCTTCTTACTAGGAGCTGCCCAGAACACTGCTGGTTCTCCAGCCTCCACACATTCTCCATTCAAGTTCCACACAAACCCCCAGGAACAATCTTTCCTGTTCAAAACACACAAACCAATCTCTCAACCCTCAGCTCAAAACACCTCCTACTCCCATGCAAATAATAATAATAATAATAATAATAATAATAATAATAATAATAATCCCAGTGGTAATTGGCGCCCTGGGTGCAGTTCCAAAAGACCTTGAAGAGCACCTCAACACCATAGGGGCCACAGAAATCACCATCAGCCAATTACAAAAAGCAGCTTTATTGGGAACAGCCTATATTCTGCGACGATATCTATAACAATTGACAATAAAATTCAGCCATCCCAGGTCCTTGGGAAGGACTCGATGTCTGGATAAAACAAACCAGTCAATAACACCTGTCTGACTGTGTAAACAAGAAATAATAATTCAATTTCTATACCGCCCTTCCAAAAATGGCTCAGGGTGGTTTACAAAGAGAAATAACAAACAAATAAGATGGCTCCCTGTCCCCAAAGGGCTCACATTCTAAAAAGTCTAACTCTATCTAACTAACTCTTCCTTTTCTCTCTGTCTCAACTACCTTTATTTTAATACCCCCCCCCCAACCTCCTGTGCCTGGTTACTAGGGTAACCCCCACACACTCACACTCACACACTGAGGATCTACACAGGATCCGTGTGTAGAGCCTAACCAGGCTCTACAGGGAGAGTGGGCTTAGCAGGGAGCTCGCCCTGGGCGGCTGGATCGGCCACCCACATGATTACCTACTCTGTCAAGAAGCTGGTAGGGGCGGTGGGGATCGGGGTCCACCCAGCCCCCGGAAGTCCCAGGATGCCCCGCACGAGTGCACGGGGCATTCTGGGGAGACCCCCGAGGCTGGGAGGCTTGCTGCAGCCTTCTGGTTGGGGGTCTCCTTGCAAGTCACCGCAGCATGGAGCCGTCCTGTGGAGACTCACAGTCAGAAGAACGGGGTTAGCAGAGTGCTCACTCCGCTAACCTTGTTTAAGGGGAGGGGTATTTGGGGAGGTTTGCTGCCAGGAACCACACAGCTCCCATTGCAGCACACAGCCTCCCAAAAACGAGCTGGGCTCCCATAGCCTGCTTCTGGGAGGTCGTGAGAATAGACTCACTCACTCACCAGCTCCTATATATACATCCCATCAGGGTCCATAAGAATATTATGTGGTTAGGGTGAGATATTCAAGATCAAAGTTGCTTCCAAATTTGTCTTTTTCCTAGGAATTGCTGCTCTGTCCACTTTTTCCACGGCGTCCAGATGATGTCGTGATCAAATATTATATTCCAATGAATAGCAAAAAAGCTATAGTATTGCTATAATGAAAAGAGGGGGGGAAATGAATCATAGCCACTAGTTAGTAATTTAACATCCCCCAACCCCATGGAGAACCTGAGCTAACTAAGTAAAGGGCAATTCATCACTAATCCTTTAGTTTAGGGGTTCCCAGACATGGATCCCCAGATGTTGTTGGACTACAACTCCCATCATCCCCAGCCACAATGGCTGAAGGGCACTGTGGAAGCTATAGTCAAACATCTGGGGACCCAAGATTAGGAACCCCTGCCTGGCTGCTCTGAATAGGAAGCAATAAATGGGGCAGAACCTCCAAGAAGAAATATTTGAACTAACATTGGAAGGGATCTTTGCTTATAGGAGCTTGGCCATAGGAAAGGGTACAGCTGGTGTACAGAGTGCAGTGTTATATCAAGTGCTATGTGGAACCTTTATTTTAAATCCACTTTCAGCTAACTGCAGAAAAACCAAGCCTCCACAGTGCTAAAGGCTGGCTTTAGAGTAGTGTAGAAGTAATCCAAGAGACTCCTTCACCTTTAAAGGTAAAGTGTGCCGTCAAGTTGATTTCAACTCCTGGTGCCCACAGAGCCCTGTGGTTTTCTTTGGTAGGGGTTTACCATGGCCTCCTGCCACACAGTATGAGATGATGCTGTTCAGCATCTTCCTATATCGCTGCTGCCTGATATAGTACCAGTGGGGATTCGAACCAGCAACCTTCTGATTGTCAGTCAAGCATTTCTCTGCTGCGCCACTTAAGGTGGACCCTTCACATTTACAATGCTCAAATTACAGGGGGGCAGCAGGGCCTGCCCCTAGTTTTTGTTCCAGCCCTTCTTAGCTAGTTATTTTTTAGAAGGTTATGTGGAAAGGGCATGATTTGGGTGAGGCTTTCATTTAGGGGACCCTATTTTTTCTCCTATGATTTGAGCATGTCATCAATAACATATATTTCTCTTATTACTGTACCTGTAAAATTTATAGGTAGTAAGGGTTATCAGGTTTGATATGAAGCAAATGGAAAGGGGAAAGAGTGGAGAGTTCCAGTCTTTCACCAGCTCCACTTTCTTACCCAGTTCTAACTGTATTTCTCATCCTCCAACTATCATTGAGTCCAGTGTCTCACAGGCAGAATAAGGCACTACCATAACTATTTTTTAAAAGTGCACGCTGGCAGCCAAAATACGGCAATCTTGATTTTGAAATTCATCCCCCTTTTTTTTCATTAAGAAACACTTGACTGCCACTAATCTCTCTCCTCTGCCCCAAATATCGTCACTATCATAACTATTTCTGGAAAATAGGGGCCATTTTTCTAAATGATGTTGAATCCATGGGATATACAACTTGGCAAGCTAGACGTTTGGATTCTTTCTTTCTTTCTTTCTTTCTTTCTTTCTTTCTTTCTTTCTTTCTTTCTTTCTTTCTTTCTTTCTTTCTTTTCCTCCCTCCCTTCCTCCCTCCCTCCCTCCCTCCCTCCCTCCCTTCCTTCCTTCATAAAATAACACCTGGAGCTTTCCCAGACAGCAGGCTTTACCGTGGGTTTAATGCAAGGCTTTACTCCAAGTTCAAATCTGCCAAAAAAACAACAATGCAAAAAGTGTATTTTTTAAACCCGGACATAAATTGGACTAGACTCTAACACACACTGAAAAACCCAAATCATGTGTGAAGTGCTCCCCAATATCTCACACTGACTTCAGTGTGAATCTTGCTGATGTGAGAATGCACACCATCCATTCCGAGCTAAAAGCCCTGCCTGGAAATGCTGCCAGTTCCCTAAAAATGCCCTCACCAAGTGTTCTAGAAGTTTTTTCCTGGATTTCTGAACAATCTCTCAGCTAGCCTAAGCTCTGTTTTTCAGTCACATGAGAATGTGATGGAATGTTGGGACTGCAGAAAAGGTGCAGAAGGTGTTCTTGATAGATTGGTCAGAAACCAGTCTCTAACCTGCCCTTTTGGGGCAAGGTGATAGAGCATGTGGTGGTGTCTCAGCTGCAGAGGGTCTTGGATGATAAGGATTATCTAGACCCTTTTCAATCTGGCTTCCGCCCTGCAGGGGCGTAGCAAGGTTGGAGTGGGCCCAGAGACAAGATTTTAAAATGCCCCCCCCTTACTGAAGCTCAGCTCGTGAAGTAAAGAAATCTTAAATGAGGCTGAATAGTGGTAACAAAAAGCAGAGTAGAATTTATATTTTTATTTATATCCTACGTGCCACAATAGAATATCATCCTAAATTTTTTTAAAGGGTTTTGTCAGTTGTGGACGATGCAAGTCATTGAATGGTACTAGAGAAAGACCAGTTGTTCTGGTAGCTCCAGGTCTTAACACTCACATCAGTTTCAGAGGATGAATACAACTGAAGGAAGCCCGGGCGGGTGTGCAGCTGGGGGAGTCAGTAATGTGACTTGCCTCTGGGGGGCCCCCCAAGGCAGTGGGCCCCCAGACAATTGTGTCCCCTTGCCCTATTATAGTTACGCCCCTGCCACCCCGGATATGGGACTGAGACTGCCTTGGTCACTCTAGTGGATGACCTATGCCGGGAACTAGACAGGGGGAGTGCGTCCCTGTTGGTTCTGCTGGACCTCTCAGCAGCGCTCGATACCATCAACCATGGTATCCTTCTGGCCTGCCTCTCAAGTATGGGAATTGGGTGTACTGTGTTGCAGTGGTTCCAGTCCTCTCTTGGAGAAGAAGGTGTCCAGAAGGTGGTGCTGGGGGACTACTGCTTGGCTCTTTGGCCATTGGCCTGTGGGGTCCTGCAGGGTTCGGTCTTGTCCCCCATGCTGTTTAACATCTACATGAAACCGCTGGGAGAGGTCATCCAGGGACTTGGACTGAGTTGTCAGCAATATGCAGATGACACTCAGCTCTATCTCTCCTTGTCACCTGATGCTAGGGAGGCAGTGGATGTCCTGAATTGGGGGCTGGAGGCCGTGATGGGTTGGATGTGGGCTAATAAGCTGGAATTGAATCCAGACAAGATGGAGGTAATGTTGGTCAGTAGGAGAGCCAATTGGGATGAGGAAATTTTACTGGTTCTGGATGGGGTTGCACTCCCCTTGAAGGAGCAAGTACGCAGCTTGGGGGTATTACTAGACCCGGCTCTGCTTTTGGAAGCTCAGGTGGAGGCGGTGGCCAGGGGTGCCTTTGCACGGCTTCGGCTAGTGCAAAGGCACCAGCTGTGTCCCTTTCTCAAGAAGGCAGATCTGGCCACAGTTACCCATGCCTTAGTCATGTCACAGCTGGATTACTATAATGCATTCTACGTGGGGCTGCCCTTGAAGAATATCCAGAAACTGCAGATAGTGCAAAATGTGGCAGCTAGGGTTTTATCTGGAGCTGCCCGGTGGGAGCACATCACACCCATTTTGAAAGAGCTGCACTGGCTACCAGTTTGTTTCCAGGTCCAATTCAAGGTGCTGGTTTTGACGTTTAAAACCCTTAATGGTTTGGGCCTGGAATACCTGAGGGACTGCCTGCTCCCAAGGGTTGCTGCCTGCTTGATGAGGTCATCTGAGGGGGCTCTGCTCCGGGTGCCGACAATGAGGGAGGCTCGGTTGTCATGCACGCGGGACAGGGCCTTCTCTGTTGCTGCCCCCAGACTCTGGAATTCTCTCCTGGTGGCTATTTGCTCCTCGGTCTCCATCGCAGCTTTTAGAAAGCATGTTAAATCCTGGCTTTTTACCCAGGCTTTTATATGTTTGTCTCTGCTGTTGCTCTTTGTATTTTTGTACTGTTTTTATTCTTGTGTTTTAAATTTTTAATCAGATCTATGTTTTTAGCTTAATATTTTGATTGTCTTTTTTGCAATCTTGTTTTTAAATTCTGCTATGAACCACCTTGGGGTTGTTTTAATGAAAGGTGGTATATAAATGTAACAATGAAATAAATAAATAAATAAATAAATAAATAAATAAATAAATCTGTCAATAAAAAAGTGTGTTGAATTAGAAAATCAAAGTTGCCATATTTTATACCCCATGGTTTGGTTGCCACTCATGCCAGCATGTACTGTCTGACCACAAAGGCCATCTCCTATGGGGAAATCCTCTTTGACACCAGAAGTTGAATGCTAGGTGATACATGGGAGGGGTGCATCTTCCAGTTTTGTTAATGTATTATTTATTGATTGATTTGATTTGATTTGATTTGATTTGGCTCAGGGCGGTTTCCAAAATGGCTCAGGGCGGTTTACAATTAAAATGATGTGGAGAGACCCAGAGCTTAGTCTGGGGTACAGCCCCAGTTCCCTTTTTCATTTATATGTCTATTTGTCAAGATTGGGATAAACATGCTTGAGAATGACTTGCACAAAATTGCAAATAGTGAATTCCAGAAATTAATTATGCATTTTGCATATTTTCTTTTGTCTGTGCTTCATTCCCTGCCAATCAGTTTCACTAGTTGACCTCAAGTTCTAGTACTGGGGTCTTGGGACATGAGATGTTTGGGGTCGCTTTTATTAGCTGCTTTGAACATCTTTTAGTGGAAAGGTGGGATATAAATATTTTAAATACAATAATTTGAAATCACCTTTTTTCTTTATAGCATGCCAGCCTTTTTAAAATGGCATATTAGACTGGATGCATTATATTGAACTATTTTTAGCCTACTTTCCTTAAAGAAAGTAAGCTTATGAGATCACAGAGCTCTCTCTCTCGCGCGCGCGCGCGCTCACTCTCTCTCTCTCTCTCTCTCTCTCTCTCTCTGGTGTGTCCCCCTATCAACTTTGCAATGCCTGGACCAATTTGAACCAAATATGGAACAGCTATAGGGACACCTCAGTTGCATAGTCTGTGATGATGTCATCCACCCCAATGTCATGCACCCCAGTTCAAGATCGCCAAAACGTGTGAACATTTGAGGTGTAAATGGGCTAATTTGTGAATCGCCCAACTGATTTGAACCAAATTTGGAACAGCCATAGGGACACATAGGGACACCTCAACAGTATTGTTTGCAATGATGCAATACAACCCAATTCAAGATGGCGGATGTGTGAACATTTGAGGTGCAAATGTTCTAGATTATTTGTGAATAAATTAAAGAACACCTGTCCTAGTATAGATCCCTGGGGGACCCCACTTCTTACTTTCCTCCATTTAGAGAACTCTCCATTTATACTTACTCTGTTTCCTATTCTTCAACCAGTTACCAATCCACACATGAATCTGTCCCCTTATCCCATGACTGCTACATTTTCTCAAGAATCTTTGACGAGGAGATTTGTCGAAAACCTTTTGAAAGTCCAAGTATACTTTGTCAACTGGATCACCTTTACCCACATGCTTGCTGACACCCTCAAAGAACTCCAAAAGATTGGTGAGGTAATATTTACCTCTGAAGTCATGCTGGTTCTCCTTCAGCAGGTCCTGTGCTTCTATATACTTAACAATTTTATCTTTGAGAATGCTTTCCATCAATTTTATCTTAGAGATATTAAGATAACCGGCCTGTAATTTCCCAGATCCTCCCTGGATCCTTATTTGAAAATTGGTGTTACATTGGCTGCTGTCCACTCCTCTGGTACAGAGCCTGATTGCAGGGATAAGTTACATATTTCACATTTGAGTTCTTTCTCAGGGGGATGCCATCTGGCCCTGGCAATTTGTTAATCCCCACCCCCACCCCAGACAGTTTAGAACATCATCTCTCATCACTTCTATCTGACTCAGTTTTTAGCCTCTGTCCCTGAGAATTTCAGTTCAGGCACAGGTATACGCTCCATATACTCTTCCATGAAGACAAATGCAAAGAACTCATTTAGCTTCTCTATGATCTTCTTATCTTCCTTAACAATCCCTTTCATTCCCTCATAATCTAACAGGCCAACAGCTGCCCTGGCAGGTTTCCTGCTTCTGTAGTCTTTAAACAAGTTTTTATTTTAAGGTTTTAAAGAAGAACCCATACCCACAAATCCCCCATGAAAAATACAAATATTATAGGTTTTGCTAAAGCGTGTCCCCCACCACCCCTCAAGGTTTGCAAAGTTCCCTGTTTGTAGCACCGCAGAGTATAATGCCCTGTTTGGACCAAAAACCAAAACACCCCTAAAGCCAGTTTTCCTGTTCCAAAGTAGCTCACAGTCTCTAAAGAAACACAAGAGAGACACCAGCAACAGCCATTGGGAAGGGCGTTATGCTCTGAGATGAGGAGGCTCTTCTTATATTTAGGAGTTCCCACCCCTAAATATGAGAGCCAATAAAGGTGCCTCTGTGCCTGTTAGAATGGATATGACTGATTGATTGATTGAGTGCTGCCAAGTCGGTGCTGACTCTTAGTGACCACATAGATGCATTCTCTCCAGGATGATCTGTCTTCAATTTGGCCTTTAAGGTCTCTCCACCTTGCTGCTGGTCATCCTCTTCTTCTCTTTCCTTCAACTTTCCCCAGCATTATGTACTTCTCCAGGGAGCTGGGTCTTTGCACAATGTGTCCGAAGTATGATAGTTTGAGCCTGGTCATTTGTGCCTCGAGTGAAAATTCTGGATTGATTTGTTCTATGCAGGGGCGTACCATCCATTAGGTGAGGGGAGACAGTTGTCTCCTGACCCACTGCCTCAAAGTGCCCCCCAGAGGCAAGTTACATGATCCATCCCCACACCCACCAGGGCTCTCTAAGGACAGCCCTGCTCATTTTCTGCAGCAGGGCCAAGGTTCTTCTTCTTCACCTGTAAAGGAGGGCAGGGGTGGGGGCAGGTGGCCTCTCCCTCCCTTCCAGTTATCAGCTCCCATTTTTGTGCCGCCCAATCCTAAGCTTGCTTTTGAAGTTGAGCATTTTAGGGTTATTTTCCCATGTCGCGAGGTTAATGGGGCTGGGGGGTACGTGTGCAAAGGATTCCCATCCAAAGTATATTTGAGAAGTAAATCATCCTACTGAATTCAACTAGGCGTAAGCCTTAACATGAGTGCATAGGAGGATTTTTAGCCCGATGATGATCCGCCTGGGAGACTTTAATTTAAAAAAAGAATTGGTTCTGCTTGGATCAGTAGGATTTATTTATTTTTCATGTGCACCATCTCTTTGACTGAGAGCCCCAGCAAAGTCCCAAACACACCTACTGTACTTGAAAGCAAGCCCCACTAATCTCCGTGGGGCTTACTTAAGAGTAAAGGCGTTTAGACGAGCAAGGTGCTCCACCTGCCTCGCTCCCTCCGAGGGGAGTAATGGACACTCGTCGCATGCGCAGGAAGAGAAAGAATTCCTTGGTGGGAGGAGCCAAGGTACAGATGGCGCATGGACACTCTTTCGGAAGCGATAGGTGGTGCCTCGTGTTCCCATCCCATAGCAAAGTTGGGGGCAGCGGGAGGAGGGGGGAGGCTCTTCCGTGCCTGAGAAGGGGGCAATTCATGATTGCTACCAGAAGACCAGGCTGGAAATCCAACTCTGAAGACCAAAACAAAGGCAAGCTATTCTACTGAATCTCTTCCCTTTAACTACTGCCTGCCTGCTTCCTCAAATGCCAATGTGTACCTTTTCCGTCTCTGCCGTCTCCCTGGTTTCCCCAATAACACTTTAGGATGCCATCATTAATTCATTTTTGCTATGTTTAGGTGTCTTTTTATAACGGTCACTTCTTCTTCTTCGCTATAATCTGCAGCCAAGCAGAAAATAAGAATCATTACAAACCTTGCAAGTTTTTGTCTTGGAAAAATAAAATCTGTTGAACAAAGTTCAGGTTAAAAAGCAAACACAAATGGCTTCATTGGTTTCTGTCTCTCCAGCTGCAGTCCTGGGTGTGCTTACCAGGGCCGGATTAAGCTAGTGTGAGGCCTGTAGCATATGTTATGAAGCAGCCCCAAATTTAAAAAATGCGCATAAATACTGAAACATAAATTATTTACTTGCATAGTAAAGTAATTCAATTTTTTCATTTGCCTAGTGCCCCCCCCCAACTGCCCCATGCTTCCACTCAACTGAGCCAGCCAGTTAAACAAACTTTGCAAAACACCCACACACACACTTTTGTGACTCCTGACCGTGGGTTCTCCTTTGGAGTTATTTTCACAAAGAGAAAGCGGGTGGGGAACAAAACTCTGAATGTTTAAATTAAAAGGTTCTCAGGAATTCTGTACTTTGAGAAATCTGAACCTATTACCAATTTTGGCACACAACAGTGGATGTTTGATTCCAATGTGTGCAGAACATATTGGATCCCAGCAGCCATCACATTAAAAGGGCCATTTGACAATATTAAGAATATATGTTTAACCTCTTGTGCAAGCCTGACAGGAAAGCAGATGTATATTTAAAATAGTTGATGCATTGCAAATGAATGTGATTATGATGAGGTGCATTAGCAACTTCCATGAAAACAGAAGTATCCAAAAGACAATCTTTCGCAGGAGGCACAGCTTTTTCAAGCTAAATTACACTAACATGCTTAATATTAAAAAGAGGAAATGCACAAATCATTCAGTGCAACCCTAAGCATGTTTACTCAGAAGTAAGTCCCACTGAACTCAATGAGCCTTACTCTCTAGTAAGCGTGTTTAGGTTTGCAGCCTCCGTTTATCTTTGGACAATTTCAATGGGCATCCCAATGTAAAGCTAATGAAGTTGGCAACGCTGCAGTAGTTATTTTAGTTCTAGAGGAGAGGAGAGGAGCTCACCTTAAATTTGGCAGTTCCTTGAAAAGCAATGATCACAAATTCCCTCCCAACAGCACTAGATACTAAAGGAGGATATAAGTGACCTTACCCAACAAGACCGTGATATAAGCTCCCCTCAATTGATCCACTAAACTTTGAGACTCCTCTTGCGCGCATCTGAGTTACTTCCGGCTTTCTTTTTCCTCTTAAAGGTACACATTCTCATTGTTTATCTTTACCCTCTCCCAGTCAGTCGGAAAACGCTCGCAACATTCAACTAGCATCTTCCTTAGCTTCCTTTCTTCCACCCGGCATTAATAGTTGGTTGTTTTTTAATCTAAACTGCTTTTATTTCTTTTACTCTCTGTGTGTGTATGTTTTTTAAAACTTTACAGTTTAAACAAATAAGGACCAACTCCCTGGCGATTAAGTTATCTTTGAGACCCCTTTGCAAGCTATCTGTTCCTACTGTTGTTCTTACTACTCCCTCCTGTGCTGCTTAACATAATAGATAACCCAATCAACACCATGGTGCCAGGAAGACCTTGCTTAAACGCCTCAAGCGAAGCGTAGATGAGAATGGGCAGCAGCAGGCAATGAGGAGATTCAGCAGAGAGCACCAAATAGAGAGCAGAAAGAAGGGGCAGACGTTCAAGCCAGGCATGCGGGACCCTAGAAAACGCGGGGCCGGTAGCAAATGCTACATTTGCTACTATGTTAATCCGGCCCTGCTTACCTGCAAGCAAGACCCATTGGACACATGGGCACTTGCTTCGGAGTAAACACAAGGATTGCACCATTAGCATTCTTTGAGATTGATGGGTTTTTTTTTTGCAAATTCTTGCTTGATATATGTCTTGTTAACTGACCAAGAGGCCCTTTGGGGACAGAAGAGATGGGGTATGTCTCTCACTTACAATGAAATAAAATAAAATAAAATTTGGCAAATATATAAACAGAGAGATACATCTAAGCAAAGGGAAGATATTTCCCTCTGGTGCATCCTGATTTGTGCACACATATTGCGGGGGGAGGGGGGAAAGAAAGCATTAATTAATTTCCTTTTCTATTCCTGACTGACCCTCAATAACCCTCCAATATCTGCACAGGTGTATTAGGATATTGATGGGAAAGAGCAAGCAGTTAACCCCTCCACCCCAATGGTTGGAAGAGATCTGCAGGGGTGGGTTCAGGTTGGCAGAAAGGTGCCATTGCAAAGGAAAAGCAGCATGCCGCAGTGGTTAAGAGTGTTTGATTAGGGATCTGAGGGGCTTGATTAGGGATCTGACTGCGAGCGCCTTCTGGACTCTCTCTCCCGCTTTCTTTCTCTCTCACATACACAGCCTTACGTACTTCACAGGATCATGGTGTTGGGAATTCTCTCTGGTAAGAGATACCCTTCCATTACAGCAGAGTGCACTGAGGCACAACACAGCGGAGTCTGCCTAGGCATGCGTGTATGCTGAGAGTAAAAGAAACTTGGAGCCAGTTCATAGTTCAAATCAATATAAGGAGTCTTTATTAGTGAACTCCATTCTAGATAGTAAAGTGGAGAGATGGGATCTCTAATCTAGCTAGCTAGCTGGACGCAGAGGGATGGATTCTGCATCTCTGCACACATGGTGCAGGGAGAGAGGAGCGTGTTGCAAGGGAGAAGAAAGGGAAGAGGAAGAGGAAGTGGCAAGGAACGAAGGAAGTCCCTAAGAGTAGCGATCTACATTTCAAAGGGATAGTGTCAGAGCAGTAGAGAAGGGATGGCCAATGTCTTGACCCCTCTAGCGTTCTGACTCACTAATCTATCCCCCTCTGTCACTGAGGCATGAGCCAGTGCAGAGTCCTTCACGTTCCAACACATGGGGAGGGTAAAACACAGGAGGACACTGTCTTGTGTTGTCCTTAGAGGAAAGGCAGGAGAGTAACAAAATGCATACAGCAGCCCCCCCCCCCAACACTCAGTTGCATCTGGAGAGCCCTGTGAAAAGTTAAAACGGCAGCACAGTGGTGGTCCCCTGTGTTGCTGTCTGCCTGACCTAGGTTAGGATGACCATCAACTCTGTTGAGAAAGAGGCGATGGGGAGGCAGAAACTCGGGCAATTGTGGGAGGGGGGAGATAATTAAATGGGGCCACTTGTGATGGAGGTATTGTCTTAATTTCAGCTTTTTTAATGCTATTGTAGGAATATTAATGCCTGATTAAAAAGTGGTAGAGCTATTATGGGATGTAACTAATGTAGGTTTTATGTTTGAACTGTAGGTGCAGGATCAGGGGCGTAACAAGGCTGGAGTGGGCCCAGAGACAAAATTTTAAAATGGGCCTCTCACTGATAAACACACACACACACTCTTCACAATATATAGTCATGTGACTTGCCTCTGGGGGGCCCCTCAAGGCGTGGGGGCCCCCAGGCAGCCACCTCCCCTTGCTTAATAGTAGTTACGCCCCTGTGCAGGATGTGTTTTTACCTCAGTCTGTGAAGCACACTGAGACAATCCTCTCCATTATTTTTATTCTATGGCAGGTATATTCAATACTGATTTTTTTAGTGTTCAGAAATAATAGCAGAGACATCGGGCCAGGAGAAGGAGAGGAAGGCAGTAAGGGGCCAATTTTAAAACCTCATATCTGGGCCCACTCCAACTTTGGTATGCCCCGGGTTCTATGAGCCATTTGTTTGTTTTCCTGGCTGTGTCCACGGTATCCTCAAAAGACTTCTCCAGCACCAAAGTTCAAAAGCGTCAATTCTTTTTCTGTCTTGCTTCAAAGTCCAGCTTTCGCAGCCATAGTGTGTCACAGGAAAAACTATGGATATTATAAGCAAGCCAAAATGGATGTCTTTGCTCTTAATAATGCATGAGGGGAAGCATCAACTGGAATATTCTTTCTCAAGCTCTGACTGCTTCCTTAAGCTAACCGAATGACTATAATGAAGGGACCCATTACTAGGAGGTGGGGAGAACAAAGGGAGCTTGGGCTATCGTGCAGGTCTGTGCAAACTGCAGGTCATGCTCACCAGTGCTTTAAGCAGCTGCATAAATAATCTTAGCATCCCCTTTCGTGGAATAAATTGACATAGTCATAAAGTAAGGACGTTCGTTCACCAAGGTGGGAGAGGAGTATGGGCATTCGGCATACTTAATATTCATGAAGGGGGCGTGAGCCTGGGTCACAACTCCTTAGAAGCATCCATGGTCTCCAAGAGGACCACGCCCACTCCTCCCTTCTGCCTCGTGCCCGATAGTAACCTCGGCAACGCCTACTGCTCCTAACCCCCTCCCTGCCAGGCTCTCTCCTGTCTCAGGACAGCCAATGAGAAGCCAAGATCCGCCTCACGCTCTGGTCGCCGCCCTTCCCCTCCCAATAGGAAACGGCTTCCCCCTTGCCCAATGATTCAGGCACCGCTCTCACGTGTGTTGCGTGAAGCGGGGAAAAGAGGGTGAGGAGGGTGTGGGTAACCTTTGCCTCAGTTAAGCGTTGAAGTCTTCGCTCCCCCCTCTACCACCTGTTAGCCAATGAAAGGCGGGAGCCGGGAGACTCGTGACCAATAGTCGTTGGAAGAAAAGAGCTAAGGGGTGTGGCCTAGATGCGGGGGCCGGCGCGGCGGAGGTGCCGTTGCCGGGCTCGAGGGGGGCAGCAGAGCGGCTCCGGTCGGGCAGCCCAGCGGAGAAGATGGCGGAGGACGCGGGCGGCGGGACGGAGCTCCGGCTTGGCATGAGTCTGGCGGAGGTAGCCCAGCTGATAGGCTCCTCGGAGCAGGCGCTGCGCCTCATCCTGTCCATCTTCCTGGGTGGGTAACGGCCGGGACGGAGGAGCCACGAGGGAGAGAGGGAGGCGAAGCCAAGGTGTCAGTGTGTGGCACCATGTAGGGCTTGTAGATTGGACTCCGTGGTGATGTTAAGGAGAAGGGAGAGCAGCAGTTGGCCAGAAGAGGGAACTTGAGCAGGTGCATACAGCAGCTGGGCTGTAGCTTGAGAAAAAGCTGCACCTGCCGAAAAATTCCGTCTTCTGTCTACACGTGAATTTGTTAAATGGAACCTCCATGTTCAGGGGCAGTGTGCCTAGGAATATGTATATATATGTATCTACACACATACACACTGAAAAAAGCAGAAGGCCTGTAGCTCAATGGTGGAATACATGGTTGTGTGTGGAAGGACCATGATTGATTGATTGATTTAACATTTCTCTATACCCCACCCCACCCCGAAACTTGTGTCTCTGGTCCATGGCATCTAAAGGATCTCAAGTAGCAGGTGCTGGGAAAGACTTATATTGGAGACCAGCTGCCAGTCAGAATAGACACTACTGGGCAGGGGTGTACCAAGGTTGGAGTGGGTCCTGGGACAAAGTGAAATGGGCTCTTGCCTCACCACATCATATTCTTCAGAGAGGCATGATGTGGACGGAAAAGAGCAAACTATCACCTGGCCTGTGGGTCCCCTCCTTGTTCATTTGTAGCTGCTATTGGGCTAGATGAAGCACTGACCTGATCCACTAGCCCTGTTTGGACGTTAAGCTTGCATGTATGTATGTGTTTTTGAGGGAATAAACATACATGTGTTTATACAGGTTTTTAAAAATGAATGCACATGTGTTCATTTTTTAAAAAGTGAACCTGGATACAGGCCCCCTGAAATGCAGGTATGCATGTGTATTTGGACACCATTTGTGAATAACAGCGTATGCAGTTCTGTATGTATGTACATTATACAAATGTACATGTCTTGAAACAGAACCTGTGAATAAGACTATGGTATGGTAGCTTCATGTATTCAGATGAATGTCAGTTGTTGAAGGCAACTATGGGAGAGAGCTGTGACCTTCATGGCCTGCTTGCAAGCTGATGGCTGGTCCATAGTAGGATACTGGACTAAATAATCTTATAGGAAGGTGGTTCTTATGTTCTGAGCTCTTGTGCATTTGTGCTTGCCCCTCTACCAATTTACAGATACTTTGCATTAATGCCAGTATGTCATAAAGATCTAAAGGAGCAAGCTCTTTAGATCTGCAAAGGAAGGGAGAACAGGACTCCTGTATGCCTTTGACAGTTGAGTAGAAGAGGGAATTTGAGTAGTTGTATCAGCTCTTTCTTGGTCTTGACAAGCAGCACCTGCCAGAATGCTTTCTTCTATAGAGTTATAGAATCTTCTAGTGCAAGAATCTCTGTGTCCTCTATTTCTGTAGTCACCCTAAGATGTGTGAAATCGGCACTGATCTGCCATGAAAATGAAGAGACAAACACTTGTGGTTAGTTACTGCTCTGCAAAAAAGAGAAGACAGCATGGCTTATTTGTTTTCTCTTTTTCTATACCACAATTTAAAAAAAGGAAAACAACCAAACAGTGAAGCAACTTTTCTCACCCCTGCAGATTTCCTTACTGACCTCACTATCAGTAGTCACTCCCTGGTTTTGGGTACTTGAAATTGGCCATGGTCTGTCTTCAGGTTTAGAGGAGCAAGCTCTGAGGGTGACCAGATGTCAAGTAATGAGTAGAAGGGCTCCTGGTCGCATGTGTGCACGTTGTATGATATAAGTGGGACTTTTTCTAAATAGATATGGTTAGGGTTGAAGGGTTTCTACATGTCTGCCCCTCCCCCCCATCTGGGGGTGGTGGTTTACACATCTGCCCAAATGAAAGAATAGTTTGGGCAGATGTGTCCTGTGAAGTTTAAAATGGAAGAGGGGCTAGAGAGGTTTTCAAGCAGCAGAATAGTGAAGATTGTGGAGATACCATGTGAGTTCTACACAGTGCTAGGCTTTCTAAAGAGAGTGACTGATGAAGAGTCACTGCGATGCTCAGGATATGTGACTTTCCAGAGCTCCAATGAACATAACATAAGAACAGCCCTGCTGGATCAGGCCCAAGGCCCATCTAGTCCAGAATCCTGTTTCGCACAGTGGCCCACCAGATGCCGCTGGAAGCCACAGACAGGAGTTGAGGGCGTCCCCTCCCTCCTGCCATTACTCCCCTGCAACTGGTATTCAGAGGCACCCTGCCCTTGAGGCTGGAGGTGGCCCACAGCCCTCCGTTCAAATGCTTTGAACTCTGCCCCCCCTTCTAAATCTGCTTCTTGAACCCTCACCCCCTATTTGTCATCTCTTTTGGCAGGAAAGCACACAATCTTCACACACAGCTGCATGTATAAGAATCTGTGGGTTGGGGCAACCCACAGATTCTAATCCAACCTTGGCATTAAAAGAGAACTAATATAGGACATCTCAGATTCTCTTATAACCAGCTAGCCCAGGAAGGAAGCAGCATGAGAAGGACTTGTGGCAGGAAGCTCACATATGTTCCCTGTCTCTCTGCAGCTTCTGTGGTTAGCATGGTGATTCCATTGGCACAAAGCTACATCTCTGCTGCTGGGAGGAAAGCATCTCTGGCTGCAGCAGGATCCTTTCTCTCTTTGGAACTTCATGCCTTCTCCAGCAGAGGCCTGCCCCACAGTTTGAGAATCAGTGCTTTAGGGTGTCTCTCCTGTGGATCTCTTTAGCATTCTGCAATGTGGATGGCCCACTGCTAGTCCTAGGGGACTTGTTCAGCTAAATGTATGAATCATTTCCTCCAGGCTCAGTATAACTTTTAGAAGTGATGGTTTTTAGATGTCCACAGCTGAGATGTCCTGAGAAAGGAGGAGAGAGATGCCTCGTTCTGCTCAATTGCAATGCGAACATGAAGAATGAAAACTGGGTCTGGGTATATGGAAAGACTTCTGATGCTGCGACTTGAGCAAGTGATCACACTTCCAGATGGGAGCACTGCCATGTGGTGTGCTTTAAAATGGGCAAGGAAAACGTCTGTAGGGCAGTGGTGCTTGCCCTGAGGAGAAGATCCAGGAACCAAAATATGGCTGTTTCTGTGTGTATTGCCTGTCACTTAAAAAAAAAATCTTCAAAAAAAATTTTCTGCACGAGACATATGGCGTGATCCTGTGTGTATTAATTCGGACATAAGCCTTGCTGAATTCAGTGGGACTTGCAGTTGTTGGCACATTTACTAGGAAGTATCCCATTGAACACAGCAGATTCTTCTGAATAAATGTGCCTAGGATTGAGCAACAGGGCCATGATCCTAAGTCACAACTACATGGCCGTGGTCTGCTTATCCAGGTAACTCTTACTGAATGTATTCAAAACTAAAATGTGACACAACATCTTAAGTGTTTCAGCCATATCATTTTGGGATGTCTTGAACTTTAATGCTCCACATTTTATATGCACACCTGATTCCCCATGAGAACTCACAGGTTTCTACAAGTGGAAGGTCTATGTTGCACATACCCTAGGGAAGCATCCAAACCTGAAAGGATACTTTCTGCCAAGGTGTGGCTGTCCTATTAAGACAGTGTTGGAATGCTGGATCATGGTGAATTATTGAGTGGGTTGAGGCAAAGTTGCTCATCTTGCTAACAGCTGTGATGCTATCTCAGTTAATGTGATATGTTCTGCAACTTGGGAAGGCGGGGCAGGTGGTGTCAAAATGCAACAGATCCTGTTTTGATATTTGAACCTCATGACTCTTCCTCCTCTAGATGGATATTGAACTCAAGAATATTGTCAAATTTCCTGTTAAATTTATTAGGGCTGTGCCTCAGAGTGATGGATCTGCAGCACCCCATGGTGTTTTTGGGAGGGGGCTGTTGCAGCCATCTCCATGATGTAATACTGGTAGGGAAACAAGGTTGAATCTCTTAGGCTGAGTCCTACCTTTTAGCTTCTTGTCAGTTTTTGAAGTACAGGTTCTGCCATATTTCTTACAAAAATGCCTATTGGAGAGATTCCAGGTGCTTACATCCACTGGCTAGAAGAGGGCAACCAAGATGGACTTTGGAAAAGAGGCAACTATGGAGAGACATGGTAGAAGTGTATAAATCAGGGTTTCTTAACCTTGGGCCCCCAGATGTTGATGGACAACAACTTTCATCATCCCCAGCCACAATGGACATGGCTGGGGATGATGAGTTGTAGTCCATCAACATCTGGGGCCCCAAGGTTGAGAAACCCTGGTATAAATTATGCATGGAGTGGAGAGAGGACAGAGAAATTTTTCTCCCTCTCACAACACTAGAACCAGGGTTCATCCCATGAAACTGAAGGTTGGAAAATTTAGGACCGACGAGAGGAATTACTTTTTCACACAGCACATATTTAATCTATGGAGTGCTTTGTCATGGAATGTGGTGATGGCCACCAACTTGGATGGCTTTAAAAGGGGCTTAGACAAATTCATGGAGGATAGGTCCATCAATGGCTACTAATCTGGTGGCTGTGGGCCACCTCCAGCCTCAGAGGCATGATGCTTCTCTGAGAACTTACATACTTTCCACTTACATATTTATTAAATCATATTTGTGTTTATATATTAACCTTATACGTGTCTCTCTCTCTCTCTCTCTCTCTCTCTCTCTCTCTCTCTCTCTCTCTCTCTCTCTCTCTCTCTTCTCTCTCTGTATGTGTGTATTCTTGCCTGTTGCAGTTTTGGGTTATATGAATGGTATTATGTTTATATTTATATTAACATTTTAAAAGTCTTTATTAAAGAAGGTGTCTTTTGGAGAGAGACAGATTTTTCAGATGTGAAATCTGTTCTCTGGAAAGAACCTTGTTAGGACATTGTTATAACAATCATTAGTATGATAAGTCTGCCCTCAAAGAAGACCTTTGTGCTCGAAATGTGCTGTTGACATGAAGACAGAAATGTGCTGTTGACATGAAGACAGACAAGATTTACTAATGGTTGAATAAAGATTGATAATCAGTTTCATAGCCATTTGGGTTCCTCTCCCTCTTTCTCTTATTGCTTATTGGTGCTAGGCCAAATCTCCAGCATTTTTTTCTCAAGTCAAGTTCACACCATGGGAGAAGACTGTCCTGTAATACTATTAAGTATATAGCAATAGCAATAGCACTTACATTTATATACTGCTCTATAGCTGGAAGCTCTCTAACAATGATTTAGCATATTGCCCCCCAACATTCTGGGTACTTATTTTACCGACCTCGGAAGGATGGAAGGCTGAGTCAACCTTGAGCCCCTGGTCAGGATCGAACTTGTAACCTTCTGGTTACAGGGCAGCAGTTTTACCACTGCGCCACCAGGGGCTCATATGGTGCCTGCCTTGCCCTTATACTAGTTTAGTGAGAAGATAATCAGCACTTCCAGGTTTAGATTCAGACGAAGGTCAGTTAGTGAGGAAGCCCAAACAAATACACATCAGTGGTGTTGATACTTATTGCTAGTTTTCCTGTAATGTCTTTCACCCTTCCCCAGAAATGCAAAGTGTTCTCCAGAGTTACTAGCAGAGCTGAGCCTCCAGAAATCACACTTGGGAGGAGAGCAGGTCTTGTGGTAGCAAGCATGAATGGTCCTCTTTGCTAAGCAGGGTCTGTCCTGGTTTGCACTTGAATGGAAGATTACATGTGTAAGCACTGCACGATATTCCCCTTAGGGAATGAGATTGCTCTGGGAAGAGCATCTGCATGCAGAAGGTTCCAAGTTCCCTCCCTGGCATCTCCAGGAGAGAGCTGAAAGAGATTCCTGCCTGTAACTTTAGAGAAGCCACTGCCAATCTGTGCAGACAATACTGAGCTAGATGGACCAGTGGTCTGACTCAGTATATGGCAGCTTCCTATGTACCAGTTCCAGGGAGCAACAGCAGGAGAGAGGGCATGCCCTCACCTCTTGCCTATGGTCTCCCCAGAGGCATCTGGTGGGCCACTGTGTGAAACAGGATCCTGGACTAAATGGGCCTTTGGCCTGATCCAGCAGGGTTGTTCTTATGTTCTTAGCCACTGTGCACACTGAGCTCATAGCAAGAATGTGCTGCAGCTCACGCCACGTTTCCCAAGGCTCCTCAGTACAGTAGTCATGTTGTAGGAGAATGCAACTACCAGTTATCCTGTATTTCAGAAATTACATTGTAACTTGATCTTGCTAGTCGGAGACAAGCTTCCCAGCTGTATTGTGTGCTCTCAACAGCTGGTTGATTGAGGGCAGCTTCAGCTCCTCTTGGGTGAGCACCTAAGTTTCAAGGATATTGGGCCAGTTCTTCATATTGACTGCATTTTGCATTTGCATCCAGTGTCTCATCGTTGTTCTCAGGTTTTTACACAATTGATATTTTCATGGCTATAGTAAACTCTTTTGAATGAATGGCTTTCCATGTTCAGCTCTCCCTTTTTTAAAATTTTGTATGCTAGCTTTTAATATTAATAGTATCACTTTTGGTCTTCTAGTACTCTTTTTTTGTGTTCAAAGAGGGAAGTGCTGATTTTACAGTACCACAGTAGTTTATCTCGATAGCCAGCATCCTGTGCAGGCTGACTTGGCAATCTGCTGGTCTTAAGATTCAAGCTTTTGTATTTCAAAGTGTGTTCTTATTGTTGAATGTCCTGATATGGATGCATGTTGACTCTGTTTGCAGTGTATAAAGTGTGCCATGCTTCTCCACCCCTTTTTGTGGCTGTGCACCGAGAGCACTTCCACAGCCTCTGCCTGAGAGCCAATCCTACCCATGAAAGCTATAGTCAGTTCTGTATGGGGGTGCATGCAAAGCATGTGTTCTGCTGCTAATGCTATGGTCCTTCAGAGGTGAGCATTAGCACTTCAAGGCCTCAGGAAGTCTGGCGGTGAGCATAAATGATATCATCTCTGGTCTGTCCTTGCTAACTTTGGATTACGTAGCTACAGTAAAGACAGGGTGCTGATTCTTTAGGCTACAAATCAGAGGCAGGTATGATCTTGCAAGCTATGGTAACCTCAGGTGAGTTTGGAGCTCTGTTAAATGCAGTAGCTAGACAAATTGACCCAGGTGTGCAATCTACCAGAAGGCATTTCTGCACAAACGCCATTGATGTGATTGCATAGGAGGACTTCCCAATTGATTGAGCCCCGTGTTAACTCAACTGGCGCATATACAGTATACACAATTTATCAAGGCAGTGTTCTGAGCAAGGCTACCTGCTTTCTATATCAAGAATAGAGGCAACTCTTCAGTATTATCAGTATTTTGAGGCTTTGATTCTGATTGGTAATCATGGTGCTCAAAGGCTGCCGCATATAAACAACTTTGGGGTTGCTCCACATCAACAACTTTGCCAAGAACTGTGTGTACTTCCTGAAATTAGTAGAAACTAGAACGTGATGTAGCACTTGGCCTCCTGAGAATCAGCATTTTTCTTATGGAAGTCCTTGCTTGTATGTGAAGATAAGCTTGGAAATGTAGTGGACAGTATATAGGAGGACTTGACCACAAAGATAATGAGCACCATAAGTACAGTACATCACATTATGTGTAAGAATAATGGTGTGAATTGGACCTTAAAATGACCTCTTTGTCGTTAATATAGATCACTAGTGCCACTTTCTAGCTTGAGAGAGGAGTATAGCCAGCAGTTATTTAACTTTCTAGAAAACAGAAGACAAATTCTTAACTTTCTAGAAAACTGAGATAGATGGTCACAGTTGTCTGGTGGGGGGGGGGCAGTTTGTACACACAACACAACCCTATGTGTGCGTGTACACATTTCTCTTATCCTTCTGTTTCTGGGCAAAACAAGTTTTACAGCTTTTGGAATGCTTTAGAAATCTGTATGGCCAGAGGTGAGAGTGGGATCAAAGAAATGAATTTATATGGCACATAGTTCCTTTAGCTCGCATACTCCCTCTCTCCTGCCTATCTCAAGTTTCTGGACTGCTGTTAACTATTGCTTTGGAAGATTAGGCAGGATGAAGCAAGACTGATAGGTTTAGAATCTTTGATTCTATCTGTAAATCATTAAGCCTAATGGGCAGACTGTTTCAATGAGAGATGGTGTGGATTGGAACCTTGAGAGAGGTATTCATACCCATGGTTGGGCTGTGAACTCTTGACTTGTCAAAGGCTGCTTGGTGCATTTCTTCAATTCCTGAACCTTAAGAAGAAAATTGAGTCCCCTGCCCTTCATGATTGTTTGGAGAATGAATGAGAGATGGAAGAGTTGTAGCCATGCCATAAACGTAATATTAAAATTGTCTGGGAAGCTTTATGGGAGACCAGGATATGTTCTTGGAGAGAACTCTTCTAAAATAAAACCACTTCTCCAAAGGGCAGGAGTGTGAGATCCAGTTACAATGACCACAGTACAGGGTTGTTACATTTATAGCAGGAATGACTGTACTAAAGAGCAGTGGTTGTGATACAACATGCTTTGTGCAGTGCCGTAGCACATGTTTGCTAAGAACTCAGATGTGTAACTGTCTGAAAGGGTTGATGTTATCCATCCATGAACAAGTAAAGCTACAGAGCAGAAGTGAGTTGAGGTGGCTTTTGGTCTTGACTCATACTACCATTAAGATTTGAGAAATGCTAGAAGGGCTTCATGAAGAGCTACAGAGCACTGGACATAGAACAGCTTGTGTAATCGCTTGTATATAGTAACTACCTAAAGAGCAGATAGTGTCTCATGCTTAAGGAATCTTTTTAGTAACTTCATTATGGGCACCTTGGGGCAGCGTGTGTGAGAGAGAGGCAGTTTTATATTGCAAGGATCCTTGAGGGATCGCCCAAGGTATTTATGTGCTCTTTGCATACTTGGACGTATGCAATACCTACCTAAGAGCCATGCCAGTGAGACCCAGGCCACCCAGAAAGCGGGGGAGGGGCATATTTTGCCTTCTCTACAATAGTTTCCCTAAGTGCTGCACTATATCTTTCCCCGTAAAAGTGAATTGAAACTTTACACTTGACCAGAAAAAAGTAAAGGTGTGCACTTGAGCACACTGAGGTCCAAACTATACAGGACTTTACATATAGCTTTGAAAGTTCCTCCCTTCCTCTTTAACACAAAAACTGTCATGAGTGGGTCTCAGTCTAGATCAGGATTCACAGGAAGGGTGCGGGGTTTTTTGGAGGGGGGGTAACCCTTCCTCATACTGCTTTTCCTGCTGAAAATCCCCCACAGTAGCTATTTTCTGTAATAGTCGCTTGCAGGTGGGGTTTAGGTGAAAAACTGGTGGAGGGAATCGTTAACCCTTCACTTCCAATCCCTCACCTGTGGTCGCTTTGAAATTAAAAAGAAAAGGGCTGGAGTCTTCAAAGACGTATATAAAGTCATGTTCAATTTGGCAGCATTAAAATTAAAATTAAGCCAGTCCCATCAGCTGCATAGCCCAGTCCGCCTGGATTCTGTTTTAGTCCTACACAACTTTTCCTGGGAGTAGCCCTATTAAACACAACAGGACTTCTGAATAAACATGCTCTGTTAGTCACTCTAGAGCAGGAATCAGCAATCAATAGGCACAGGTGCCAAAAGTGACTTGCAAAATGATCTCGAGCAGCCTTCACACTGCTTAAGAAGAATGGCTGCTATGATGTCCGCTGCCTGCCTCTGGCTGGCATGTCACTGCTTGCTGTAGCAGGCAGTGGACAACCAGGATCAGCAGCTGTACCTGCTGGCTGGCTCTTTCTTGAATGCATGCCTTCTGGGCAAATGAATGTGCCCATGCATGAGAGAGCCTGTCAACCAGCATAGCCAGAGAGACTACAGCCACTCATCTTGGATGACCGCTGCCTGCTGCAGTAAGCAGCAACACGCCAGCCAGAGGCATGCAGCGGGCATTGTAGCAGTCTGTCTTCCCCTCATGTGTGCACGCTCTTCCCTCCAGCAACAAACTGCTGTGCTTTGTCTGCCCTCAAAACTGAGAGATAAAACACAAGTTTGCTGAAACATAGAGAAACAGACCAGCTGGTGATGCTTGATGCTGGCTGGAGAACAGGGAAGGTGGTGATCAGTGTGGAGCCTCCACCCTGGATTTGAGTCCAGCAGCTGCAGGTGTGGCTAGTGACATGGGGGTGGGGCAGCATCATGGCCCAGCTGACATGAAACAGGGCTAGCAAGGTGAGGATGCCAACTTCTGCTTCAAGCAGCACCCCTTCTTGAGCCACCCCTGAAGACTTGGCATAGCGCTTCTGAAAGGCTGCTGACCCCTGCTATAGGAATGATAAAATGTTAGGCAATGGGGAAGATCAACACAGGTTTTCTAGCTAAAACTCACAATCGGCCTTGAAATATTTCACTACAGGATGGTTATCCTTCGAAACATCTTTAGATGTTTTAGACAAAATATGGAAGAGTCGAGGAAACAAGCACTGTTCAGCTGTTAATAGTCTTGGAAAAACTGACATTTGGAAATGTGGTTTTTGTGGCCATCTCTAAAGACTGTTGTCCTTTTGCAAGGTGTTTGCCTCTGTAATTGGATGTTGGCTCTCCAAAGATGTGTCAGTTTTTAGTATTTCTCCCTTCCTCTTTATTTAAAATACGATTGCTGTATGTTGTATCCTGGGTGCAGCATTGTGTCACTGGGATATATCTCTAGTGGTAGTAATTGTTGTCTCGTACGTTTAGAGATGATCCCATGATAAAAAGCTTAATGCTTGCTTCTTAGATTAATGAACAAGTCTCCTGGGCCTGTTGGGTCATATTGTGTAAACCTGTGTGATGGGATGCGCTACTATCACTATAATCAGTATTTATATAATACATGCAGTAATCCTTATGACCATGTAAAGTAGGCCAATGTTAATGTCTCTTTCACTGTTCCCTCTAAAAGGGATTCTCAGATGTTGCTGCAGTGGCTTTTGGCTGGGGTTTCTGGGAGTTGTAGTCAATAACATCTGGGAGTCCCTGTTAGAAGGAACACTGGTATCACCCTTTCAGACTGGGGTGAGGCTAAAGCACTCTTCCAGTGTTGTATGACCATATACACGGTTGTAGCATTTGTGAATTGGGCTTGTGAGACAAATAAATTGGTAAGGCCATCCACTGAGTTTGTGGCTGAAGCAAGATTTGAACTGGGGACTTAGAGTTCAATTTACATTCATTAGGTAGTGGAATCATAAAAAGTGGGGGTGAGGTGAAATGTTCAACTGGTAGAACTGCTTTGTGTTCTTATAGCCAATCTCTGCTCTTTTTTTCTCCCTTCAGGGTACCCTTTTGCCTTGTTCCAGCGCCAATTTCTTTTTCAGAAGAACCTTTACCTCATTCACCTGTACAACACATTAACGGGCCTCTCGCTTGCCTACTTCAACTTTGGTAAGAGAGGATGAGAAGACAGCTGTGGGTACCAGAATGTGGGAGGGGTTGGATGCTGCTCTTTTTCTATGGTATAGGGAGGTCATCTTAACGTGATGGGTTGTCAGTCTCTGCATGCTTCAGACAGGACCAATCAAAATTCAGGCGCTGTTTATATCGTCAGGCATCGGACCCTCAGTCCCCAGTTCTGGTCCTGTCTCGCTCTTAGACAGTGCTTGGTTCGGGTTTATTAACTCTTCTGATATTTCTCAGGCTGTTCAGGCTAGTTTTTTCTCTTTTCTTCTTCTTCTGTGTGCAAGGAGGGGAAGGGAGTTTGCCTTTTTGTCTGTTCCAAATTGTTAGTTGTTTTTTCTGTTTCTTTCGAATTTGGTAAAGATTTCTGATTGTACCAGGAGGTCCTTCTAAAGATTGTGCCATGGAAAGTGTCCCAAGTTGGGGACCTGTTGAAAGGTTCCCTCTCGGAGGGACCTCTTTCAGAGTCTCGGGGCAAGGAACCCAAACGAGTACTCCTTCCTGCTTCTAAGACTCCTGATTCGGCTGCCCCTCAGTCAGCCGGCACGTCTGTTTATGCCGGGGCTCCGTCTTCGGCTGGGGATCCCACCACGTCTGTGGCTCTGCTTTAAAAAGTGGTAAAAAAGACAAAACGTGTGAAGGATCCTGAGGGCGCAAAAAAGAGGCAAAGGCACAAGCGTGCTCCAGGAGTTCCCCTTAGTGAGCGGCTGCAGCTACAAGCTGTACGAGGGCAGCGGCCTGACTCTTTCCCACCCATTTCTGTGCCGTCGGCCATTTTGGGAGCAGCTCTGGCTGCTGGTGAAGCTTCGGTGGTTGAAGGATTTTCCCGGTCAAGGCTCCAGTTTACTGGCCCTTGCCAATGTTGGGAAGTTGCCATGTTGGCAGAGCACTACTAATTATGGGGCTGTGTGTCCTCTTGACCCCGCTTGGGGTCCGTTTCTACCGCATGACCCCCTGCGGGGTCCATTTTCACCCACAATACTGGCTGTGCCAAATGACCCACCTTCTGGTCCGTATTTTCCAGGTAACAGTAGATGCCGACCGCAAGCACCTCTTCAGGGTCCTTTTCCTTTGGCTCCTGCAACTCCTGTCTTGCTGGCTTCACTGACTGGGAGCAATTTACAGACTCTGAATATTTCTCTTGATGTGGCACAATGCCCTGGGGACTTTATTACAAGGCAGTGCTTGTCTGTTGCTCCTTTGTTGGGTGCTGCAGCAGCTGCAGGGGTGCCTGGCTTTTCTGGCATTACTAGCTCCTCTGGATCATGTTGTGTGCATTCCTAGCACGACAGGGAAAGGATGTCCTAGATGTCCTTCATTCTTATCCTCTCCTGACTCCAGCCCTGCAAAGTGGGCCATCCCTGACGGTGAGAGAGAGAGAGGTTTTTAGAAAGGCGGAGTAGATTTTTTCTTAAAAGAAGGCATCTTAGGTCTTCCTCCTCTTCAGAAGGGGTGACTTCAGAGGCCCCTAGGAGGGCTGTTCCTATTCCCACTCTGGTCCCTTCAGGGGGTCTTGTTGTGCCCTGACTGGCGGGATCAGTGCCTCCCTCTGCGCCATCTATGCCTGCAATTCCACAACTGGATATACCTCAACAGCTTCCTCAGGGTATGCAGCCGTCCTCTTTACCGCTCTCTTCAGACACACATTCGTCTGAGTCTGAGAAGGAAGAGAGGGATTATATGACAAACAGATACCCACAGAAAAGCCCAGTACTACGCATCTTCTTTCTGTCTCTGAGGATGAGGTCCTCTTGGCCAAGGCCAGAAGGGTCATCAAATAAGTATCTCAGGAAATGGGGACTGCTGCTGCATCCAGTCGAGATCAAGAGGGTTTTCTGCTGCAGCTTCGGCTGCTATGGTACCTTTTCCTACATTATTTAAAGATGTCATGATGGCTGAATGGGGCATTCCTGTGTCTCCCAAACCTACTTTGTCTCTTCCTTTAAAAAAAAAAAACCTGTATAAGCTGCCTAATGGCATGATGTCTGTTTCAGCAGTTCCTGTGGTGGATGTACCAGTGGCACAACTCGTGTTGAGGGCCTTAATGAATAAGGAAGGTGATGAACACTTGAAGTCCCCTGAGGACAAGAAGGCAGATCACTTACTGCGCAAAGGTCATGAGGCATCTGTCACTGTTATCAGGGCAGCTGCAACGAATTCAATCTTTGCCAGGGCATCCGTCCTTTGGACAAAGGAATTGGTTAAACTCCTATCCCCAGAAAATGTGGTACTGCACCAGGGTGTGAATAAGCGTGCTAAAGCCGCCGTGCTTATGGCAGACTCTAGCCTGGACTGCATTCAGCATGCCTCCAGGGCCATGGCCGTGGGAGTAACAGTTCGGAGAGGTTTATGGCTCAAAAATTGGCATGTTGATACAAAGTCTGAGGTTACCTTGGCAGCTACCCCCTTTTGAGGGGCTAAATTATTTAGGGAGTCCCTGGAGCCGCTTCTAGTTGAAACCAGGGATAAGAAGAGGGCTATGCCTGGGGGGCATAGGGAGTTTCATAGACCTTTTCAAGGAAACGCCTCCTATCAGTTTTCCTTTTGTCTCAACAGGGCCTTTACTTGACCACCGGGAGCCATCCATCTGGCACTTCTTCACTTCCACCAATTAGTGGAGGGAAGACACTGTAAGGACCAACAACATGACAGCAAAGGCCCATGTCAATCATCAGGGGAGCACCAGATCCAAGGCCCTCATGAGGGAATTGAATCTGCTGTTTGCTTGGGCAGAAAACCATCTAGGTTCTGTTGCGGTGGAAAACCTGAGCAGAGTCGCAAACTCACAAGTGGACTGGCTGAGTCGCCAGTGGTGGGATCCCTCAGAGTGGGCTCTGTATCCGACTGTCTTCAGATCGTTGATATATGGGAGATTCCAGTGTTGGACCTGTTCTCGCAACAATGCCAAACTTGCCAGGTTTCACACACACTGCAGGTGTCATCAGGTGGAAGGAGTGCATGCCCTCATTTCGCCATGGCCTATATGCTTTTCCGCCAGTACCATTCATCAGCCTGGTTTTCGGCATGTAACTTTCGGAGGGAGCTGAAGTAATTCTGATAGTTCCTTACTGGCCTCGCAGACCGTGGTTTTCGGACCTGCTATCCCTGTCAATTCTTCCGCCATGGTCCATTCCTTTTGAGATTGGATCTCCTCTCTCAGGGGCCCCTATTTCATCCCAATCTGGCATGGCTGCAGCTCTACGCATAGAGATTGAGTGCAGGGCGCTAGTGGACAGGGGATACTCTAAGCAGGTGCAGGACACTATCCTGGCTGCCAGAAGACCATCTTCTTCCCATGTCTATCAAATCACTTGGTGAGCTTTTTGTTCCTGGGGAGTTAATCATTGTGTTCACCTGCCTTTCAGCAGGGGTGTCAGAGGTTCTGAGTTTCCTACAAGCTGGTCTTGATATGGGTCTCCGTCCAAACACCTTGCGATGTCAGACCTCTGCATTATCCTCAGTATTGGATTTGTTTGTTCCTGGGTCTTCAGCATTGCACCCTCATATTGGGAGATTTCTATGAGGGGCTAACAACTTGGTTCCTCCGGTGCATAGATTTCCCTCCTGGGACCTGAACAAGGTCTTGAATGCCCTGATGAAGATTCCTTTCGAATCCCTCAGGGAAGTGTCTCTAAAACTGTTATCCTTTAAATTCATTTTTCTCATGGCCATTACATCGGCCAGGAGAGTTTCTGAGCTGGCTGCCTTGTCTGTATGTAAGGAGTTATGCATTTTTCAGAAAGATTTGGTAGTTTTGAAATTAGATCTGACCTTTTTGCCTAAGGTGAATTCACCTTTCCATAGGAGCCAGGAGGTGGTGCTGCCTTCCTTCTGCCCTAAGCCATCTCATCCTAAGGAGAAGTCCTGGCACACATTGAATGTACGCAGGGCACTTAGGATATACATCAACCGTACCAGTCCTTTTTGCAAGACTGATTCTTTATTTGTGTCCTTTCACCCTTCTTCCATGGGATCTAGGGTCACTAAAGCTTCCTTGAGCAGGTGGATTGGGGCTGTCATTGCTCTAGCCTATGAATCTCTGCACTTGTCAGTTCCGCTGGGGATTACAGCTCATTCCACAAGGAGTGCCAATACCTCGGCTGCATTCTCAGCTCGGGCACTGAGAATGCAGCCTTGGAGGAAATTTGCAAGGTGGCAACATGGGCTTCTGTGTCACCTTTTGAGAGAAATTATAAAATTCCGTCTTTCCATGCAGCTCAGGCTGCAGTGGGGAGAATGGTGTTACAGCAGGTGGTTTAACCATCCGCTTCCCTCCCTGTTCGTTTGCTTGGGTACATCCCATCACATTAGGATGACCTCTCTATGCCATAAAAAAAGAAACATTGGTAGACTTACCGTGAAGGGTTCTTTTTCAGGTTATAGGGAGGTCATCTGGCCCGCCTGCTGATGGGGGTGGTGGTCTGTTTTCGTTATCAGGGAGGTGGGGCGACTCCTAGGGTTGAGTTTACCTATGCTTTTGTTGTTATGGTTGCCCTCTTGGCGTTAGTTTCTATTCTCCTTCTCAGTTTTCTCTATACTCTACAGTCCCGGAGCTGGGGATTGAGGGACAGATGCCTGACTATATAAACCGCGCCTGAATTTTGGTTGGTCCTGTCTGGAGCATGCAGAGACTGACAACCCATCATGTTAGGATGACCTCCCTATACCCTGAAAAAGAACCCTTCATGGTAAGTCTACCAATGTTTCTTTTCTCATCCTCTTGCCTTTTCAGGGATACAGTCCTGCCACTCCTTCATATGTGTCTTCGTTCAGTTTCTCATACTGAGGCTCATGGGCCGTACAGTCACTGCCATTGTCACTTCCTTCTGCTTTCAGATGGTAAGCATGGTCCCTTCCTCTGTCTTCATCTGTAGGATTCTGTTCTTTCCCACTGCTGTCCTGCTCAGGAAGTGCTGTGTGGGTGCCTGCGTAGTAATGTTTCATGGCGACTGTGTTTCAGACATATCTGCTGGCTGGATATTACTTTACTGCTACAGAACAGTATGACATCAAGTGGACCATGCCACACTGTGTCTTGACTCTCAAACTGATTGGTAAGCAATTCTGTTCCTGAGCGGCAAATTCCCTCCTACCTTTTAAAAACAATCTTGCTGCTTTAGTGTGTTGCCCTGCAGATACCAGAGAATCTCTCCCTCTTAGTGTTTTAAACAAACTTTTTTTGATATCCTCTTCCTTGAAGGATCTCCAGGCAGCTGACATGGGGCTCCCAGTGATCTCCCAAACAGGCACTGATCCCACTGAGCTCCAACAATGATGTAACATGGGATGCCCCCAGACCATTCAGTGGGCTCACTTCGCACTTGATATTGAACCACTTGACCGTGTGTGTGTGTGTGTGTGTGTGTGTGTGTGTGTGTGTATATATATATTTTTTTTTTCTTCCTTTCCCTAGGTTTGGTCATAGATTACTATGATGGCAGGAAAGAAATGGTAAGTGAAATCCTCTTTTCTTGCCTTGTTCCTCTTTATTCAAAAACTGGGCTCAGAGGGATGATGAGAGAGCAAAGTTGTAGTGGCTAGGAAAACCCACCTCTCCAAGTGTCTAGGCAAAGACTGCAGTGGGATGACTTAAGGAAACCAAATGGAGAAACCTACTGCTTGCTCCAAGTCTGTCAGGCCATTCTCTCCCCCTCTCACCACCAAACTTTTTTGCATGTGGGAGGCTGGGGTGGGGGGCTTAACTCTCAAACCCCTTTGATATGTGTGGTTTTCTTGGTTAATATGAGTAAAACATGGGGGGGGGGTGTTGAAGGAGGACTGGGGTAGAGTAATGCTCTCTGCTGATACGGGCTTGAGCTTATCATGGATCCTTCTGTGCCAGTCTGTTCCTCAGTATCTGTTGCTAGGATTCCAGGGATCAAAGCCAGAAAGTTTTGCAGTTGGCAGGCACTCTGGTTGGAAATGTCTATTTGCATCAGGAAAATGGAAAACAAATACCTGTAGAGAGTGGGACTTCCTGCCTATGATTAAGGTTGTGGCTGCAACTACACAACATACCAAGTGTCTGGAGGGAGGGATTTCTTTGGCAAGTCTTGACAGTGGACCTCATTGCTCTGTGGCTTTAAACAAGGGAGGAAGGGAGCATTCAGAGTAATCAGGAGCTCATACTTGTAGGGGAAATCTAATTTGGGAATTGATTGCTAGCGTGGCTGTCGTAGAAGGATGCTAATGAAGATGTGTGTGGGTTTTTTGTTTTTAAATACAGGCGGCCCTCAGTCCAGAACAGCAGCGATTTGCTGTAAAGGGAGTTCCTACTTTATTGGAGGTCTCTGGCTTCTCCTATTTTTACGGTGCCTTCATGGTGGGGCCTCAGTTCTCCATGACCCAATATCAGGACCTAGTAAAGGGAGAGTTGACTGATGTTCCTGGCCAAAGACCCAGAAGGTACGCTCCACATTGAGATCCATTAAGCACCAGCTCTCAAGAGTACGCTTTTGAGGGTATATCCAAGCTGTTCTCTGCAGCAGAATGCTGTCCTGGTTCAGCTTATCAAGACTGCCACACATTGAGAGGCATGCTGGCACTGTGGCAAAATGCACATAATGGCCATTTGAACCACAATCCCCACCCCATTCTGAAATACATGACTATTTGCAGTCTGAGTTTCTTTTCCAATGCTTGTCCATTTCAGCTTTGTGCCTGCTCTTAAGTGTCTGACCATGGGCCTGTGCGTCTTGGTAGTCTACACTATAACAAGCCCATATATCCCTGAAGAATACCTCGTCTCTGATGCTTATCTGGTAAGTAGTGCTAGAGAGGAGCACCAAATCCAGACTGGAAATAATAAAATGATGATAGATTTTAAAATCTGATGAGTCCTATCAGATCACGAAGGGTGTGTCTTTGTCACTGCCTCTGTGGCCACTTTTAGTGACAGGCGTGCTGAGCTGAAAACGAAGTACAGCCTGGGGCAGTACATTTGAAAAGGACCTAGGTGTGTTCGTGGATCACAAGTTGAATGTGAGCCAGCAGTGTGGTGCAGCTGCTCATTATTCTACTTGTGTATCTCACTTTTCCTCTGAGGAGCTCAGAGCAGTGTACATAGTTATGTTTATCCTCACAACAACCCTGTGCGAGATGTTCGGCTGAGAGGTGACTGGCCCAGAGTCACCCAGTGAGTGTCACCTGCTGAACAGGGATTTGAACTCTGGTCTCCCTGGTCCTAGTCCAATACTCTAAGCTCTACACCACACTGGCTCTCAAAAGCCTATGGCACCCAGGAATCCCAAATGGGCCCCACATCCAAGTACAGGCCTGACGCTGCTTCGCCTCTGCGATCCGGCATGCTCAGGGTAGTATGACCATGCACATGCAATCTTGGACTGCGTTAGCAGAAATGTAGTGTCTCGATCACAAGACACAATCGTCCTCCTGCTGGTCAGGCCTCTTGGAATACTCTGTCCAGTGCTGGGCACCACATTTTAAGAGGGACATTGATAAAGCAACCATGATGGTGGGTCTGAAAAGCCAAGTCCAATGAGGAATGCCTTCTGGATATGTTTACCCTGAAGACTAAAGGGCAGGGACACCTGAAGGGCTATCACATAGGAGCAGGTTGTTCTCTGTTTCTCCTGAACATAGGACTAGAAACAATGTGCCAAAATTATAAGGAAGCAGATTCAGTCCAAACAGGAGGAATTTCCCAACGGTACAAACTGTTCTCGAGTGAAACAGTGTGCCTCGTGCAGTGGTGGGCTCTCTGTTGCTGGCAAACGGGCTGGACATCTGTCAGGGATACTCTAGCAGTTTCCTGTGCTGAGCAGAAGGTTGGACTTGAAGATTACCCCCACCCCAAGTCCCTTCCAACTCTAACATTCTATTATTTATATGCCTGCCTGCCTGCCTTCAAAAAGCTTGAGCAGCTTTAATAAGATGCATTTAGGGAAATCCACCTTAAGAGCGTCTTGTGCATATGTTGCATGCCACATCCTCTGCTCACAGACCCTTGCCTAATCTCTTGCCTAACATGGCCCTTTCTCAGTATGGCAAGGCCCTGTAATGCTGCAACTGTGCAGTTGTGCTGCTTGAGATAGATATTGCTCCCTCTGAGAGTGTCATATTGGATGATATTCCGTCAAATTCTGGGACCTGGCATGTTGGAACTAACAGAAGCCCCTCTGTGACAGTAACTGGCCACCAGTGGCACTCGTTTCTACAAGTCCTTCCCACAGCTTCCAGTACAGAACTTAGTTCAGTGGATTTGCTCTCTTCCTGCAGGAACAGCCCTTCTGGTTCCGCTGCTTTTATATCCTGATCTGGGGCAAGGTGATGCTCTACAAGTATGTCACCTGCTGGCTGGTCACGGTAAGTCTGGAAGCTAGATATGGCCTCCCAAAGACATTCATCAGTTGGGTAAGGCTGGGTGGTGTTAGGGCAACTGCATCTTTTGGCTTTCATTGCAGGAAGGAGTCTGCATCCTCACTGGTCTTGGCTACAACGGCAAGGATGCCAAGGGGGTGCCAAAGTGGGATGCTTGTGCCAATATGAAAGTCTGGTTATTCGAGACAACTCCTTACTTTACAGGAACCATTTCCTCTTTCAACATTAACACCAATGCCTGGGTGGCCCGGTGAGCAATTTCCCATTTTCTCTTCTTTAAAATGATTATTTCAACAGAACACTGTCACAGCTGGCTAGAGAAGAGATGGCTACAAAAAGGGTCATGTGGGCTTGGCTCTAGTGCAGAAGACGTGTGGGATTAAATGGCCTTAAAGGAAGTTTCTAGTTTTTATGGCTGTGAAAATAAGTTTGGGATGTGTGGGCAACATCTGGGGAGATCTCCAAAGCTCAAGGTGACGCAGTAGGATTCCCAGTGTCAAGGATCTAGGGCTTTTGGCTCTAAAGATTAGCCACAGAAATCTCAAAAACAAAGCAAGCAGATAGATGCGCATGCACTGACTCGTGCAGTGGTGCAGAACTTGATGCACAATTCTGGGAGGCTCTCTTTAGTACAGACGGCATTCATTGGAGGCATGGACATATGACTGGGAGAGGACATAAAGCAGCTTTCCTCTGGGGGAGCCAGTTCTAATGGAATGATAGTATAATGCCTGCTGTATGCTAGTTTTCTTTGGATCCAGTTGCCAGCCCAGAAACTTTAGGAGCCAGACAACGGACACTTGATAAAAATGACCAGACAAGTCACTAACGTTGTGGAGGGGGGAGGATTCAATGGGCTTCTCTTTATCCCCTTTACAAACTTATAACAAACAGGGCTGCCTGAAGCAAATAAAGGCTGCCTCTGAATAGTCTAGACTGGGCGCCATGGCTTCCTGGCATCTGGGATTTGTCAAGCCCTGTGCAAGAGAGGTTGACCACAAGCTTTAGGATGATGACGGTTGAATACTTATTAATTAGCATCAATTTAGTCTTTTTTTAGTATACTTGTTTAGAAAAAAGTAAAGGCATGCTTGGCTAACTCGCCTTGTTAAGGTGGGATGAAAGAGCCAGTTTCTCTCAAGGGTCCCCCATCCCACCCTTCCTCACTTTCAGCCACCTGCTAGGAGTGATGGACATGGATGCTTAACTAAATAGGTCTCTTGTAGGCTTTAGTCCAAAGACCCGGGAGCAGAAAATTGAGTTGATGTTCTGTGAGCAATTTGCATGGGCATTGGTTGAAAACTTCACACAGTGCTGAAGCACAAAGTAGTGAGAGTTGCCTTGCGGTACAAAAAGCGTGGACTGGCACTGGAAAATTGCCCTCAAAGAGTCCCATTGAAATTCAGAGGACAAGCTGGGCGTTGCCTAACTTGTCCTTTTTTATTTCAGTGGGACTGCTTTGTGTAATTTTCCTCTATCGGCCATGGTCCATGAATAAGGAAGATCCACACTGTGGCATATGAATTCTATTCTAATGGTATTTAAAAAGCTTTGGAAAACAGCTTGTGGAAACCTTTGCACAACCAAACTCTTCTGGATTGGAGGCTGTTCTTCTCCATGCAACATTCTTCCACTGTCAAACGGCCCTGTGGGGAAAAAAGCTTTCCTACTAGCAGAAAGGCCTCCTTGGATACAAGCCATCAGCTGAAAGCCGTGGGAGCTGGTGGCTTTAGGTGTTGGTGGGAGTGCAGTGTTT
Source organism: Hemicordylus capensis (assembly GCF_027244095.1). Taxonomy (NCBI): domain Eukaryota; kingdom Metazoa; phylum Chordata; class Lepidosauria; order Squamata; family Cordylidae; genus Hemicordylus; species Hemicordylus capensis. The sequence goes on from NC_069658.1 coordinate 163,800,071, forward strand.
TGCTCCCACTCTGAGACCTGTGCAGCAGTAAAATAAAAGAACATATTTAAACGTGCTTTCTACACACACTCGAGAGGAGAAATGGCTTCCATGTGAGAGGGCATGAACATGACTTCCAGATGACCCTGAGGCCCGCTTCCCCTCTCGCCCCAAGCACCTCTCACTTAGAAATTAAGCCATAGCATAGGTTTTTTAAATATATGTTTTTCTTAGTGGAATGCATACACATCCATGGTCAAAAACTGAAACGGAATAGACATCAAAGCTCTTTTTGAGACTGGAACACTAAAACTGGTTAGTCAGTATCTAGTTGCTCACACTAAAAATTGTCGCCATAAAAAAGAAAAAAACCAAATCAGAGTGAAGTTTTGTACAAGTCTAAGATGTGTACAATATGGATTAGACTTGGCATCATTAACAAGATAGCTCTATACCAAGTAATCTCTTTGACAGGGTGTAGCAATAGAGAGGCACCTTTAACATGGTGATTCTCTTTAATTAGTAGTGGGAGAGTAACTGGCCCTATTTAATTTATTTAATTTTTATTATTTTACATTTTATATCCCGCTCTTCCTCCAAGGAGCCCAGAGCGGTGTACTACATAATTAAGTTCGTCCTCACAACAACCCTGTGAAGTAGGTTAGGCTGAGAGAGAAGTGACTGGCCCAGAGTCACCCACAAATCTCATGGCTGAATGGGGATTTGAACACAGGTCTCCCCAGTCCTAGTCTGGCACTCCAGCCACTACACCATGCTGTCCACCCCTCAGCACAGTACCTCCAGTGGATGTTGCTGGTGTCTATCTTATGGTTTCTTTTTAGACTGTGGGCCCTCTGAGGACAGGGATATCCATCTTCTCCCGCCGCCACCTTGTAAACCGCTTTGGAAACTTGTTGAAAAGTATATAAATATTTATTGTTGTTAACATCCTTCTGTCTTAGCTTCTCTTGCATACCAAAAAATGCTGTAGCTCAGTAGCAGAGTACATCTTTGTGTGCATTCCTGGTGTCTCCATTTGCATCTGGTGGCATAGATTCCCCCCCCCCCCAAAAAAACATCTCAAATAATGAATTATTTAGACACATAGTCAAAGAGAAGGTTTTAATTTGAGGCAAAGCCCCCAACCACTACTGATTTAAAATCTTTTCATCTGCTAGTGGAGTCTCCTGGAAGCAAAAGACTGTTCAGACTTCCTTGACCTTTCCATAACTTCATTTTTTTCTGGAAATAATTGAAATGGTGTGGGTTGCCTCTTCAGTTGCCAGGGACCTGTTTGTGGTAAATTCTTTTATCCTTCTTCTACAGCTATATCTACAAACGACTAAAGTTCCTGGGTAACAAGTTACTGTCACAAGCCATATCTTTATTTTTCCTGGCACTCTGGCATGGGCTGCATTGTGGTTACTTGGTGTGCTTCCAAATGGAGTTCCTTATTGTCATGGTTGAGAGACAGGTGAGGAGTTTAAAGGAGTTGTACTAGTCTTGGATACAATGGCAAGATGCAAAAGTCATATTAGGTAGCCAGTGATCGGCATCTGAATGTTTGAGAACCCTTTTATTTATTGCATTTTTATACTGCTTTTCGGCCTTGACAAAGGCACCCAAAGCAGTTTACAATATTAAACAGACCAACAAGTTACATAAGACTTATAAAGTGTTATCTCAGGCCATTGATGGTCTTTTTAAGAGCTGAGGACAAGAGCTCCCATACCTGGGCACCTCCTTTCTTGTCAAGAAATTAATTATATGAATTAGGTATAGTGATACTAAATTACTAGGATGGATGTGAAAGAACTCTGAAGTGCTGAAGGTAGTTATACCTGGATTGTGTGCTTCCTCATTGATGAGGCAAGCATCAAGTTTAAGTAGGGCTACATTTAACTTGTAGCTCAGTCTGCCAAAGCTTTGACTGAGAGCCAATTTTTCACTTAGAGTTAAGGGCACACTTGTTTGAGTTTTGAGGCTATTTTATTAAATGTTTCCTTCTGAGATAAGTTTTTTCAGTTAAAATATTCCAAAGGCACACTCATCAAATGCAAATTTAAAATTAACAGATCAAATAAATGTAAGGCAAATGATTGCATCAACTTGATTGTATTTCTCCAGTAAACTGACTGAAAACCCCAGTTACTGTCTTTATTGTAGAACTGAATTGTATTAAGACTTGAGGGCACAGCAGTTCCGGACTCTATGTTTATAAATGCAAGTTTGTGTTTTTTTGTTGCAGATGATTGACCTTGTACGAGACAGTCCCCCTCTGAGTACTTTGTCTTCTATCACCATCTTGTGGCCTGTCTTCTATGTGGTTCAGCAAGCAATCCATTGGATGTTCATGGGTTATTCTTTAGTGCCATTTTGCCTTTTTACTTGGGAAAAGTGGATCAAGGTACTGAAGGAATCTGGAAAGGGTATATTACAGGTGGGGTAAAATAGAGCTAGCTCTAACAGCAATCTTTTCATACTTTTTTGTAGGTATACAAGTCTATTTATTTCATGGGCCACATCTTCTTCTTCACATTACTGTTTGTATTGCCTTACATACGAAAAATACTTGTGCCACGGAAAGAAAAATTAAAGAAAGCAGAGTAACAGCCAAAAGGTGAGGAGTGGGTGACAAAATGGCAAATCCAATGTAAGCAAGCGTAAAGTGATGCATATTGGGGCAAAAAATCCCAGCTCCACAAATACACTGATGACTGAGCAGGAAAGAGATCTTGGGGTCATGGTAGACAGCTCATTGAAAATGTTGACTCCATGTGTGGCAGCTGTGAAAAAGGCTAATTCCATACTAGGGCTCACAAGGAAGGGGGATGAGAATAAAAATGCTAAAATATGCCTTTATACAAATCTATGGTGCAGCCACATTTGGAGTATGGCCTGCAGTTCTGGTTACTAGGATGTGCACAAAACTGGGTTTTCCCGGATCGGACCACACTGGTTCAATTTTGTCCTCCTCCGGGACCAAGGACCAGCTCGGCTCATGTTTAGTTAGGAAAATCAAAATACTTACACTCAGCAGCAGCCCCCACTGGCCCCCTCATCTCCTAGGCCCAGTTCAGCATTCACATGGTGGCCATGTTTATTGTCTCCACCCATACACACATGCCACTCACACGACCTGTTGTGTGGTCACACAAATGGCCTGTGCATGTGCATGTCAGCCAAAAATATGGCTGCCATGTACACACAGAGGGCCAGAATGGGGGGTAGGGGGAGCCACCACAGCATCCCCCGCCAAGAGTAAGTACTCCAGTTTTCCTAACTAACACTTAAGGAAGTCCACCCCGCTCCTGGGCCTGAACAGTTTGGCTCCACCTTGGACCTGATTGGATTCAGTTCAGTCAGAGGTTGAGCCTTTGAACTTCGAGCCAGCTTGCATAACCCTACTGGTCACTGTATCTTAAGGAGAAAATTGTTGAACTGGAAAAGGTGATCAGGGCCTGGAACATCTAATGTGGCAAGGCTTACAGCATCTGGGGCCTTTTAGTTTGGAGAAGAAATAGGATAGAGAATTACAAAATTATGCTCAGAGTAGAGATTGGACAAATCCCCACACACACACACACACACACACTGCACCCAGAAGTCCATCCCATGAAATGGAAGGCTGGGAATCTTAGAGCCAACAAAAGTACTTTTTCACACAGTTTAATTTATCTATGGAAGTATCTCCCACAGGACATGGTGACAGGCACTAGCCTAGATGGCTTTAAAAAGGGTGTAGATAAATGCACGGAGGACAAATCTATCAGTGGCTACCAGCCTGATTGCTATAGGCCACCTCCCACCTGTGAGGCAAGATGCCTCTCAATACCAGTTACTGGGGAGCAACAGCAGGAGAGAAGGCATGCCCTCAGCTCTTGCCTGTGCGCTTCCCAGAGTCATATGGTGGGCCACTGTGTGGAACAGGATGTGGGACTAGATAAGCCTTGGGCCTGATGCAGCAGGGCTATTAAGTTAGTCCTTCCCAATGCCCATTATTCCTTCTGAAGAAAAGTGCAGCTACTTAGCCCATCTGCCTAATTCTTGGTTTTGTTTTTCCTCTTTCAGATTGTACCATGTGTGCATTTGTTATGAGGATGGTAAAAGCATTACCTACCAAACCTACAGCATTCAGACTTTCAGAGTGACATGGTGGGGAAGAGCACAGGGGCCAAGACCCCAGAATGAAGGGAACTGGCTCCAGATTCCCTCATCCTTTTACATGTTGCCTTATCTCTTTACTTCTCCCCACGGACACTCCTGCCTCTGGAAATGTTGGATGATTGTAAAGCACTCAATGCAGCTGCCATCTTGGAATGGAGCCACTGCCTGACTTTTTCTACCTTCCACTTCTGCTAGATAAAATTGGTCCCAGTTGGTTTTTCATTCATGGCTGGATTGTCTTTTTACCTGGTATTCCTTCACTGCTCTATCCTTGCATTCTAGATAAAGTCCAGCATTGTGGCTGTAGCCTCAGTCAGCATATGAGGGGCTATTTACACATGAATGCAGTGTGTTTAAATAGTTGCCTTACTTCTGCTATATGTACACTGGAGTTCCTAACTTATTTTCACACCTGGCCATTGCCAGTTTCTTTTGAGCAAAAAAAGCTTCTGGGGTATTCTACACCAGGTACCAATCAGGTTTTCCCACTGGGGCAAGTATATAAGCCCCATACAGCTCAACTCATCTTTTTGCACCCCATAGCTATATAGAGACAAACCCAACTCATTAAACAATTTATTTGCCACCAAAAAAACAGAATGATGCTACAAGTAAAACCCTGCAACACACAAGAATCTAAAGTGAGCCGTCTGAATCAAACTGCATAGTATCAACACCCGATAATTCACACTATTCCCCAGACCTCCTCAAAAGCTGTGGTGATCTTGGCACAGGTCAAAGCAGCAGAGAGTGGATAGTTGCTGATTGAAATAGTTTTTTCTGTGTAGTCAACATTCACCTGGAAAAGAAAAACAGCATACACTTCAGTCAAACACAGCCTTAAACTTTGTTAGATACTACCACTCCTGAGATCAGAGTCCAGAGTAATCAGTACTACTATTAAGACAGAACCAGTCAATGGGCAGAATGCTGCAGCACTCTCCCCACCTGCCCAGGTTAGATGCTCTATCCTCTCCTTGTCAGTAGAGCACCCTTCAATTCTTTAAAGCGGTCTACACTCAAAACAGGCCTATAAATACAGGCTTTACCTATCCTATCTGGTGGTGCACAGATGCTGTCTAAAAACCGTAGCTGATATCCAGATTAAACAGCTTGCTGACAGAAGAGTGTTTTCCATTCTTTCCAGTGGGAGAGGCAAGATTTTTGCTGATCCCTACCAACAATATGTCCCTGAGGTCTGGGGACCCCAGGCAGACAGGGCTGAACGGGAACAGGTGGAAGCTACCCCTCCCTGCTTGTGTGATGGGAAACACTCTTCTACCAGCATGTTCTTAGCCTGAGGTTGACCAGTGCCTTGCCCTAAGGCCATCTAGTCAGTTCAAGAGGAGATTCCTGTCTTGACAACTTACAAATGGTGAAGAACAAGTTATGTGTCCCTTACCGCACCATGGGCAAAGGCTCCCACAATGATCGCTACAGGGTCTGCAGTTGGGACTAGGTCACGAACATCTGTCACAGTGGGGGTGGAAAAGGATGTGCCTATTTTCATGCAGCCCACAGGGAGGTGTTCAGTCACTGGATTCTTGATCACCTATAAAAGATAGATGGGATAAGCCTGAAGTATAAGTAAGAGATCATTCTTAAATGGAATCTCAATATTCAGGTGGAGAAATTACCTTCAATAACTTTTGGGGCCCATCAGCAGCTCTGACACTAAACTTATGCAGCAACTGAACTAATAAGACAGAAGAAAGATACTTTACATTAGAGTTACAGGGGGAGGGAGGCGACACTGAGTTACGTGTCAGGGCTCTAGTGAAGTCATTGGTCTGTTCCTTTCTGAATAGTGATCCACTGAACCCTTTCTTGTAGAACAGGCTTGTGCAACTCATGACCCATCAAGCCCAGTAGCCACACATTGTGACTTGATAGTGCCCATTGTCGCAGACCCAGGAAAGCAGCAGGATTGCATTTGCTTTGATGGGTCACAAGTAGGGCAAGGCTGCATTAGAAAGCTTCAACCAAACACATGTAATGTGATGACTGCTTAGTTGGCCATAAGGCACCTCTTACAGACAGTTGTCTGGCCTTCAGCCACACCACAGTTCCCACAGGCCAAAAGGGTGAAGTGGCTAGAGCATGTAGGTAGAGCCACAAGTGTTTGTTAGGATCTCCCTTGGGCTGAATTCAGGTTATGCTAATTTGTTTAGTCACTGCAAAGCAAAAGGCCCAAATAATGGCTTGTTGCTCTCTAGATACAGGCACAGAATTGGTCCCCAGCTATTCTCTATAAACTGTTCCTCCTGACCCTAGGGCCTTACAGAAGCTTCATCCATCCTAGTCACCAACTCCCTGCATTTTCTATCCAGCCTTCCCTCCACTTTCCTCTCAAGGCACCACAGCCTTATCAAGGGCACTCTTTCCATTGACCTGCTCAGCTCCATTCCTGACGTTGGAAGCTTTCTGCAAGCCAAATTCACTTTCCACTGTATTTAGTCGAATCCAAGCCTAGGTTGGTACTTTCTTCACCAGAGTTGTACCATTTTATCAGCACCCTGTTATAGTCACCTTTCTCCTTGAGAGTGAAAACAATGCTTAACACTGATACTAGAGTTGCCAATGAATAGCTAGGAGCAGGGTTGCCAAGTCACAACCTTGAGTGTCTGTTTTCAACCCCTTATTGCCAAGAGACAATACAGCTGTATTCCCCTAGGCTTGCTTCTCCATTTCCCCTTCTGAGGCAACAAAACTGTTAGCAGCTCACAAATTGCTAGCTCAGTCAAAACAGCAGCCCTTATGCATACAACGTAACAGCTACAGAGGAATAACAGTGTTAAGGCTCTTGCAGCCAAAGCAATGCAGGCAGGAGAAAGTTCACACAAGCACACTTCCCTGCCCCCTCACCCCACAAAGCAGTCCTCCCAAGAAGCCTCTCCTAGGGCTTAGGTCAGACCTGGGAACAGATTGGGACAAGACAAAATGGATTGTAGCAGGAGGGGATTGTATTCTCAAACCTGGTGCAATACATTCCAAAACTCTGCTCTCACAGTGGGGTATGCCCAATTTGGGGTGTGTGTGGGAGGGGATTTCCTACTCCCATCCCGTTTTACTCCCCTGGCCCCAGAGCATCTTTTCAGGGGTCTGTTGGAAGGAGAAGTGAGAAAACCTGACGTGAAATTCCTTCTGCCCCGATGAGTTGGGATACCATCCAGTGACACTTGCAGCACCTTAAAGATTTGCACATTTATTGTAGTATAGACTTTCATAAAGTACAGTCCATCAGGTACATCAGATAAAATGGGCTGTAGTCCCACAAGCCTCATGTTATAATTTATTATAGTTATTTTTTTTAGGGTGCCACCAGAATCTTTGTTTTTATACCAACACAAATCCTTGGAAGTGACATGCAGCTGTGAATACCAGTAAAGACGGAAGCCTGCCTTCCTGCCCACCCAGACTGCTTTTCTTGGTCTTACACACACACACACACACACACAGCCCCTTCTCCCACACTCATGGCATATCTTTCGGGGGGGGGGGAGAAGCCTGGATGTACCCTCTTACCCATAAGACCACAGAAACGATCAAAAGTGCGAGGGATTCTTGTCTGAGGGTTGACTTCAATCAGTACATTCTTTTCTGTATGGATATAAACCTGAAGAAGGCCAGCGCGATTCAAAGGACTGTCCATGAGCATCAGGAGGCTCTAGGGAGGAGGAAAAAAAAGTGACACACACAGCGCTTAACCTAATTAAAAAGGGAGGCATTTCATTACAGAAATAACTGGACAGTACATTTCAGTATTGCATGACAGAAAATGTAGTGTCTGAAAAATCCCATAGCACAAATCTGAGCTAAGCATCCTCACAACAGATTAAAGACCTTAAGCATGTTGTGCTAAACTGCTGGCCCGTGAGCTGCATCAGGTTCGCCGACCGGCCCACATGAAGCAGCTGACAAGCCACTGCTGTGTTTCTCCTTTGCTGGCATGTGCCGAAGCAACAATATATCCAGATGGCTTCCTCTCTGTCACCACCAGCATTTCTCTCCCGCCACCCACCCACCAGCCAAGCACACCAGAGCAGAAGCCATGGGTTAGTTGCTTCCTTCCACCGCTGACATGCTGCTTCTCTCCTTTCAGGAGGAAGAGGGGAGAGAAAGGTAGAGAAGGAGGAAGACAAAGATGGGATGGCACAGGGCGCTTTTCCTCTCGGCAAGGGAGGGAGCAGGAGGGAAGGAGAAAGTGGGAACGGGAAGAATGAGAGAAAGTGAGGAGGGAAAAAGAATGGTAAGTAAAGGGTAAGGGAGGAGGAAAAGAGTAGGGATGTGCACAGAACCCAGTGGGGGTGGTTCGAAGGGGTGTGGGGGGGTAGGACTTTAAGGGTGGGGGAGGGAGCACTTACCCCTCTCCCCATTGTAAATCCCTGCCACCCCTTCCCCTCTTCAGCCAGAAGTACTGGGTGCGTGTGTGAGCCCATCTGATGTGCACAAGCGTGCATACAGTGTGCACATACATGCCCGGTATTTCCAGCCGAAGAGGGGAAGGGGCAGCAGGGAAGTACTGTAAAAGGGCCTCCAAACAGGGTTCTGCTTTTCTTGGGCATGACATTGCTTTGGAATTATTGATCCAATTATTGAGTGCTAAAGATCTGTTGGGAACAATAACAGTAAAATTGTGATGGTTCTGTTCAGAATTTCTTTAAAAAAAATAATCAACCTTTTCCTGCGCATATTCTGGTGTAAGAAGTAGTGCATTCCGCTAATGTAAGTAGCAGGGAAGGAAGAGTAAGGAAAAAGGAGGAGGAGGAGGAAGATAGGTGTGATGCAGGCGCAAGACAACAGAAGGAAGTGCAAGGTTTTGTACGACACCCGCCCCCCAACTCCACAAAGGTACACTGGAATCAAATCTGGCCCACCACCGAACTGAATTTGACAGCCTGTCTTAAGCATTTCAGAACATTTGTGGTCTGAATCAGAAATATAATTACTAGCACTATTTTTGGTGCCTGATCCAGTGGAAGCAGGGTAGCTTCCCCAACCAATATTTCAAAAATAGACCCTTTGTAAACTAAAGTGTGCTGTCAAGTTGATTTCTACTCCTGGCACCCACAATGCCCTGTAGTTTTCTTTGGTAGAATACAGGAGGGGGTTACCATTGTCTCCTCCCATGCAGTATGAGATGATGCCATTCAGCATCTTCCTATATCGCTGCTGCCCAAAATAGTACCAGTGGGGATTTGAACCGGCAACCTTCTGCTTGTTAGTCAAGCATTTCTCCGCTGTGCCATACAACTCTACTACTTTTATTGTACAATAGATATATTACTCACCTGATGGGTGATGTCAGGTCTAACTGTTCCAGGGTCCCGGCCACTCCGCAGAAGCAACGATTTATGCTTATCACAATTCAACAGCTCAAATGTTTTCCCAACCTGGAATTATGATGAATGTGATTATGACTCAGAAATATGGTGTATAAAAACTTCCATAAAGTCATCACATTATGGGGATGCCTCAGCCAAAATGACAAGGGCCCTACTAGATCAGACCAAAAGGTCCATCTGGTACAGCATCCTGCCTCCCAATAAATCAGGCATCTCCAGGAAGCCCACAAGCTGAACATGAAGGCCAATAGACCTCTCCCATCATTGCTTCCTAGCAACTGGTATTCAGTGGCATCTAACCCTAGGACATGCCTAATAGTAGCTGATAGCTAAATTCAGGGAGGACAGGTTTAATTCCCTTTTAAAGACCTCTAAACTGGTGGCCATTGTCACACCTTATAGCAGTAAATTCATAAATTAACTATGCACTGAATCAAGAAAAACCCACACAAGACAATTATTAACTAGCTCACTCGCAACAATGTAATTGTTGTGTTATAATTGCATTGGCGGATCAAGCTAAAAGTTCTTTTAGCCCCACATTCATATTTTTAATAACGGCAACCAGACAAATACCTTTGGGAAAGCCACAAACTGGATATGAAGACAAAAAGTCCACTTCCCTCCCCAGCTTGTTCCCCAACAGTCCATATATAGATGTACCTCTCCTCTGAACATGGAGATTCCATGCAGCTATCATTGCTAACCGCTGCTGATAGACCCAGCATGCCCTAGAAGTTACTTTCTAAGGCCATCAGAAGCTTGGTCTACAAATGCAGTCAAATCAAACCTTTATTACGGTCAATGATCAGCTTCATATAGTGATTAATCACTATATAACAGCAGAGCAAGAAATTGTGCAGACACAGCACATAACAAAACTCTACATATATAACAGTTAACCAGAATGTAGTTGACTGCAGTTGCTCCACAATTTGAAAATTTTGCAAGAGGCTGCAAAAAATTTAGCAATGTTGCTCGAAATAGAGTGCTGATCAGAAAGGAGGAGCAGTAAAATGAGAGGATTATACTAGCTGACACTGTCATTGGGGGAATATTATTTTTGAAAGCTACCATTAAAAAAAAAAAAACACACACCCAACACATACACAATCAGCACAAGGGTTTTATAAAGACCAGGGGGTCTCCTGCTGTGCTCGTTTTCTATTTGCAAGAAGGTTCTGGGGGCAGGGTTGGGGGGGGAACATTCAGTTAGGTCAAGGGTTCCCAACCTGTGGTACTCTAGACGCTGCTGAACAACTCCCATCATCCCCAGCCACAATAAATTGTAGCTCAGGATGATGGGAGTTGTAGTTCAGCAACATCTGGAGTACTACAGGTGTGCCCCGGAGCTACGTCATGCCGTTGTCCCCGCAGCCTGAAGCGATGCAGCCCGCGTAGATCAGGCTCTCCACTCTCGCGTGCCCCCGCTGAGTCTCCGAGGCAGAGAAACCCACCCAGGCTCCGCTACGCAATCTCTGCATACTGCCCAGCACCTTCTCCCTGCACCTTGACAGTCTCCAGCGACGCCCCCTCCAGGATCACCAGCAGCCGCCTCTTCCTTGCGCGCCGAGCTGCCGACGCGTCTTCCTCCAGCGGCGGGTCTCCGCTCGGATGTGGGCGCTTCTTCGCGGAAGGTGCTGCCATCTGAAGAGCGGGCCGGTCAGCCCCGCGTGCAGGCCTTCGGTTGTTTGCACTGTGAAACTAGTCCTGGCTGTAGCGCAAAAGAAGCAACTCTACTTCTAGTCCGGAAGCCACACTAAGGTCGCGAACTTCTCACTGCCGGATGTTCGTGTCTAAGCACACCGTCTTGCCCCAGTTCCAAGAGCAAAAGGGCGCCCGAAGGGAGGAGAAAGGCTACAACAGCAGCACCTCAGCCCATGCTTGCTCAAAGGGTTCCGGAAGTCATGTCTGCCGCGGAGATTTTATAGCCGGGCTCCATGTTGCCTACGTAGAAATAGGAAAAAGAGAGACTCACAGCTCCATTGTTAGCAGGGAGTTCCTTGGTTCATGTGAGGCTTTTTTTTAATCTACCAGAGCGCGGAACGGACAGTTATCCATAGGAGATAATGGGAAAATCCAGGATTTATGCACAGCACCATGTTATCCCTCCCCCCCACACACACAAAAGATAGCAGGAAAGAGAGTTTATGCGTTTCCTAATGCAGATCGTATTAAGCAATGTAATTTTAAGCTATTTTAAAATTTGACCTGCTAATGCAAGTCCTCAGTTATTATATCCATCTTGCAGGGGAAAGGAGGCTCTGGCTCAGGGAAAGTAACTTACGACAGCCCTGCAATGTAGTCAACTACCGGTTGGAGGACGGGCTGGAGGAGAGTGGCTTAAAACAAACCGTGCAGTGCAGTTCATTACTACCCAGTCTCTCCCAGAAAGAGTATTTGTTTTAGAGGAATACTAGGGAGCGCGGGAGCTGTGAAATTGCTGAGGGAGAAGGTGAAACTGATTAGCCCTTTCCTGCAAGCCGCTTTTAATCAAAAGCTTCTCCCACAACGAACTTTCCCATCCAGGGAATCCTCTATTGTCTCTCTGAGAGTGAGAAAGCGGGGGAAGGGGGTTTGATCACGAAAAAGGCGCAGAGAAAGTATCGGTCAGTCCTCCCATCCCTAAACATAGGATAGGAAGCTGCCACGTACTGAGTCAGACCATTGGTCCATCTAACTCAGTATTGTCTTCACAGACTGGCAGCAGCGTCTCCAAGGTTGCAGGCAGGAGTCTCTTTCAGCCCTGTCTTGGAGAAGCTATGCTTTGCAGAGACACCCCAACAGCATTTCCCTTACACACACACACAGTAGTTTTTTTTATTATTATTTAAAACTCTGCAGTGAACATTATTAACCCAGATCCACCCTCCCAACGCGTCAATTCAACTGATGGCTAGTTCGGTATTTCACCCAAAGACCCCCCAATTCCCCAGGCAGCGCCCCCTCTCTCTTCCAGGCCAAATCCAGCGCTCAGTGGCACGTGGACACGTGCCGTGTGGTGTGTTCCATTGACTGGCATGTGGCTAGTCCTACGAATGTTTCGATCACAAGGTTCGACTAAAGTTCTCAGCACAGGAAAATGAATAAGATGGCTCCCTGCTTGACGCCAAAGGGCTCACAATCGACAAAGAAACATAAGCAACATCCCCTGGAAGGATACTGTGCTGGGGTCCGACTGGGACAGCCGTTCTCTCCCCCGTTAAGAGTCGCCACTTTGAGAGATGCTTCTTTGCTCAGTGAGCGGAGGTCCGGCTGGACTTTTTATCTCTGGCAAAGTTTCACACGAAAAATCCGACTCACTCATCCCAGAAACTGGACCACGTGTGTCATTCTATGTTTTTAAAAGTCTGCGAAAAGAACTGAGCTATTTCCTGCGCGTCCGCCTCTCCGCGAAGCGCTTAGAAACAGATCACTTCCGGTGTCCTTCTCTCTTTGGAGGAGCGGCGTGGTAAGAAGAGAGGGGGTGAGCGGGCTGGGCTGCTTGTTGCGTGACTATATGGTAGTTCCTGGTGTCCTCCGCAGAGAGAACAAGTGATAAAAGGGGCTTCAGGCAGCCCCAGCCCTATTTATTTACTCCTGAATAGGAACATAGGCAGCTGCCTTCTACTGAGTCAGACCCTTCGTCCATCTAGCTCAGTATTGTCTACACAGACTGGCAGCAGCTTCTCCAAGGTTGCAGGCAGGAGTCTCTCTCAGCCCTATCTTGGAGATGCTGCCAGGGAGGGAACTTGGAACCTTCTGCATGCAAGCAGGCAGGTGCTCTTCCCAGAATGGCCCCATCCCCCTAAAAGGAATAGCTCACAGTGCTCACATGTAGTGTCTCATTCAAATGCAAACCAGGGTGGACCCTGCTTAGCAAAGGAGACCATTCATGCTTGCTACCAGGAGACCAGCCACCTAATGGTTCAGTGGGGAAATGACCTGATTATCAAGCCAGAGGTTGCTGGTTTGAATCCTTGGTGGTATGTTCCCCAGACTATGGGAAACACCTATATCGGGCAGCAGCAATTTAGGAAGATACTGAAAGGCATCATCTCATACTATGTGGGAGGAAGCAAATGGTAAACCTCTCCTGTATTCCACCAAAGAAAACCACAGGGCTCTGTGGGTGCCAGGAGTCGAAACAGACTTGACGGCACACTTTACCACAAGACCAGCTCTCCTCCCAATAAAGCCCCTACTTTCAAGTAAGCCTCTATAGCATTGTATCCTAAGCCTAATCGTGTAAGGAATGATTGAGAGGGCAGAGGTTGAGTTGGTCATAATGGTTGCTTGACTCATTGAATTAAGGTTATAGCATGAGAGCAAACATCTTGGTATCTTAGAAGTAGTATGTGTACAAAGTGTCTTTCCCTGATGAGCATGACTTTAAAAGGGCTGTGATGCAGTACTTCTGAGCAGGTGCAGAATGCTGCTCTATTATGAAGGGAGCCAGCTTCTGATGGTGGTGCCATCACTTTCCCCCCTCCCATGTTCCCTAGATAGTGGTCTTAAAATCATTTGCTTGAAAAGCAAATAAAAAGTATGGAAATACAATCTACTCAAGCCAGCATGTAAGAATACTCTTGGTGCTCTCTAGACCCAGGGTTTCTGTCCTAAGGAGTTGTATTAAAGAGAGTGAATTTTCCAGTACATGCACTAACAATGAAACACTAAGTGCATTTCTCCCCCCCCCCCACTTTACCACCTACTTTTCCATTAAAAGGAGAATGAAATTATAACTGCTTGGCAACCTTAGGCAAGGTGTTTGAATTTAAATTAGAGACAGGCTTTTAGTTGCTCATTCTGTGGTTTTGTCCTCCAGCCAAGGTTGCCATGGCTCAGAGCCTGAAGGACTTTGCTGGGCGCCTGCCTGCTGGCCCTCGTGGGATGGGCACCGCCTTAAAACTGCTGTTGGGTGCTGGAGCTGCAGCCTATGGTATCCGTGAGTCTGTCTTCACCGGTAAGTCTCTTTTCAACACCTCTGCTATCTGTCCAGAAGTTGCTGGCAATTGCTGACTGCTTCTGTCCCTCTTCTTTCACAGTGGAGGGTGGCCAGAGAGCCATTTTCTTCAACCGCATTGGTGGAGTTCAGCAGGACACCATTCTTTCAGAGGGGCTGCATTTCAGGTACTTAGTGCATGACTGTGTGTTATGGGAGAAATGTTTAGAATCGTATCGTGGAATCCCAAGATGCTGTTATTCTCACACAAGCTTTTTTCCTAAAGGATCCCACCTCCACATAGAGTCCCATTTAAAAATAAACAAATGAAAGAGGTATGTGTTAGTTTTAATAGGTAGTCCCCTGTGGTGGAGGAGTTCTGTTGGGAAAATGCTGGTGTGGGGATAATAGCATCTTGGGATTCCCAGATAGACTCTAAACATTTGGAACTGTTCCTAAGTGCCAAGTTCTTTCTGTTCACACACTCTCCTCAGAGTTCTCTTAGTTTGGAAGAAGGAAAGGTTTTCTGCTGATGCAGCTTCTATCTCCACTAAAGGTCACATTCTGAAAGCCTCAGGGGGCACATATTTGCAGAGAAGTGAACCCTAAAATTTGGAGGTTGGTTGTCGCTGTTCTAGTGTTACTTTAAACCAGGCCTGCTCAACTTAGGCCGCCCAGCAGTTTTTGGACTACAACTCCCATAATCCCCAGCCACATTGGCCAATAGCCAGGGATTAAAGAGCCCCTGGTGGCGCAGTGGTAAAACTGCTGCCCTGTAAGCAGAAGGTTACAAGTTCGATCCTGACCAGGGGCTCAAGGTTGACTCAGCCTTCCATCCTTCCGAGGTCGGTAAAATGAGTACCCAGAATGTTGGGGGCAATATGCTAAATCATTGTAAACCGCTTAGAGAGCTCCGGCTATAGAGCAGTATATAAATGTAAGTGCTATTGCTATTGCTATTGCTAAGTGCTATTATGGGAGTTGTAGGCTAACATCTGCAGAAGGGCCGAAGTTGAGCAGCCCTGCTTTAAACTGTAGTCAAATATAGGAACGTAGGAAGCTGCCTTATACCAAGTCAGACCATTTGTCTGTCTAGCTCAGTATTGTCTACACAGACTGGCAGCAGCTTCTCCAAGGTTACAGGCAGGAGTCTCGCTCATCCCTATCTTTAAGATGCCAGGGAGGGAACTTGGAACTTTCTGGATGCAAGTATGTAGATGCTCTTCCTAGAGTGGCCCCATCTCCTAAGTGGAATATTTTACAGTGTTCACATGTCTTCCATTCAAATGCAAACCAAGGCAGACCCTGCTTAGCAAAGGGGACCATTTATGCTTGCTACCACAAGACCAGCTCTCCTCCTCCTATATAATAAAAGCTCATTTTGACACATTATCAAGAGAAGAGAAAACAGTGTTTAGGCAGGCAGCATGGCACGCTATTCTCCCATACCACATGAGAAATCGGTACTTGTGCCTCTTTGGTTTTAAGATTTCATTCTTTCCACATGTTTATGCTATCTGGGGGCTGGGAAGTGCAGTGGAGGGGAAGAATATCATATTTGATATAATCTGTTTTCTGTTTCCACCAGAATTCCCTGGTTCCAGTATCCCATAATTTATGACATTCGAGCTCGGCCCCGCAAAATCTCCTCACCAACAGGTTCCAAAGGTAAAGGCGTGGAGACATGCACTGGAGTGTTTTTGCCTTTAAAAAACAACAACCGTGCCTCTCTTCCAAATAGGGCAGTGTACATTATTACTAACAACCCTGTGAGGTGCATTAGACTGAGGGAGAGAGGCCCAAAGTCACTCGGGTAGCTTCATTGGTGAGAGGGGGATTTCATTCTGGTTCTTCCCTGTCTAAGTCTGCTATTCTAGCCACTACACTGCGTGCACAGTACAGTTGTCCCTCGCCAACTGCAAGGGTTCCTTTCCTGGAAACCCTCGCGACTGGCGAATTTGCGGTTGGCGAGGCATAGGATTACATTGTAAACAAGGGATTAGGGGAATTGCAAGTGCCTCTGACCCTCGGATTGACCCCGGAAGTTGGATGGGAGAATGGCCAAAACCTTTTTTTAAATGGCACCAACTGTGAATACTCAAGTTGTGGTTGGCGAGGAGAGTGACAGTTTGCCAGTTGCCGATACTCAAATCTGTGATTGGCAAGGGACTACTGTCCTCTATTGTCCTTCTGTGATCATTTAACAAATGAACTGATGGTTTTGTGGCCAAAGTGCAGGAGGTTTGTGTGGGAGGGCTTCAGAGGAACCTGGCTAGAGTGATTTGTTTTGGCAAAATCTGTATGCCTAATCAAAACCAAAAGGGGGAGTCAGATGGATCTCTGGGCCTGTAGCTGATGGAGTTCTCTCTCTGCCTCTAGACCTGCAGATGGTGAACATTACCTTGCGTGTTCTGTCGCGACCCAATGCTACCGAATTGCCCAGCTTGTACCAGCGCCTTGGCCTGGACTATGAAGAACGGGTCCTGCCTTCGATTGTCAACGAAGTCCTCAAAAGCGTGGTGGCAAAGTTCAATGCTTCGCAGCTCATTACCCAGCGAGCTCAGGTGTGTGGCCTTCCTCAGCAGGCAAGCTTAACTGAGGAGTCCCCCTCTTCACAGGAGAGTGATGGGGTGGCCGGTCACCCAGCCTGCAGGTTGCTGGTGTGTGGATCATACTGCTTCCTGTAGCTCAGTGATGGTCGATGGTTTTAGACCTAAGGAATTTCTGAATGAAGTTATTCAAAGACACTGAGGATTTTGTGAGATGAGGGGGATGTTCATAGGGATTGAAGCTGATGCAAGATTATCACTTTAGGTGTCTCTGCTGATCCGGAGGGAGCTGACGGAGCGAGCGAAAGATTTTAGCCTGATTCTGGATGATGTAGCCATCACAGAGCTGAGCTTCAGTCGGGAGTACACAGCAGCAGTTGAGGCCAAACAAGTAGGTGAGTTGACACTCCACTGCAGAGGAGGGTGGATTCTTTGGAAGCCTTTCGTCGTTGGTTCTTTTCTATCAAGAACAAGGGATGGTGACCTTTTGGTCCTGGATACTATTGTTTGGGAAAAGGTAAAGTGTGTCATCAAGTCGGTGTTGATTCCTGGCTCCCACAGAGCCCTGTAGTTTTCTTTGGTAGAATACAGGAGGGGTTTACCATTGCCAACTCCCACGCAGTATGAGATGATGCCTTTCAGCATCTTCCTATATTGCTGCTGCTCGATATAGGTGTTTCCCATAGTCTGGGAAACATACCAGTGGGGATTCGAACCGGCAACCTTCTGCTTGTTAGTCAAGCATTTCCCTGCTGCGCCACTGGGCACAACTAAAATGTCTGAGAGAACTGTACTGAAAGCATCTGGTGGCTCAGTGAATAGTGTTTGGGCACCACACAGGAGCAAGAACTGGTCTGCAATGCCTTTACTGGCGTGTACCCATAATGCTCCCTCTGCCTCCACGGGTGTATAACACAAGCCTAGCTCTCGCTGAGGTGATATACCTTTCCAGACCACAGGTGGTGCTCATACAGTTCAGAGGCAAGTGAAGAAGACTAGACTAGAACCTTCTTATGTGCAGTTGAGGAAAAATAAATATTTACATCCTTTAAAAAATGCAGTTATACAGGGAAACTTCTCTTTTCACAGGTTTGCTCTCCGCGGTTTCATGTATCCACGGGTGTCCAATTGGCACCCGTTTTCCTTATCCGCAGATACGAAAGGGTTAAAACGATGTACCTGTGGTTCCTAGAGGGCCGGAAGTGACCATGGAGGTCACTTCAAGCCTCCATTTTGTCCATGGGAGCCATTTTGTGGCTCATTTCTTTTCTTTAAAAACACTTCATTTTTCCATGGCTTTTCTTGGTTTGGGTGTGCATTTTGCAGTTGTGGGGGCATTCCTGGGCACATGCAGACCCCGCAGAGTGTGGTACAGTGAAAGATTTCCTGTTTTTTCACTATTCTTTTCCCCTCCATTCTAGAACCTAACACCCACCCACCCCCATTTCCCATAGGAATAATGCCTCGTTACTTGTGGTAGTAAGTGAGGAATGGAACTCCCGCAAGTAATGAGGTTTGTCTGTATACTACTTTTCTGCCTTACATATATCGATGTAGATTAAGGGCAGGGAGAAAGAGAAAAAGAGAGAGCCAATAAGGTAGTCCCTTTCCTAAAGCTTATGACAGCATCCTAAGAACAAATATCTGGGAGTCAAGCCCCACTGAATGTAGTAGGACTGGTTATGAGGACAGAAGCAGAGGACTGGGCTGTAAATCTTGCATAGAACCTAGTGCCTCGAAGTAGAGAGACTTTTAGGTGAACGATCTCAAGGAAGTTGGTCTAAACACTGTTCTCCTGGCTTTTCTTTTCTAGCCCAGCAAGAGGCCCAGCGAGCCCAGTTCCTGGTGGAGAAGGCCAAACAGGAGCAAAGGCAGAAGATTGTTCAAGCAGAGGGAGAAGCCACCGCTGCCCAGATGATATCCTTGCTTAGCTGCAGAGTGGAAGGCTGAAACAGCTGGCCAAGGCTTTACAGCTCTCCCAGAATTGAGTGGCGTCTGTTCCTGGTTAGCAGGAGCCGTTGATGTTTTGAGTTTTATGTTTTGTTATGAATCCCTAGGTACTCAAGCTGGTGTAGGGGGGAGAGAGGAAACAGATTACACAAGGGTCTTTCAGGGAGATTGCACGTGCTGGGATTCTGGGAATGATCCACTGTTGCCAGAAGACAAACATGCAGTTAGAGGTTCCTCCCTAGGGAGGGAGGGAGGGGTGTGTGTGTGCATATGCATATGCATATGTGTGCTCTCGCTCTCTCTCCCACCACCTCCATGATTCCACACTGCCTCCTAAGCAGGAATTCTGCAAGCAACATTTGGAGGAAGCAGTTGTTTGATCCATGTCAATTAGGTCAATGCATAAAGCAGCCAAGTGGCCCCATAATCTGTTAGCAGTGAGGCAGGTTGGGGCATTGGGCTGCTTTATGCAATCTAGTGTTGTGCTCAGTAGAGTGGTGGGGATGGAGAAGGGGAAGCATATCTGCTAAGTTGGGAAGGAAATATTATCTTCAGTTACAGATGCTTTGTGTGTACTCACAGGCAGGATGCAGGCAGTTGCACTCAGGGATTGCCCACCAAATAAGGGGTGGTGCAATCCCAGGTGGGTGGATCCCCCGAAGTAGCAAAGGCTTAGAGCAGTGGTTCCCAACCAGGGTTCCTCTAGAGGTTGCTGAACTACAACTCTGGGGATGCTGGGAATTGTAGTTCAGCAACCTCTGGAGGAACCCTGGTTGGGAACCACTGGTTTCGAGGGTAGCTGCAAAACCCGGAGAGATGCTGCCTTAACCATTTCTTCACATTGGCGAAGCCCTCAGCAAGAACCCAGGCTATATCAAGCTGCGCAAGATCCGTGCTGCCCAGAACATCTCCAAAACGGTGAGTTTGGGGAGAGGTGGGGTTGCTTGCCCTCTCCCAACACTGCCGCTTCACTGCACCAGGCCAAGTGATGAACCTAAGGCGAACATGATCTGCTTCTCCTGATGTCTGTCTCTCTGCTTACAGCCCCTTCCTGGGGCTCTGTGAGTATGTCTAGTGATCTGTGCCTTGTAGCAGGGGCTTGGGAGCTTTTAGCCCATGTGGTAAGAGCAGATCCACATCACGTTCCACGTGCCACACCCAGCTGTGGCCACTTGCAGACCACAGTGTGCCGCAGGCCAGGGAAAGGCTCACATGCCACAGACTGATGGAGAAGCAGAATGAGTTCAAGCATGGCAAAGGCTGATGGTCCTGGACCGGAAGGAAGCGATGACAGACATTGCCCAGGACGAAGGCACTCTTTGAGTTCTGAGTGACAGCAACCATTAAGCTGGAGTTGAGCTCTTTCATCAAGCTACTGCTGTTCTTTTTGTGTGTTTGGTTTCTGGGCCCTAATGGGACATTCTCCAGAACAACAAGGACTAGCAAGCCTGTGAATAAGATGAAAACAGGGCAGCTTACAAAGAGAAATAATAAATTAAGATGGCTCCCTGTCCCCAAAGGGCTCACAGTCTAAAAAGAAACATAAGACACACACCAGCAACAGTCACTGGAGGTACTGTGCTGGGGGTGGATAGGGCCAGTTACTCTCCCTCTGCTAAATAAAGAGAATCGCCACGTTAAAAGGTGCCTCTTTGCCAAGTTAGCAGGGGGATTTAGGCTTTGGCAGTTGGCCTTTTAACCATTTTTAGAGTTCAGTGATGGCTCTTCGGTCTAAACAAGTGTTAGTGAACGGAGTGCCTCCAAAACATTGGAGGAACCCTGAACCAGGTTGCACAGGCTGTGCTGCAGGGGGCTTCTGCTTAGTCCAGTGCGCTGCTGGATTGTTACTAACTCCCTTCTGGAATCCACCACTTTGTAAGGCGATTCACATGAACAGCCCTACTCAGGCTTGCACAGCCTCACTGGGTAGCCCAGGAATTTCCATGGGCTGTTACCTAGGTGGAAGGGTTTGGGTGCACCCTTCTACCCAGCTACCCGTGCAGGGGAGAGCCATATGGCCAGATCGCCCGGCTGAGGGGGAGTCCCTCAATGCACTGTGCTCCTGGCACGGTGCATTGAGGGATGCCGGAGGACTTCCTCCTCGGTCTCCCTGCTCTTCCACTCACTGCGGCATGGCTCGTGTGCTGTATGAGCAGCAGAGCCTTGGAACTTAATCTGATGGTGTGTTTAGGCAGGGGCGGTAGGAGCCTGCCTTCCCGCCGTGCCGTCATTTTTGGTTGTGCGAACCACCTTTTTGTCTCTTGCAGATCGCTTCCTCTCAAAACCGGGTGTACCTCACAGCTGACAACTTGGTGCTGAATCTCCAGGAGGAAGGTTTTACTAGGTAAGGTGGCTTGTAGAAATGTGACTAGCTCCCCCCACAGCTTTTGCTTTCCCCCTGTGGTGGGAGCTGTGAGCTTTGTCCCCCGCAACGGTGGCCTAGAGGGCACGAGAATGTAGGTTTGTCTGTTGAAGCTGACGATGAGCAGTGCCTGGGTAGGATATCCATTGCGGGCGGCGGGCTGCCACATCCTCCTCTTTGAGCTTCTTGAAGGGAAAACAGAAAGTATACATGTGATGAAATAAACAATGCACCTTGCTTCTTGGGTATAATGTAGATGTGCACGTAGCACACACACACACACCCGTACTGTTTTCCTCTGAGCAGATGCTTACATGTGCACATATACCCCACCCCACCCCTCACCTCACAAAGAGATAGGACTGCCCTCCCAGATCTTTCTAAACTTCCACATTTCTTTTTTCTCTCCCCTGCCCTTTCCATTGGCATTTTGATGCTGTTCTTCTGGATGCAGAGGAAGGTAAGACACCATATATGTAGCTACTGGGGAACAGGAATAATATGTCAGTGGGAGACTGATGGCGATTGAGGACATTGGTAGCAGGGAGGGAGGACTGGAGAAGGCGCCCAATCACTTAGATCTGACTTGCATTGGAAGTGGTCTTGCCAAGAAGAAAACAGAGGATTCAGAAGTCAACAGTCCAGCTTCACAGCTTCGTAGGGAAGCTTGTGGGCTGAACTAGATGTGAGATGGGAGCAGTATGTCATAAGCTTAATACCAGGGTTGGCAACTTAGGGAGAGTTCCCCAGAAACCCTGAACTCAAATAATCCATTTGAGTGTGGGCTTTTTTTCCTGTATGCATGTGCTTC
The DNA here is from genome assembly GCF_027244095.1 of Hemicordylus capensis. NCBI lineage: Eukaryota > Metazoa > Chordata > Lepidosauria > Squamata > Cordylidae > Hemicordylus > Hemicordylus capensis. The sequence goes on from NC_069658.1 coordinate 163,822,158, forward strand.
TTGAATTGTCGCAAAAAGTATTTGCCTGGGTGAGAAATGTTGGTTGAAATCAGCCCTCTATGGGTGGGTCTGTAATCCTATCAAGGGATTTTGTAGCAGTATACATCCCCTTGTTTTCTTATCACTGCTTAAAACTCGGGATGTCGTCGGATTAAATAAATCCTAGTTGGTTGATTGTATGAGTTTTGGTCCATTAACTGTCTGAATTTGCTTCTGAGTTAAACAAAAGTTCTGAAGCAAAAAACATACTTTTTAGACAGTGAATGTGTGGTGTAGCAGGTATCTTAAGAGACATTCCACACTCACTCACCCTGTAGAGTGACTTTTTAAAGAGGGTCTTTCTTTCTTTGAAGATATTCCTCCCACACAAAAAAATCTGTGGTCCAATTTAATTGGGAAACCTTTTTAACCAATCAAAAGAGTTAAAATCTAATCAGTAATCAGTTTGAATGATCTATTAAATGTTGCAACCCTAAGAAAGAGGGTTTCTAGGAAGTGAAGATGTTCTGGTTCCATTCATGGTCCCCAGACCCACATTTTGTGCATGTTCCTCACAATCCTTTGATGCCTCTTCCTTTGTTTCTCTTCCAGTGACAGCCTCCTGCCCAAACAGGGGAAGAAATGAAATAGCGACTTCTTCCTAGAACCATCCAGATGATTGGCAAAATGGGAGGAGCAGGCAGCCTTGGGAGCACCTTGCACATCCTTTCTGCCTGTAAGGTTTTCCTTTTGCCCAGGCCTTCCTTTCAGTTGTCACCTTCACTTGTGTGAACTTCACAGCCCACCATTAAGAAGCCTTTTAGAGCTAATCTGGTTCTTCTTTTTGAGAACTGTCTGTATTGAGAACCAGTTCTAGAATCAGGCTTCATGCTGAGATGGAGGTTAGACTCTCTGCTGGAAACACTGTCTTGACCCCATCCTGAAAGATTAGGGAAGGGTGGGCAGCAGAAAGTTTGCATAATGCCATCCTCTCAGTTGGACTGACTTTTTTTTTTTAAATGCACATCAAATTGTTCTCTTCCTGCTGGGTCTGGGTGAGGCCTTAGTACATATGATAGCCTGTCTCTTGCTTCCCCATCTCCCCTGCGCCCATTGAGCACCTCATCTCAGGAATAGATGGGTTCGTGGGGCTTCTGCAAGTGCTGTGACCTTCATTCATATATGTTCTATCGCCTTGTGATTCACAACTTTATAAAAATAAAATCAGGTCCAAAACTCTTCTGAGACCTCGGTTTAATGGAGTTTAATTTTTGTAAGGGGATGGTTGTCTTAAAAGAGAAAGAAAGCCCTCCTGCGAAAAGGGGGCAAAGGTGCACATATCTCCCTCCAAGAACCAGCCCTCTGGAAAACATTAGCACAAAAGATCCTTGCCCTAGTAAAGTTGGGGGAGGAGGCTTTTCGAAGAAAAAGGGGGCAGCAAGGAAGCAACCTGCCTAGAGAGCAGGAGGCTGTTGGTTCAAATCCCCGCTGGTGTGTTTCCCAGAATATGGGAAACTCCTATATTGGGCATCATCTCATACTGTGGGAGAAGGCAATGGTAAAACCATCTGTATTCTACCAAGAAAACCACATGGCTCTGTGGTCGCCAGGAGTCGAGCACAATCTTTCCTGTTTTCTTTTAGATGAAAAAAGGGGGGTTTTAGGGGGGGTTATTCTGTATGTTCTCAGGTGCAGTTTTTGTTTAGAGCTTCAAAGCACGAGTGTTCTTTTCAGCACCACACATGGTCACTTCCCTTCATTGTTTTGGCTGTTGTGTGAAAGAGAAGCTGAGGCAATGTTTGGCCTGCTCAACTTATGGCCCACAAAGTTGAATACAGCCCACTAGTCATACCTGCTGACCCACCGGGGGCTTGGCCAAAGCTCCTGGTTTTGGGGGCCAGCATGGAATTGCAAAAAGCAAAACAAGGGGTGGTGGTGGGGGACAGTCAAGTAGCTGCCAGACTGTCTTTGAACTGGCTGGCCATAAGCTGTGGAGGTTTGTGTTGACTCTGCAGGAGCTGACTCTAGCCCATTTATTAGCTTACACTCTTCAACTGAGTAATGTTTAACTACTCGGGCTAAGCAAAGAGCCCTAGCTTGCTTTCTAAAGGTTCAGCTGAGATAATGTATTTTGGATGACAATCTCGCCTGATGGGCCGAGCATATATGCCATTGAAGTTGAGGTGGTTCATGGGGGGAGGGAGGAATGGTCTTAGACAAGGTCTACCAAAACAGTTGGATAATGAAATGAGCTCTCTAAAGATAGTGAAGATACTCTTTGGTCAAGGGGGCTGGGATGTGAATTAAAAGATGAGGTTCTAGCTTGGGGGAAAGGAAGGTTGATTGAAGTCAGTGGTGGTCAATCCTTTTTGAAAAATGTGCTGCAGGTAAACTCTGAATTTTGAATGTCCAACGTGGCTTTTGTGAAGCTTAAGCCTGGTTCTCATTAAGCTGTGGACTGTACCACTTCATACAGAAGGTGGGAATTCACATGAATAAATGCTCCTCACCACACACAGTAAATTAGCATATCAGGAATCGGGGGCCTACGCTAGCCACTTTGCACGCTACAGTGCAGATGCACATATCACTCCCTTGGCTTCTCTCTACTGATCTGGACAAACATGTACTGCAAGAGAGGCAGGCTGGGGCCATAGGAGCTGTATCTGTGCCACAGCTAGACTCTCAGTGCTGTCGTGCCAGGCAAATTCCCACAGCTACAATGGGAATTCCCATTCCCACAAGGCATGCCACAAATCCCCACTGTCTGGCAACTTCTGGCACCTATACTGCAGGTTAGGCCTCCATTAATCTTGATGGTACACGGACAGCTTTCCAACCCAACTATTTGAGAAAATGTGATGGTCTGGCACAAGAGGGCAGTGTTCTATCAGATAATGAATGCAGTAAAACATTTTATCCCAAGGAGAGTGGGGGAGGGGGGTCCTATTGTCCTTTTTAATGGTTCTGAATTTTTTTGGACTATAGAAGACAGGACATGAAAAGCTGCTCCAGAAGCCTTTTTGAGGACTGTTTGTGGCCAGTAAGGGCAGGAAGAAGATTCCCAACCATCATGGAGAAAGGAGGTCCCCTGAAAGCTTTTCCTGCACTGTAGGACCCTGCAGTGGTGTAGTCATCCAGTGGGTTTCCAGTTGTTTCCTTCCTTGGGCTTCTGAAACATTCCATGGGGGCAGACAGATCACATGGAAAAGAACCGCTTTCCATTCTGCACACTGGGTCAGGAGTAGCTGACTGACATCTTGGGTTTGACCTCAAAGCAGTTTTGCTGGTAGCTGCTAGCCAGTTTTAATGAAGGTGTGACAAGAGGTTTGTGCTTACAATCTCAATTCATAGAGAAAATTGTTTCAGAATATTGTCGGGGGTTGAGCTGTTCCACACAATTTTTCATCTTCTCCTTTGTACATGATGTCCTGGGCAGCTTTGAGCATCTGTGCCTCCTAACTAATGTGTTTAGTGCTAGCTGCTGTTGACTTGAGAGGAACGGTGGATGTGTGCACTGATTTGAGTTCTCATGGCCCCTGAACAAAGCGAGAACTGGAACCCTTGCAAGTTGGAAGCAGGAAAGTGCCACTCCCTCGGGAATGTGCTGCCCAATGCAGATTGCTTCACCTTGCTTTGGAATAAGGCAGCCATTTGGTCTGGCTGTGGATCAGGTCCAGAGTCCAAGCATTCTTGCTCCCTCAGAGTTTCATGCCCTCACCTCCCACAGTTTGATTTAAAAACAACAACAACTACAGATCAAACAAAACTCTGGTTTATTTACAAAGTAAAGAAAATCAATCCATTAGATTAGGGAAATCATCCATTATTTACAGAGCACAGCTGAAATGTTTGGTGGCTAAGCAGAGGCTGCTGCTGATCACATTCCCCCCACCACCACCACCACAGTTGCTAATGGAGCACAAGACAAGTTTAGCTCGGGTGATGCTTCATTCCAAAAGTGGGGGTTGGGGGGGTGGCACTGGCACTGGGCCTGGGCCAGGAAGAATACAGTTGAGCCACAGATGCGACATTTATCCAAAGTTAGCATATCCAATCTCTTGGTTTGGCAAAAAACTGAAACTTAGTGTGGCACAGAGGTTGTTTTCGGTAGGTATCTCATGAACTGGAGTCCAAGACCAGGAAAGAACCAGCAGCTTTATTTTAGTTACTTATATCCAGATTTACGCCCTGCTTTTCATCCCAAAGCAGTTCAAGCTCTCAGAAACTGCCTTTTAAAAGGAAAGACTAGAAAACAGTCCAATCTAATGGGTTTACTGAAACATGGAGTCCAAAAAGGAATTGGAGGTGGGGGACGCCATCATATTACGGTTGTTGAATGCCACAATCTGCAGATAGGCTGGAGATGAGTGTGCCAGAGGTGCTGCCCCCACAAAACCAATGCAGAGATGCCCATAGACTGCTAAAAACAATATGGATCATTCATAAAAGAGAGAAGGGGGAGAGAGAAGGCCTGTGGCCTTGAAATGTGGGGCATGGATTTATGCAATCCGGCTGGAGTGGAGAGGAAGCCTTATGCCAAAGCAAAAGCAAGATGGCAACTCAACAGTGGATTTTGTGTGCGGTTTCGGCAGAGAGTGAGGCAGGCAGATCTGAACCATGATACACGATCCACTAGGAAGATTTGAACAAGTGTAATAGAATATTAATTAGAGCGGTGCCATGTTAATTGATGATCAGGGAAGGTGCCATTTGGATTTTCTGCCTTAAGCACCATAGGAACACAGGAAGCTGCCTTCTATGGAGCCAGACCATTGGTCCATCTAGCTCAGTACTGTCTACACTGACTACCAACAGCTCTCCCCGGTTTCAGGCAGGGGCCTTTCCCTACCCCATCTGCATGTGCCAGCGACTGAAGCCTCAACCTTCTGCATGCCAAGCATAGGCTCTACCACTGAATTACAGCTCTTCCCCCAAATGTCTTGGGTTGGCTCGCCACAGTTCAGTAAACCACTGGGGACATTTCTTAGTAGGAAGCAAGACATTCTGCATTTGCTGCAAATCAAGGCAGTGTGGGAGTCCCACCGGAAGCGGCATAACATTATTTTTTCTTCAGGGAGCCCTTTGCTTTCTTCTCCTTTCCTGAAGGCCACTGCTTTTGTCCTTTCTCCTCTTTCTTGCCTTTGGCATTCTCTAAATTCTCATAGAGTGTTGCTTCCTCTTTCTGCCTACAGTGGGGAGAGAAAAAGAGGAAATAAGGGCAAATGAAACCAGCTGTACTGAGAATAAGGAGGCTAGGACAGGGGGGTCAAACTCAATCCGGTGGTGGGCCGGATCGGATCCCCATGCACCTCCGGGGGAATGCACGTAGCCTTGCACTGTCTTCCATTGCCTCGCCCCTGCCTTGCACCGCCTTCTGTCCTTCCCCCCCCCTCCTTTTCTTCCTCCCTCCTTTGTCCTGCTACTTAAATTAGCTGAATGCACTACTTATACAGCAGTACATGCTTGGGGAAAATTTAAACAATTTTCTGGTATTTTTAAAAAAGAAATTCTGAAAATCATACTCCCCAATGACCTACAGATACCAAATTTTGCATCACAATTATAGGAACATAGGAAACTGCCATATAGCGAGTCAGACCATTGGTCTATCTAGCTCAGTATTGACTTCACAGACTGGCAGTGGCTTCTCCAAGGTTGCAGGCAGGAATCTCTCTCAGCCCTATCTTGGAGATGCTGCCAGGGAGGGAACTTGAAACCTTCTGCTCTTCCCAGAGCGGCTCCATCCCTTGAGGGGAATATCTTGCAGTGTTCACACATCAAGTCTCCCATTCAGATGCAACCAGGGTGGACCCTGCTTAGCTATGGGTACAAGTCATGCTTGCTACCACAAGACCAGCTTTCCTCTCCTGCCATAGAAATTAACTGAATGCACAGCTTTTTACACCAGAGTATGCTCAGGGAAAATTTGAATTTTGTGATGTATTTTTAGAAGGAAATTTAGGACCAACAAATGGAGATACTTTTTCACACAATGCTTAATCAACTTGTGGAATTGTCTGCCACAAGATGTGGTGACAGCCAACAACCTGGATGGCTTTAAGAGGGGTTTGGATAACTTCATGGAGGCGAGGTCTTTCAACAGCTACTAGTCGGAGGGTTATAGGCCACCTCCAGCCTCAAAGACAGGATGCCTCTGAGTACCAGTTGCAGAGGAGTAACAGCAGGAGAGAGGGCATGACCTCAACTCCTGCCTATAGGCTTCCAGTGGCATCTGGTGGGCCACTGTGCAGAACAGGATGCTGTACTAGATGGGCCTTGGGACTGATCCAGCAGGGCTGTTCTTATATTCATTAAATATATATTCATAAGAAGAAATGTGCCTATCATATCCTATGCAAAAAAATGGTTTCAAAAATATTTTGAAATCTGTGGCAAAACTGTTCCAGGCCAATGTTGGTGATCACACAGATGCTAGCCAATAGGCAGGGCTGGCTTAGGGCAGTTGCCAAAGTGGCACCAGCCAAGGGTGCAGAGGTTTAGGGGCACCGTGTTCCTCCTGTCCCCCGTGCCAAAGAGAGAGATAAGCCAAGGATGGAAAGCAGTGCCCTCCCTCTTTCTGCCACTGCCGAAGTTCCGCCAAGTTTCCTGCAGGCCCTTCTGATCTGGGCAGGGGGCACCTCCATCCTCAGCACCCCTGGCTCTCGCTGGCTGTCACTCCCGGGGTCTGCACATGGGAGGAGGCACTCACTCCCACAGCTGCTACTGCCACCTGGCATCAGCCACCCAGCTGTGCTCCCGCCCGCTGCCTGGAGCAGTTTCCACCCTCCACCCCCTCCTGGTTTGTGTGATGCCACAGTAAGGACAGCTCTGGAGCCACCACCTTCTGGAATTGGTAGACTTTCCCACTCCTAGAGCAAACTGTGGGAGGGATCCAAAGGAAACCATGGAAACCTCATGGGAGTGTCTCTGAGCATTCCTCTGGACATACACATGTAACTAGGCCTGCTACTACAGCTTGGCCGCCCCTCGGAGCTCATGGCAACCCCAGTGCCTCTTTGGAGGTCAGAGGGACTGCCATGCCAGGATGCTCAGACCCTGCTGAAGGCTTCACACCGACCCCACCACTCACACAAATTCTGCTGCCCCTTACTCCTGGGCGGCATGCTTGTGCCTGGGTTGCAGAGCAAAAGCATTCTTGCTGCAGCCAGAGTGCTAAAATCAGCTCTCTTGTGAAAGCGAGAGAACCGATTCCCCCTCTCTGGCTGTGGAGAGAGCAAGACACCACTGAAAATGGCAACAGGCATACATGCACCTTAATAATGGCATCAGGGTGCATGCCCACACATCGCAATTTCCCATAGGCTCTTGCTGCAGTCAGAGTGGGAGAGCCAGCATGGCAGCAGGGGGACACCAGAGCAAAACTGGCCAAGCTTGCCACCACCCCTTGAGCTAGCACTGCCAATAGGGCACCCGCTACAACTGGCTTCCCCACATTCCAGTTCAAACTGAACAATGCTATTTAAAAAAACCCTTTAGAATGGTGACCCATGTACCGTGCAGCAATATGCAGATGGCTGAACACCCACTCATGCTGCTGCATGTGAGTAAACACCACCGGCAGCATTGTAGAGCAGGGCAGTTCTGCTCAAACACAGTTGCACAAGGCAAGGCCCACTGGAAATAATTGGGCGGCACACAACTGCGTTTGTGCAGCTTTAAGCTGGAGCAGAACTGCCCTGTTCTGCAACACCACTGGCAGTGCCTGCTTGCATACACGCAGAGGTGCAGGCGGGTTACCCAACTGCCTGCCTATCACTGTAGAGTATGTGGGTCACTGTTTTCCCCCACACAGAGTTTGCCCCCAAAGAGAACTGTGTTTGAGTGTTTGAAGGGCAGCCATGTCACTGACAAATCACCTGCACCACTCTTGAAACTTTACATTTATCTTCACTGTGAAACTGTTACCACTTGGTGAGACACTGCTATAACAGTTGCATTCTTACTTGGAGGATTTCCGTGAGGCCTTTGCGTGTGAAGTCTTCTGTGCAGGCGGGTAGGTTATATTCCCATATTCAGACTCATGTGGTCTTCCTTTCTGGGACTGCAGTAGAGAGAGAGAAATGAGGGCGTTTTTCACACCGTAGAGCCTAAGAGACACTGCACCACCACAGAGCACAGTGTGTCTCCACACGCCAAGAGTCCCTGTATCAGACAGGAAGCAGAGAGGAGGTGACGCTGCAGTGATGATTGAGGAGGGGGACCCAAGTCCCTGCCATGGCAGCCTTAGGGGATGGTTTGCTCCATTTCCCACCCAAATGACCAGGCCTGCTGTTCTCTTGTGAGAATTCCCATAGAAGTGCTTCTGGCGTGGGCACTGGCGAGCAAACCTCCACGGCAGTGCCAGGCACTTCACACTCTGGGCCAAATGGAGACCACAATGGCACACCAGCCAAGAGAAGAGCACTCACTTCCTGAGCAAGGGTTTCTGAGGGGCCTGGCTACTTTTCAGGTCAGACTGGGGTTATTTCTCTCTCTCTCTCTCTCTCTCTCTCTCTCTCTCTCTCTCTCTCTCTCTATGGCGTAGATCAGGGCTTCTTAACCTTGGGCCCCCAGATGTTGTTGGACTACAACTCCCAGCATCCCCAGCCACAAAGGCCATGTCTGGGGATTCTGGGAGTTGTAATCCAACAACATCTGGGGGCCCAAAGTTAAGAAAACCTGGTGTAGATAATCCAAATTACAATAATTAAAACACTTTCACAGAATAAAAACAGAACAATTCATAGATTAAAGCAACCATGCACTCTGAAATGTGCTGAAAGGCTTCTCCCCACACACACACACACACACACACACACACACACAGAGAGAGAGAGAGAGAGAGAGAGAGAGAGAGAGAGAGAGAGAGAGAGAGAGAGTGAGTCTCAATAACCTGGCCTCTAGAACCTGCCAGAATTGATGTGGTCTAGTTACAGAATTGGTGTGGTGTAGTCTAGTTACTGCCAGAATTGGTGTAGTCCACATGACACACCATGTTATGTCTTTGGAACACTCCACCTTGGGGCTGCAGATTCTTAAACAGCCCCAACACTGCTGTGAATGAGCAGTTGTGCAAGCAGCGCTATTGCCGTTTTCCCCATTACGGTGAGTGAGGGAAACGGCAGTAGCACTGCTTGCACGACAACCGCTTGTTCACTGGGGTTGCTTAGGGGTCTGCAGAGGCCCAGGGTGCAGCATTACCTCTCAGCCACACTGCGCATCATGTCAGCAACTGTCTTTCTCCAGTGGGGCTCCACAGTCCTCCGTGAGGCTCCTCCTCCTTCTCCCGTGTAGAATGTGCCCATGATACACCATCTAATGGAGTGGCGATTGCACTCCTGTCCCCTACCTGCATAACATCCAGCTTCTTCTTGGTGGTCTCTATGAACTGGCAGATGGCCATGTAGATGAACTTGTACTGAGCCTCGGTCTGCACCATTCCTGAGCGCTGGGATCGAACCATCTGAATGGCCTTTGGGATATCTACATCACAGTCCAATCCTAGGAACAGAATAAGGATGAAAAATGGGGAGGTGATGAAGATGCAGCTGTAGCCTTGCAGCCCAGTTCTAATGAAGCATGTTGATGGAGAATGAGCTGCATTGATCTCAGCATGTAACGTCTTCTTTCCCAGGCTCATTGAGCCAGACCCCAAACTTCTGTCCCTATTGACGCGCATTGGGCATTTGCTCTCCACTCCATTCCACCTCTTCTGTATTCCATTTACTTTTCTTCATTTATCCCTGCATACCTATCACCAAACTCCCAATTGTCCAAGAGGCCATGTCAAGAGATATACCTCATAAGGAACAGAAGGCAATTTGAACATCTTACAAACATTGTGGCACCTAGAACAGCCAGTCTTATGAGCAATTGCTGGGGCACTTAAGTAGTGGAAGGCTCTCAAGAACCAGGTATTTACCTGATATGGACCACTGATGAAACAGGTAATATGTCCTGCTGAACTGTGGCCAACTTCTATGCAGTAAAATCTTGGCATTAGCAAGCTGGCATTGGAAGTAGCACTGCGGAAGTGCCCATGTGCTATTCTAAGGATTTTTGCAACAGCCTGCCTCTGTCACCCTCTCTTTCACATGCAGCAGCCCTAATACTGAGGTTTCACTGTGCAAAATGTTGGGCAGCGGCTGACATACATTTTCACACTACCGTTCACGTTTCAATGAATCGTTTGCACAATTGTGCAAGGCCACTCTTGTGCATACACACAGAATTGCACAAACACCATTGTGCAACATGCATCCATTATTTCCAATGGACATCCATCATGCACATGATGGACATCTATCATTCATGAAGGACACAAAATGCAACTGCTTTTGTGAAATTTTGCACATTTGCACAAGAGTGCTCCTGAGCAATCATGCAAATGCTTCGTTGAAACACAAGCAGAGGTTTGCGCTGTATGTCAGCCAGTGTATGTAACGCTGACTGGGCCTAATCTCAAATTGGACTACATATAACATTAGGATAAGAACACATCCCTCTTCTAAAGTCTTCCTTTGCACTGATGGGACAAGTGAATGTTTTAAGAAGTCACTGGGGTTAGGCCTGTATTAGATTGGATAGTTTGTGACAGTGGAAGGTGGTTTCTACAAACTGGCACCAGTGTCAGCCTTTTGATATAATGATTGACCCTGTTTAGAGGGATTAAAATGGAGTTACGCCTGACATTGTTACTCAGCCTGGACAGTCTGGCAACATCCCAACAGTAGTTGCTCATAAGACTGGCCGTTTTAGAGATGTTGCAGCTTTTGTAAGGTGTTGAACTAGCCAGCCTCTTGGATTACCAGGCTTCAGTGTTCGGCCACAAACACCCACCAAAGGTAGCAGTCAACAGTAATGAGATGCTGGCTGACATCACACACAGCCCTAAGGAGCCATAACCTTGTACCCCAGTACTGCTGCAGACTTCAAAGCAAGCCCCAATCCTGTCCTAAAGCAGTGGAGGTGGAAGCGGCATCTCTGCAGTTTTCCCCATTGTCACAAATGAGGAAACATCTGGAAATGTTGCGTCCACATCCGCTATTTCAGAATAGTGTAGAGGCTTGCTTAGAAGTCTGCAGCAGTCCTGGAGTGCAGCGTTATGGAGCCCTAACACTGCACATCTCTTTCCACCAGAGATTCCTGCACTGATGGCTTGGTTGCCACAGGGGAAGGGCAGCCCATTTATGAAGGGGCAAAAAGGAATTTGCAGAGAGGAACATAGGAAGCTGCCTCATACTGAGTCAGACCCTTGGTCCATCTAGCTCAGTATTGACTACACAGACTGGCAGTGGCTTCTCCAAGGTTGCAGGCAGGAGTCTCTCTCAGCCCTCTCACTCTCATGCCAGGGAGGGAACTTGATACCTTCTGCATGCAAGTGCTCTTCCCAGAGCGGCCCCCATCCCCTAAGAGGAATATCTTACAGTGACACATCTCACATATAGTGTTCCATTCAGTCAGTCAGTCTTTATTACGATATTTGACCAATATCAAAACATCTAAAACAAATGTAAAATTTAAACATAGCCATACTGATAACATATCTGTACACTGGATCTGTTAGCAAGCAGAGCAGGTCGAACTTGTGTTGCAGAACAATAGAATTTCGCAACAGTGTGTGTCATAGACAGATTCGCATCTGCTAACAAATATTTGACATAAAATTCGTCCGATCATCCTGGAAGGTTACATAAAACAGGGTCAATTAACCTTCACCTAAGACCTATATAAAAGACACACTGCAGGAGCACATGTGCAACTGACTCGATCTCCTCAGAGTTACACGGGCACTATCTCTGCTCAGTTGGAATTCTATCTGCCAGCCAGTAGTTCTGTGGGGAGGGCATTCATACGGGCCCTCGAGATGGCTCATCTATGTTTAGGGAAGGTGAGGAGGAATAGATAATCTGCTGGGCGGGTTCTCATCCCACCACTGAGCAGCTGGAATGACCTAGATGTCCTTGACAGGTCATTCTGAAACTCAGTATCCCAGATCCTTCATTTAATAAGTTCTTTGGCCCTGACTAATCCCACAGAGAGGATTGCCTCAGGCGAAAGACTGTAGGTATGGAGTTTCCTAACACGGTTCTCCCACCAACTCGAGCAGTTCCTATCCAATAATAACAAGGGAAGGAGACCAGAGGGCATTAAGTTGCTTCTTGCCCAGTTTATTAGTATTAGATACCAAGCTCTGCCCTCTATTGAGATAACACCCACTTCCAGTCTCAGAGTAGCATTAGAAATACATTTGGGGGTCAGAAACAATGTTCTTAAGAACCTGGCTTGTACCCACTCCAGGAGGGAATAGTTAACATAGGGCCCCAGCTGTGCCCCATATAACATTTGAGCCACCGACGTCCCCTTGAATATGTTGATGGCAGCTGGAATGAACATCCCTCCTTGCCGCCTGTGGAAGCTGAGAGTTGCTGACACACTTCTCTGTGCCTGAGCAGCAGCATATCTAATTTGGGCAGTCTTCCTCCCAGAATCCTGAAATATGACCCCCCAAATACTTAAAACATTTAACCTGCTCTGTATCATGATTGTCATTTTTATTTTTATTTTTCTCTTAGTGGAGTCCAAAATTTTAGTTTTCTGATCATTAAGTCCAATTGCAATAGAGGGCTAAGGCCTTAAGAGCTCTTCTCATTCCCACTAGGGATGTGCATAAAACCGGTTTGCCCAGTTCGGTTCGAATTCGAACCGGGTTGCAACCAGGAGGGGGGGGGGGTTGGTTTTGGTTTTGGTTTTGGTTTTGCTCGAACTCCCCTCTGGTTCGGTTCAAATTTTAACCATCGAACCACCCTGGTTCGAGTTCAAACCAGTGCGAGTTTGAACCAGTTCGCACATCCCTAATTCCCTCTGGTGACTGGGACAAAATGACCGCATCATCTGCATATAAAAGAACAGGAAGCTGTCTATCTGCCAACTTCGAGAATTGTGTATCTAAGCCCTGCAAGAACTTGATTAAGGGTTAACACAGATATTAAACAATGAAGGGGCCAGAATGCACCCGTTTGACACACCCCCTCCAGATGTCCTAATAGGCCTAGATAACTAGCCCTGCTGGTTGCATCTCACTCTAAGCCTTGTGTTGTCATACAGTTTGACAACACTCAAACACTCGATTGACATAAATCGAGGTGCTACAGAGCCTGGACAATAGGCGTACTCTAGAAATTGAATCAAATGCAGCTTTAATGTCTACGAATGCAGCAAATAAGATAGATTTGGAAAACCTTGTCTATTTCTCAACTAAATGTTGTTCGACTAGACAATGATCAATCATAGAATGACCTGGTCTGAAACCTACCTGCTCATCTTCCACGAATCTCCTGCTCCAACCAGTCCATGAGTTTCTGATTTAATAGTCTAGTATATATTTTGCTAATAATATTTATTAGGCTTATGGGTCTTTAATTAGATGGAACATTTCTATTACCCTTTTTGAAGATAGGTACCACAACTGCCAGACCCCAGTCTTCTGGTATGTGGGCCAAGTTGTTTATATGGGTAAATAAGGCTGCCAACACTTGTGCCCACCACTCAGGATTTACCTTGATCATCTCAACTGGGATAAAATCAGTTCTAGGGGCTTTACCACTCTTGAATTGATCAATAAGTTGTTTGGCCTCTGCAATTGATATTGGGGGCCAATTCTGAGTACTTTCAAGTGAGAGCTCTGATTCAGGGGTGGGATGATAGGCACTACCAAAAAGTGCATTAAAATGTGCCTCCCATACCTTAGCTGGAATGCAGCAAGTCAGGGACATCGAGTCCCAACTGGAACAACCCAAAATAATTTGCCAGAATAAAGAAGAGTTTTTAAGTCTGGCCGCTTCTATCAGCTGTTGCCAGGATTGCTCCAGAGCTTGTCTTTTTTTCTTGCCCAGCAGTGATTTATGCTGTCTTTTCGCATCCTTTAAAATCTGGTTAGACTCAGGAGAAGGATCCCTCCTATGTTGAATAAAAACGTCAATTAACTCCCTCTTTGCTGTACAACATTTATAGTCAAACCAACCTTTGGATCTGAATCTGTTCTGTGGTGACTTAGATGTACTCCTCAAAACAAATACTTGCAACTTTTTAATAAGGGCTTCATAGAGATACAAGATAGAACTAGTTTCAGCAATCACCATTGCTAAGTAGTGAGGAACCCTCTTCCGAGTTCAACCAACCACTCACCTGTTCACTAATTTGTCCACCCCACCTAATTCTAAGGGGCCCAGCTTCTTCTAAATCATAATATTGTTAATTGTAAATGGCCTTGACATTGCTCGCCCAAGGCTTACAGATTAATATCACCAGTAGGAGATCACTTCCCGATTTGACTGTCATTTCAAAATGTATAAGGAATTGGATCAAGTTACGGGAAATCAGCAGATAGTCAATGGTAGACAACTTATGACCAGACCAAAATGTAAACTGGCCCGGATAATCATCTGTTCCATTCAAATGCAAACCAGGGCAGACCCTGCTTAGCAAAGGGGACAATTTATGCTTGATCACACAAGACCAGCTCTCCTCCCAAGGAAAGGTGATATCCTGTCCTTATCTACCTGCCTTTGCATGTGGATGTTTAGCCTTTCTTGTTCTCTGCCTGAATGGCCGACACGTAGGCCTCTAAGGTCTGGCTGGTGGAAAGAGCAGCCCAGGCATGGAACCGGTCCAGACAGTGGCACACCTAGGTCATTTTGTAGCCCGGACCAGAAAGGCTTTGGAGCCCCGCCCCTGCTGTGAGGCCCTCCCAGCCTACCGTATCTTGTCATGCCCCCCTCCTGCCAGCTGCCTGGGTGGGGCTGGTAACCAGAGTCTCCTCCCACCAGGCTGGCTGGCTGGCTTCGGACTTTGGCAACTGTACCCGTTTGGCAGCCCGAGCACCGATGACAGAAGAGAAGGGGGCAGGCCATCAGTCTAGCGGGAGTCGGAAGCACAGGTGGGCCTCTGAGGTGAGAGGGAGCCCCATGCTGATCTGTGGGATGCTGCTGCCAGGGCCAAGCCGGGTGGATCCCACCACCGCCTGCTGAAACCTGGAACAGGCTTGCTCTCTTGGCAGCCACCAGGATTGTGCCTGCTTGCTTGGGCGCTGGGAAAGTTCGTCTGCTAGAGGGAGGCATGCATGACGCTGCCTCCTCACCTGAGCTGCTGCCTCCCACCACTGCTGGCTTTGTCCAGGAGCTGCCAGCAGACTCCTCTGCTTCCACCACCGCCTTTCCTGGCTAGCTTAGGATAGGCACTGGGGCGGGGGGGGGGGGGAGAGAACAGGAGATGGGGTAGAGGGAGAGAGAGGGGATTGCGCTGTTGGACTCTCCAATGCAGGATGCACAAGGAGGCGGCTGGAAGACTGGTGGGGCGGCTCTAGAGATGCATAAAGGCTGCGGGGAAGCAGAATATTTGGAGCTCCCCCCGCCCCAAGAGACAGGAGGCCACAGACCAGATCCCTAAGGTCCATGGGCAAGATCGCTTCTGGGTCCAGAGCTGTAGAACAAACAGAAATGTCTCACCTTTTGTGGAGATCATATCCACAATCATATCAATGACGATGATGGTGCCGGTGCGACCGATCCCAGCACTGTGGGTGGGAAGAGACACAAATGGAGATTAAAGACATGGCAGTGCATTCTGAATACTGTACTGCATTTACCTGAATCCAAGACTAGGTTTCCCCCCAGTTCTTTGATTTTAGAAATTGGGGGGAGGGGTCATCTTAAATTTGGAGTCCTCTTCCTTTTACAAGTATAACATCGATTTAATCTATATTTTTAAGGCGGTCATCTTAAATTCAGAGTTTTCTTCTATTTAGGAAAATATGATAACAACAAAGTAAGGCCTAACTTGCTGAATCACAGCAAGCAGAATTCTGTTAGCAGCCGCCGCCGCCGCCAACTAGATGCCTCTGGGAAGCTCCCAAGCAGGGCATGGAGGGGATGGCCTTCAGCCTTTGGCTGTCCCTATAACACTTGGGACTCAGAGGCTTATCCCCTCTGTGCTGTGAACCCTTTCCATCAACCATGGTGGTTTTAGCTTTCGAAAGACCCACTATCCTCCATAAATCTGTCTAATCCCTTCTTAAAATTCTTTAAACTACCAGTCATCACTCCATTTTGTGGAAGTGAATTCCGTTAAGTTAATTGTGCATGGTGTGAAGAAGTACAAGTCTTGTTCCTAAGAGTAGACATCCTGGCTTACATACGACGCAAGGGAATGCGGGCGGCTTGAGCACCGCCTGTGCTCTTGCACGCGTGTAAACAGATGTGAGGAGGCTGTGCCACAGGGCAGCAGTGCTCAGCAGTGAAAGCTCCGTGCAAGGAGTTGTGCGATGCACTGCCCACTTTTTCCAATGCATAGTGCTACCTGCATTCCCTTGCCCCTGAATATAGCACTGAATAAATACAGACAGACAGAGAGGTGCAAACAGAGCAATCTCTCCATCCTAGGCTGAGATTGCAGAGGTACCACCCAGGTATTAGCATTACTGGGTTGGGTGTAGCCACTGTACTCCCCAGGTACAGCAGGCGGCTTTCCACAGGGCCCTCGCCTCTTGGCAGCATGTGGCAGGGTGCAGGAATGGGACTTGGGCTTGAAACTCCACCACATAGTATGAAGACGCTCCTCACACAAAGAGAGTCTCAGACAAGGCAAAGTTCTGGTTGACATTAAAACATTGGCGACTCATCCTAACAAGCCAGGGGGGCACCAAAGGAGGCACAGCTGCCTCTGGTTCTCAGCAGCTCGGCTTGCTCCTGTCTCTCCCGCCCTGCCCCAAAGCCGCACTGCCATTTGTCTGGTGGAGCTGTGCTTCAGGTAGGGCCGATGCTACCATTAGGCCAACTAGGCAGCCACCTAGGGCGCAGACCTCAGAGGGGCACAGAGTGTATCAAATCGATCAAAATGATTTGTGTGCCGAAATATTTTCTTTTGTATTTGAGAAAGATAATCAAAAATTGATGTATTACCTATTCTTGCAATTTAAAATAAATTTAGCAGTTTCAAGTTTTGTGCTTTTCATTTTTTCTACAAAACATCTGTTTTTGAAAATCAAAGTTGAAAATTTTTTTTTGGGGGGGTGCAAGTACTTAGCCTTGCCTAGGGTGCAAAATAGGTCTGGCACTGGTCCTGGCTTCAGGGGTAATAAAGGTTGGTGTTACATGTGCATCATAGCATCATCTGCAGCTGTTGGTAGTGGATTTGCAAACTATGATTATCAAACATCTAGTAGCTATTTCTTTAAAGGAAGAAGTGTGCAGGCCTGCCTGGCGTTCTTGATTTCTTAACTGTGGAGCGGCCACTGGGTCGTGCTAGATATGGCCCTAGAAAGTGACAGAGAATCATACATCTTTTTAAATTAGTGAGGTTAAAATAATCTAAGCTGGGGTTGCTCCAGATACATTCATTATTGCTCTGCACCACCAAGAACATAACAATTAAGTCTTTTGATCAGAGTTGTTGCAGCAAATGGGAAGCAGAAACGCACTGCTGATTTAAATAAAGGCACCGCAATATTTTCCAGATGATCTCCTGATCATTCACCGGCAGCATTTTGCTTGCTGCATATCCCCAGCACCAGAGCCAGCTTACTCACCTGCAGTGCACTACTATGGATCCAGCATCAGGGATGCTCTCTTGCTTCTGGTTGACTTGGTCAAGGAAGCCAAGAACTCCTCCTGGCTCACTGGGCACTCCATGGTCAGGCCAGCTCAGGTACTGGTAATGCCAGATGTCTCGCACCGCCTCACTCTAGCAGGTGACAACAGCACATCCTCATGCATCAGTCTACTTCCCCTTCTCTCTCTCACCCTGTCCCTTTGATCTCCCTGTTAAGCTTACCAGGGCGCTTTCCAGATTAGCCACTCAACAGCGGCAAAATGCTTCCATTCAGGCAAATCACATTCAAAACATAAATAGCAAAGCGCCCAGCAGGGGGAGCAGTCTTGTCCTACAATGCTGCATGTGTGTTGCAAATAAATAGCTGTATTTTCCCATTGTAGGAGGGTTGTGCAGGCTATTTATGTTTTCAAAATGATCCTGTCAAGCCGAAGCATTTTACTGCTGAACAGCATGTAATCTGGAAAACGCCCTGGTGGGCCACTGTGTGAAACAGGACGCTAGACTAGGTGGGCCTTGGGCCCGAACCAGCAGGGCTTTTGTTATGTTCTTATTCTACTTCATTTGTATGTTATTCGTTCTGATCACAGACCAAAATAAAGATGACTGACTGATTACATTCTGCTTACTGTATATTGCTAGCAATTATTCTCTAGAATGTTGCTTGATTCCTTTTACTTTTCATTTAATTCCCCCCGCCCTTTTCCCCAGGTGACAGCTTCTTTTTATTATTTAATGATCATCTGTAGCCATTTCTGAAGCTTCTGCCACAAGGTAACACAGTCTTTTCAGGGACACTGGCCCAGTACTCTTGCCTCACCTACTTGTTGATATGATGAGTGGCAGTGCAGAGCTTCATGACTTTTCGTCCCCTGCCTGCCCCTCCACTGTTACCAGATCAGAAAAGGCAGAATGACCCTGTATGTATTTTCCAGTGTTGTGTGCTTATAGTTGCAAATATATGTTTTAAATGCTAATGCTATAGAACTATGTATAATGTTGAAATGTAATGTAATTATGTGCAGGAGCTAAAGGGCTGAAGGAGTTTGAATGACAGGGAGAGACTACAGCCATGGGATCCCTACAGGGTGCTTTCCAGATTACCTACTCAACAGCGGCAAAATGCTTCGCTTCGGGCAAATCGCATTCAAAATGTAAATAGCAAAGTGCCCAGCAGGAGGAGCAGTCTCACAAAAACTAACAACCGGGAAATACAGCAACCTTTTTACACCAGACATACAACATTATAGCAATATATCGCAGCGATTAAATCCTAAACAAGGCATCAGAAATGTGAACAGCACCCTGCTGTCAGTGTAGGGACTGTGATGTCACAACAAAGGAAGTGCAGGAGCACACTTCCGAGAGAAGTTGTGACCCTGTCGCAGGGTCTAATCTGGAAAGCACCCAGGCAACTTGAGAAACTCTGTTTAGAATGGAAGGAGGAAAAACTGGTAGGCAGAGGGAATGCTGTTAGTTGTCAGTTGGCTGTCAGCTAGCAAGGTTGTGAGAGGGTGAATCCTGAGACTTGAAGTGGACAAGAAAGGGACTTCTTGGAGGAAAGGAGAGGAGCGGGTTTTAGACAGAGGAAGATGTGCACTTTAAAGTAAAGACCATTGTTCAAGAAAAGTCCTGGGAGTCCTCAGCTGGGAGGCAAGTCTGAGAAACTCCACAAAGTAACCAAGCAAGACACCCTAACCCTAAAAGAGAAAGGTCACATAGAAGGAATCTTAACTGTAAAATATCTCAGAACATCAACACTAATTCTTGTTTGAAGCCTGAAACCACTACATGGATAAGAGTTTACATTTTAACACCTGAAACCATTATGCTTCTAAGAACCTGTTCAACAACACCTGAGCAAGACTAAGTAAAATAAAGCTTATTAATTCTGGTTACCAAGGTGTTAGGCTTCTCCCATGTTCACCAGAAGTGTTTCACCACACTACAGAGCAACTTATCAGATTGGAGAAGCAGAACAAAGAATAAGCTCTGTCACAAGTTATAAGACTGTGATATTGGTCTCAGATGGGTCAAAGAATCTCTTTCCTACACCTTGCTTCTCTCCTCATTCATACACTTGAGGAGAAGTCCACGCAGCCCGTTCCTTTTCCAAGGGTCTCTCAGCCTGGCAAGCGGTGCTGCTCCAGCCTGGCTTTCTGCCCTCACTATCTCAGAGGAGACAAAGAAGAGAAAAAGGGTCTCCACATGAGCAACGTGGAGAGCCTAAAGGGCGTTAGCGGGGAGAGCAGGTTTGGCCTGGTCTCCCTGCAGACAATCGCCCGGATCAGCTGCCCAGCCGATTACTGGCTCCGTCACAGAGCCAGTTGGGGTGGCAGGGTTGGGGGGCTTCTTGGCCCCCCAGAATGACCTGCGCGAGTGTGCAGGGCATTCTGGGGAGCCTCCCAGTTGGGAGGCTACTCGTGAGTCGCTGTGGCGTGGAGCTGCACTGCAGCAACACACGATCTTTTAACCCGGTTTTCGGGCGCAAAACCCAGGTGGCAAGTGGCAGGCTCCAGAAGTGGGCTTGCCCCCAAGCTGCCACTGCCACCAGGAGCCACATGACTCCTGTTGCAGCGCACGAGCAGCAGGAACAGGCTGGGCCCCCTTAGCCCGGTTCCTGCTGCTCGTGAGAATAGCCTCAAAGTGTCACAGATGGACACTCTTTCATCATACCAACTACTTTTTAATTTCTGGTGTTGTTAGATGGACAGGATTTATTTTCTTAGGAGACTGCGAGCTGAAGCACATGACTCTCCCGGTGTTAACCCCCTCAAAGCCCAAAATGGATAGTAGTTGTCCCCAGTTACTGTCTTTCCTGAACCCAGACTATTGTCTTCCCATGCTATCACTGCAGTCACAGATCCCGGGGCAAGCCCCGCTATTTATTTTATTGTTCCGTTTTTATACCGCCTTTCATGATGCGTCTCAAGGTGGTTTACAAAAGCTAAAATACAATAAAATTCCATAAAAGTCACATTTAAAACCCTACAACCAGTTAAAAGATTAAAAACCATAAAAACAACAATAAAAAAGAAAAGCAGAAGCAAGAAAGCTGAGAAACCTGGCAGCCTCTAAGGGGTAAACGTCTGAACAAATAAAAAGGTCTTTAGTTGTTTTTTAAAAGCAGCCCTGGCTGTCAGAGATGGATAACCACTCCTCAGCCTCCATCACAATTTTTAGAGAACAAGTTAAAAATATGGCACTCCACCCAGGCTTTTATATGAGAGTACAGTTTTTACTGCTGATGCTTTGCATTTTGTGTGTTACTGTTTTATATAGGTTTTTAAACTTTTACATAGAGAGATATTATTTTTATATTTAATATTTGTACTTTTGATTTGCATTTTAATTTACATTGTTTTAATTATATTTTAAACCACTTTGGGATTATTTTAATGAAAAGCAGCATAGAAATGGAATGAAGGAAGGAAGGAAGGAAGGAAGGCCGTCCGGCTTTGGGTTTTTCCACCCATCTGGAAGCACTTCTGATATCTTTATCGTAACTTCTCAGGACCACATGCATAATTGCTCTGCAAAACAATCTCTTTCCATGGCAGTTCTATGTTTGCAGTAAACAGTCATCTCAACTGTTTCACCAACATAAACCAGCTTAGGTGGATATACAATGACATATCATTGCCTTGTTGCCATAAACAGTTGCCACCATTTTATTGGCAAGCCACGGCTCCTCTGAGTGGCAAATGGGTTGCCCCACAAGCAAGGGAAGAAATAGGCTACTGTGGACAAAAGAGCCAGGTGACTCACCTCTCAGATAAAGTCATTTAGACTTTTCCAGTTATCTATCATATTTCATGGGTGAGCCAAACACACACTAGTGAACAAATCAATTTTTTCTCCAGACCTCACTTCAAGCATAACTAACATCCTAAAACACTGGGATCAATTTCCCTCCAAGTCTAACTTTTGCAACAATACATTCAGGCACTCACATTATTGACTGGTGAAAGACGGAGATGTCGAAGTTTATATTCTAGAGCATCATGTTCTCCAGCATTCTCCACTATGTATGGCCTATACTCTTTGCTGCTTCCCACTTCTGGCCAGTAGGGGACACATTTGTTCTGTTAGGAAGCAGGAAAAAGATGATGGGTGTGAAGGAGAAAAGCAGGCGCCATCTTTGCCTAAAGCAAAACTTGAAGCAAATGTGCAGGTTTCTCTTATGCGTAACATCTGATTATTTTTAATTATGAAGACATTTTTACCACACCTTTCAAGTCATTAGGCCTCAGAAAGTGGCTTATGAAATTCAAGAAATGCAATTTAAAACACAATTTCAGAACAATTTTTTTTTAATCTGATGATGGAACACCAGAAGAATTTCAGTGAGTGTCAAACTAGACATTACATGCAAGCCCAGGCATTACATGCCAGCCCACTTCTTCATGGCAAAGTAGCGTAGAATGGGGGGCAATTTGGAATAGAGAAGCAGCGGAGAGGCAGAGAGGGAGTGCTTAACCCCCCCTTCCCCACTGAAAATCACTCCCAGACCATTTCTGGAACTCCAGATGTGTGCTTGTGAGGTAAACATGTATCATAGTTCCTACCAGTAGGAAACGTAGTTGATGGTGGTCAATTTTCAGCAGAAAAATGGTGGGCAGGGATGTACATGCAGCTTCTGATGGCAAGGCTGCTGCATGCCTATTAAGGAGTGCATAAATGCAGTTGCAGTGATACTCCCCGGGAAAGTTGGGAGTACCATCACAGCTGTATTTATGCACTCCTTATAGGCATGCAACAGTCCCACCACTGGAAGCAGCGTAAGTGTGCTTTACAGGAAGAGGAGAGTTAGTCTGGTGGTAACAAGCATGACTTGTCCCCTTAGCTAAGCAGGGTCTGCCCTGGTTGCATTTGAATGGGAGACTAGATGTGCGAGCACTGTAAGATATTCCCCTCAGGGGATGGAGCCACTCTGGGAAGAACGTTCCAAGTTCCCTCCCTGGCATCTCCAATATAGGGCTGAGAGAGATTCCTGCCTGCAAACTTGGAGAAGCCGCTGCCAATCTGTGAAGACAATACTGAGCTAGATAGACCAACGTTCTGACTCAGTATATGGCAGCTTCCTATGTTCCTATGTACAGCAGGGATTCTCAACATTGGGTCCCCAGATGTTATTGGACTTCAACTCCGATAATCCCCAACCAAAGGCCATTGGTGCTGGGGATTATGGGAGTCAAAGTCCAACAACATCTGGGGACCCAACACTGAGAATCCCTTCTTTACAGTGCCGCAGAAGCAGCAATGGCACCTCTCACTTGGATTGGTGGCTCACTATGCAATGGGGGGGCACGGTTGGAAAGTAATAGCTTCCCCCGACACCCCCGGCACCTCCTTACCCTTCCTTTCTCCACCTCCCGGGTGGTCATCACAATGATGCGTGAATTTTCTTGCCACACCATCTGCCAGAAATCATTGATGGTGGCTTCCAAGCAACCTTGGCTGGCAATGTAGGTTTTACAGCACTCCTCAGGGCTGAACAGCTCATTCTGTAAGGAAACAGAGAGTCAAAATAGAAAGGCTGGGTACCGAGACCATCCCTTTCTACCCCCAGACATGGGAAGCGATTCACTCCTCACCTTGATGTAGTTGGCATTGATATAGTCCGACCCAGCAACATTCACATCTCTGTCTTGGAGGATGACGCGGGAGTGATCAACTAGAACAGCAGACAGGATTAATATGACACTGAACAGGGGGCTTTTGCAACTTACTTCCCTGCACCTGCGAGCATTTTTTTAAAAAAAACAACAGATGAGCATTCAAAAATATGATACTCCAGCTGCAATCTGAAGTTGTACAGTTCATGCTCTCGCCTCAGGACTCTCTACCACCGGGATGCTCATCTCTGGCTCTCTTGCAGATGTTGGCCTACAACTCCCATCATCCCTCACTATTGGCCACTGTGGCTGGGGATGCTGGAAGCTGGAGTCCAAAAACCGCTGGAGGGCCAAAGTTGAGCAGCTCTGCTCTACCACCTCATTCTGCCACCCGTGTAGGCTCAGCTTCTGACAAGAGAGGGAGAGTTGCAGACTCACATGGCAAAATGTTCTTGTAGCGGTTCTTGCCCTTGTTCTCTGGTCTTTGGCCCTCATGTCGATTGTACAAGTTCTTAGTCTCTTGTTTCTGTAGGCTCTGAAAGAGAAAGTGGTACGGAGGGAGGGAGGATGGGCATTTAATAATGACAAGCCCGACCAGCAGCTGGAGGAGAGGAGTGTAGACACATCACACAGAGAGACACAGCAAACCATGCAGATCTGAAACTATGAATTCATGGATCTATCATGTAGGTGCTATACTATTAGTGCTTGAGTGTGGATTGGGGCCCTTGAGCAGGGCAACATCCCTCAGAATCAAGAGTCATCCAATAAGGGGCATTTCCAGCATAAGAAAACTCACCCTGCTTGAGATACCCATCAAGCATGGACGATATAGGTAGGTAGGTAGATAGGTAAGTAGGTAGGTAGGTAGGTAGACAGACAGACAGGAACTTAGGCAGCTGCCATATACTGAGTCAGACCATAGGTCTATCTAGCTCAGTATTGTCTTCACAGACTGGCAGTGGCTTCTCCAAGGTTGCAGGCAGGAATCTCTCTCAGCCCTATCTTGGAGATGCTGCCAGGGAGGGAACTTGGAACCTAGATGCTCTTCCCAGAGCAGCTCCATCCCCTGAGGGGAATATCTTACAGTGCTCACACTTCTAGACTCCCTTTTGTATGCAACCAGGGTGGACCCTGCTTAGCTTAAGGGGACAAGTCATGCTTGCTACCACAAGACCAGCTCTCTTCCCTAATAGATATATATAGACTTCATAGATAGATAAGATAGATAAGATATATAGATAGAAAACATAATAAGCTAGAATGAATGTGAGAAGGGCGTGCCTACTCCCAGTGGGTTTTAGGTTAGGAGCAGTTCTTGAGCCATGAGGTGGGATCCAGACCTGAAACATGTCACAAGGGAGAGCAAACTCCAGTCTCCGCATCCACTTACATCAAACTCCTCCCAGAAACCACCTTTGGCTGCCTCTTCCACTTGGCTCCTCTTGTTGAGCTCTTGCACCCTGTCCTCAATGTTGGCTGCATTCACTCGGGTGGCATTGAAAGGCTAAAGAAAGACAAAAAACAGTGTGTGAGACAAGTAAAGTATTTCCTCAAGCCAGGAGTAAACAGCAAGGCCAGAGAGCAGAGGCCCTTCAGCATTTTGCAACCTTGCCTTGAAAAACACTGCAGAAGCACACAGTAGAAAGGAATCTGTCCCTCTCAACACAGAGCACACATTTCACACACAGTCCAAAGATGGCCAAAAGAGAATCACTGACTCAGAATCTACTGCCAGCCACAGTGCCTGCACTGCAGTAACCTCATTGGCACAAGTTGCTCTCCCACGCACAATTATGACTCCTTACATTACTTCCTAGGAACACAGGAATTGCTGTACACCCAGTCAGACCTTTGGTCCATCTAGCTCAGTATTGTCAACACAGACTGGCAGCGGCTTCTCCACGGCTGCAGACAGGAGTCTCTCTCAACCCTATCTTGGAGATGCCAGGGAGGGAACTTGGAACCTAGATACTCTTCCCAGAGAGGCCCCATCCCCTAAGGGGAATATTTTACAGTGCTCACGCATGTCGTCTCCTATTCAAATACAACCAGGGAGGACCCTGCTTAGCAAAGGGAGCAATTCATGCTTGCTACCACAAGACCAGCTCTCCTCCCATTCCTAGCACAGCAACAGCTGCCACAGCAGCATCCTGGGCTGCTTCAATATCCATGTCCACCATTTAAAGCAGGTCTGCACAACTTCTGCCCTTCTGCAGATGTTGGACTACAACTCTCATAATCCCTGACTTCTGGTCACTGTGGCTGGGGATGATGGAAGTTGTAGTCCTAAAACAGCTGGGGGACTGAAGTTGTGCCACCCCCGACTTCGAGCCTGCCTACATGTTACACTCATTGCATGAAAAGCAGCCTGTTCAGGGTTCTGAGGATTCCTCTAGAAACAGGCAGAGAAAGCTGGAGGGGATCGCCGAGTTGGCCGGCACTCTTCTCCCTGCATTGTTTATCTCGAATTATCTCTGTAACAGAGAAACAGGGAAAGGAGAAGAACCCTGCATTTAATATCTGATTATCTTTCTCTCCTTAGCAGATCATACATGGCAAGATCCTCCTACTTGCAGCACTCCCTGTGTACCATCAAATGGGGAGAAATGGAAGAAGTGGAAGAAGCTATTCCTGTGTCCATCTTGGGCTTGAGGGTGAAGAAGTTCATTGACACCCAACCCTTCCCCATCCTGCTCCACCCTATGACCTCTGCTCTGCCTCATCAGCTTCTCTCTCTCTCTCCAATATAGCGTGGCAAGATTCCTGCTTCTCATGAGACATTAGGGATGTGCACAAAACAGATTTTGCATTTTGTTTGGAGCTTGAAACACAATGCAGATGGCGGAAATGTTTCGTCGAAACAACAGGCGAACTGGCTGTTTTGACGGAATAAAACTCAGAAGGTTTCGAGTATTTAGGCCATAGGGAACAATAGGGGAACTCAAAACACCCCATTGTTCCCCATGGGTACATAAGAACATAAGAACAGCCCTGCTGGATCGGGCCCAAGGCCCATCTAGTCCAGCATCCTGTTTCACACAGTGACCCACCAGCTCCTAGGGATACCAATGTGGGTTGTGTGGTAGGGCATGATGGGTGCTACAACCAACCCACAAAAGAAACAGACAAGCGGGCAATTTTAAACACATTTTTAACCTTTCCCCCAAACCCCCATAGTATCCTATGGATACAGTAAAAATATCGGTTAAAATATGGCGGTGGAAATACAAAATGGTGTGCATAGCCACTTTCAGCAGTTCTAGCCATTTCTCCCCACCCCCACTCGCAGCCACAATAACTGTTCTCTGCTCTTTTCTCTCTCTTTTTGGTTTGGCAGGGTGGTCTTCTGTAACTCTGTTATTGCAAAAGGAAGAAAGCAAGTCAAGAAATCCTTTTGAAGGAGCACTGTTGCACAACACACACAGCCTTCAATACACTGAGTCCTGCCATCCGCCACCACCTGTGTGCCAAATTTCAGAGCTCTCTACCTAGCTGTTTCCTCGTTCTGAATCTTTCCCCCTCTTTTCCCCATAGAGTTGGGGAGGTTGGAATGTAGCACTCCATGACAGTAGCTGAAGCACTGAGTTGATCTTATGTGCTGGTGCTCTTGCGCAAGAGCACCCATAAAGTGGGATGCCATACAGCCTGAGTCTTTTCTTCTGCCAGCCCCGTGTGGAAGTGAAAGCAAGGTTTCCACACATGCTCTAGAAAATAACATCACAGGAGGCAGCAGAAGTGGACACTATGGTTCATGGCTACCACGAGGCCCTCCCTTGCTTCTACTCATGAGAACTGATAGTTTGAGTTGATGCTGAATAGTCAATCCTTTCTTGGAACGTGACTGGCTGAGTGCAGCAATGGGATGTAGGTGGATTTGTGAGGCTGTGCGCTGTGCTACAGCCCTCTAGAGCCCTTCACAGGCAACAAGATAGAAACAAAAAACTAACTAAGCCCTGTTGTTTGTTCGGGCATCTGAATGTGCCTGATGCAGGTGGTCTTGTACAAGACTACCAAAAATAACAAAAAAGCATTTCACAGAATGCCTGAGAACTTGAGAACCACCCTGAGAACTACTCTCTCCCCCTCAGTAAGTTTATGAAAATTGTTTTGGATTAATCACTGCACTCAGTGACTGTGGACGAGTTCGACTGATCTCTCCTGCAAATATCCTTATCCTGCATAAGCACACCGAGATGTAGAAAAAAATAGGAAACACAATTTGAAAACAGGCACCACAGGTACACCTTGCCTACCCGTGTGCAAGATGAATGCAACAACAACAAGCAGATGGCGAGGCATTCCTGCCTCCTCTTGAAGCCTATTGACCAGAAATGGGCAGGATGCATCAGGGGAAAGCCTGCTGTGTGAACAAACTAACGTTTGAAAAAAAAAGTTAGGAACCATAATTAACCGTAATAACCGCAATGTGAATGGCCCTAGTTTACTCTGATTTATGCTTATTCAGACTTATTGACACTTATATGTGCTTTACATATGTTCTTCCTAACTCATCCTAATTTATATGACTTTATACCATAGTAACAGACTAGAAAGCCTTCAGGGGAACCTTCAGAATTCTCAGCAGGCAGAGCTTGGCTTACATGAGGGAACTTTTGAAGAGATGGATGTGATATATAGATACTTAATCATAGCAGCTGAATACTTACTTGAAAAATATTGTCTATGCGGTGTGCTTTTTTGATAATGATATTTGCTTTGCTATGTTAAATTCAAATATGTATTCTTCTTTGCATTCTTCCTTCCATTGTTTTTGTTGGTAACTTACATTTTCATTCAGGAAAGTTTTTGAAAGGTATTGCAGACATCTGAGCCGAGCTGAATTTTAAATTTGGTGTTCTATGACTGCTGGTTTTAAATTTTGTTTGGGTTTTGAATTGTGTTTTTTTTTAATTAAAAAAAACCCCATCTAAATGTTCTCTCCCTTTCTCCTGTTTAAATTCTGTTCTTTCAGGTATTTTAGAGAGAAGCAGCTAGTGAACCTTATAAATAAATAAATGGGATGAGCAAGCACATGCAAACCAGACTTCAGTGGGTGCACCTGCATTTACCTGTCTCAAATACACATATGATCCAGATGCCTCCTCAATTCCTGTCTTCTTAAAATGCTCCACCAGGTCAGTCAAGTTGCAAAACATTTCTGCTCCCCCAATTGTGTACTTCCCCTTCTGAAAGAAATAAAGGAAGGTGCTTATCCATGTCCCTTATATATGTGACACTCATATATTAATTTTGCTGAGCACTGCTTTGGAAGGCTATTACCAAGACATTTTAGTGGCAAATGACACTCTCCTACACACACATATGAGTTATTACGTGGCACAATCTGCCAGAAAACTCTCCTGGGCATTTTCCAGATCACACGCTACAACAGTGGCATTACAGTCCACTAAGTGTGCTTCCATACTGCCTGGGTTTCTACATCGCAGTCCCTGCGCTGTCAGCAAGGTGCCGTCCACATTTCCAATGCCTTCTTTTGGATTTTAGCCTTGCGTTTTAGTCCTACAACATTGAATGTGCAAGAGAGAAAGCGAGAGAGAGAGAGCTGTATTTTCCCGTTGTAGGAGGGTTGCGTAAGCTATTTACGTTTTCAAAACGATCCTGCCAAGCTGAAGCATTTTACTGCTGAACAGCGTGTCATCTGGAAAACACCCTGCACAAGTCTAAATGGAATTGCTTCCTTTCCCTTCATTTCAATGGGGCTTACAGAGGAGAACTTTCTGGAAGATTGTGCCCATCAGGCTGATCTTAATGGCATCCAAAATCTATCACTTGTGATACCTCATGGTAAGGCCACCTCTGGTTACTACACTGAAGTACCAAGATATAAACCGAAGGTGCACTTGGCCTGCCTTATCTGCATCCGACACATTCATCTGTACTGGATACACAAACGTCCCTACTAACAGAGGCAAAGAGACATCTTTTAAAATGGCGGCTCTCTTATATTTAGCAGGGCTAGACTGCTCCCAGCAGAGTGTCCCTCCCATGGGCTATCGCTGGTGTCTCGTTGTTATCGCTGGGCAGGGGCTTTTCTCATCTCTTTTGCTATGTAACCATTTTGAGAACTTGTTTGCTGAAAAGGGGTATACAAAAGATGTTTATTATTATTATTATTATTATTATTATTATTATTATTAATAAAATAGCAATAACAGTGTTTCACAACTAACTACTAAGAAATTGGGTGTCTGGTCAAACCAGACTGCTAACACAGATCACTGGCTGACATCCAAACTAATGTTGCATGTGTGGAAAAACCTCCAGGTCTTATTTTCAGAAGGCACTGTGAGCAAGGCGAGATTGGCAGAATTGCCCAATCTCGCAATTGGAGAGGAGAGCTGGTCTTGTGGTAGCAAGTATGACTTGTCCCCATAGCTAAGCAGGGTCCATCACTTTCAACAGAGTGATGAAATGTGCAGAAGTACTGAGAGCCATCTAAATTTCCCTTTAGGTGAGGCTCATTGAATGACAGGAGAGGAGAGCTGGTCTTGTGGTAGCAAGCATGACTTGTCCCCTTAGCTATGCAGGGTCCACCCTGGTTGCATATGCATGGGAGACTTGATGTGTGAGCACTGCAAGATATTCCCCTCAGGGGATGGGGCCACTCTGGGAAGAGCAGAAGGTTTCAAGTACCCTCCCTGGCTTCTCCAAGATAGGGCTGAGAGAGATTCCTGCCTGCAACCTTGGAGAAGCTGCTGCCAATCTGTGAAGACAATACTGAGCTAGATAGACCAATGGTCTGACTCAGTATATGGCAGTTTCCTTTGTTCCTATGTCCCTCCCTGTTGCACACATGGAATGTTTTTCCACATGTGTAACAATAGCACGGGTGTCATCCACTAGACAGAGGGAGGATGCAGTTTCTTGAGGCACTATCTCTTGCTATGTGCTCTTATTTTATTTCATTCTCATATCTTTGATGACTCACTTCATCAGCTGAACCCTCAAAGGTCTTCAGGGACTTATGGCAGTCATTTTAGTTGCTGTGTATTACTGTCTCTTTGCAGTTCAACTCTGCACAACATCCAGACAGTGTTCCCTCTAACCAGGAATCCCAAATGTTGTTGACTACAACTCCCATAATTCCCAGGCAAAGGCCACTGAAGCTGGGGATGCCGAGAGATTTATTTATTTATTTATTTATTTATTTATTTGATTTATATACTGCCCTTCCAAAATGGCTCAGGGCGGTTTACAATTAAAACAAGCCACTAAAACAATAAAGAGCTAAGAATAAATTAAAAACAGTATAACAGCAATTAACAATTTAAAAACATTTTAAAACAACAATTAAACAATTACAGTGATTAAAAGCCCCAAAATCGCATTAGAATATTAAAACAGATTTTAAAACCCTGGAAAGCCAGGCCAAACAAATACATTTTAAGGGCTCTCCTGAAGGCTAATAGAGAATTCAAATTGCGGATTTCCGCAGGGAGCACATTCCACAGCCCCGGAGCAGCTATAGAGAAGCTCCGAGTCGCCACCAGACGAGCTGGTGGTAACTGGAGACCAACCTCCTCAGATGACCTTAATGTGCGGTAGGGATCACGCAGAAGAAGGCGCTCTCTAAGGTAACTCGGGCCTAAGCCGTTCAGGGCTTTAAAGGTAATCACCAGCACTTTGTATTTTGCCCGGAAACATATCGGCAGCCAGTGTAGCTGTTTCAAAACAGGCATCATATGGTCTCTCCGGGTTGCCCCAGAGACCAATCTGGCTGCCGCATTCTGAACTAATTGAAGTTTCCAGACTACGTACAAAGGCAGCCCCACATAGAGCGCATTGCAATAGTCAAGCCGGGAGGTTACCAGCTGGTGCACCACTGTTTTGAGGTCATCCTTCTCAAGGAATGGGCGCAGCTGTCGAATCAGCCGAAGCTGATAGAAAGCACTCCTGGCCATGGCCTCCACCTGAGAAACCAGGGTGAGGCCTGGGTCCAGGAGTACTCCCAAGCTGCGCATCTGCTCCTTCTGGAGGAGTGTAACCCCATCCAGCACAGGAAGATCTAACTCACTCCTCAGATTCTGAGCCCCCACAATGAGCACCTCCGTCTTGCTTGGATTTAGCTTCAATTTGTTATCCCTCATCAAGCCCATTACTGCCTGTAGGCAGGCATTTAGAGAATGAGTGCCATTTCCTGAAGATGAAAAGGAGAAGTAGATTTGGGTGTCATCAGCATACTGATAACACCCAGCACCAAATCTCCTGATGACCTCACCCAGCGGTTTCATGTAGATGTTAAAAAGCATTGGTGACAGAATGGAGCCCTGAGGGACTCCATATAACAGCTCCTGCTTTGAGGAGCAACTGTCACCAAGCTCCACCATCTGGGATCTACCCGAGAGATAGGAATGGAACCACTGAAGAGCAGTGTTCCCTATTCCCAACTCCCCTAGGCGACCCAGAAGGATACCTTGGTCGATGGTATCAAAAGCCACCGAGAGATCCAAGAGGACCAACAGAGTCACACTCCCTCTGTCGATTCCCCGGTAAAGGTCATCCATCAGGCCGACCAAGGCTGTCTCAACCCCATAGCCCATTCTAAAGCCAGTTTGAAATGGGTCTAGATAATCAGTTTCCTCCAAAACCGCCTGGAGCTGGTTAGCCATCACCCTCTCGATTACCTTGCCCAGCCAGGGGAGATTGGAGATTGGCCTATAACTATCCATCGCTGAGGGATCCAGGGAAGGCTTCTTAAGAAGCAGTGTAACTACTGCCTCCTTCCAACAGGGAGGCACCCTTCCCTCCCTCAGCGATGCATTTATGATATTAACTAGGCCATCTCCAGCAATCTCTCCGCTAGATCGTAGTCAACAACATCCGGAATTCCCTGTTAAGGGAATGCTGCATCCAGATTATCTGTAGGTGCTTAAACAGAATTGCTGCTAAATACTGCAAAAACCCAGACTTTTAGCTAGATTTGAGGATCTACCTCACATGGTCATTTCAGATCAGACCATGCAGAATCTGTGCACAGTTCTAAATTAATCCAAATCTGCAGCATTTTTAGTAATTTAATTTATTTATAGTATATAATGCCCTTTGGCAGGGGGAACCCAGTTGGTTTACTACAAGTCAAACAACTGAAGAACTAGAGCTAAAAAGAAGAGCTGCAACAGCAAATCATCCAAAGAAAAGACCAATATGTGGACTTCCAAAAGCTTGACAGAACAGTTAACTTTTTATTTGTCTTCAGAAGGGGACAAGAGGTTATGCTAGTCAAGCCTCATAAAAGGAGGAATTCCATAACCAAGGAACCCCTGCAGAAAGGAACCTGCTTCTAATAGAAGACACTAAAAATGGGGGGGACAAGCTTGTAGGTCCCTAATTGGGCTTGCTTACAGCCCTACAGGCCTCTAGGCCTGCTGTGCCTCTTCTAGTTCAGCTACTCTCTCTTAATGCACGCTACTTATGTGTAGTTCACAAGGGAAGGGAAGCTGGTTTCAAACAGGCCTTGAACCATTCTGGGATGGCAGGACACCATTTTTATTTATTTCATCAAATATATACCACCCAAACTTGCGTCTCTGGGTGGTTAACATAAAATAATTAAAACATATGACAGTTAAAACAAATCAACCGTTGAAAAGCAACCATAAAATTAAAACAGACAATTTTAAAAAGCTGAGAAAACTTGGGCGAAAAGATGGGTTTTCAGGTGTTTCTTAAAAATTGCCAGAGATGGGGGAAATCGTATCTCAGCAGGGAGCACATTCCACAATCTCTATTGGGACAGCAACCGAGAAGGCCCATCTCTGTGTAGCCACCAAACGAGTTGGTGGTAACTGGAGACGGACCTCCTCAGATGACCTCAGTGGACATGGGTTCGTAGTGAAGAAGACACTCTCTTAAATACCCAGGGCCTAAGCCGTTTAGGACTTTGTAAGTTATAACTAGCACTTTGTATTTTGTCCAGAAACCTATTGGCACCATGGGTAGCACAACTCCCAGTACCCAGCTCTCTGTGCACACATGGAAATGTCCAAAGCCTTCACACACCCTGTGACTCTCATGTGCAAATCAGATCATTCCTTCATGCTGTTCCAACATTAATTAATTTAATGTAATTAATTTCTGGAGGAGGAGGAGGAGGAGGAGGAGGAGGCGGCAATGAGTGGGGCCTTTCTTGTGCTAGGATAAGTGCAAGCATCAGAGGTACTCCCTTGGATGCTCCCATAGTGATGAGGCATCAGGGTAACAAGAGTTACCAACCCTGGACATCAATATGTACAGTGAGAGTGTGCAAGGTCTCTGTGAAGCCTGCACCCACCAAATGTGAATCTTGTTGCCTGCTTCCAGTAAGCAGTGCCAAGTAGGGAAAGGTGGCAGGAAAAGTGCATTTAACACTGGGAAGGGCATGGACTTCAAAGAAGCTCCAGGTCAGGGGTGTAGCAAGGTCGGAATGGGCCCTGGGACAAAATGTGAAGATAGGTCCCTGGGCTCCCCATCACCTTCTTCTTCCGAAAGGTGCAAGGGGGAGAGCAAAATGCAAGCTGTCATCCAGCCAGTGGGGCCCCCTCCCTCAGGGGCCCAGGGGTACTTGTCAAGTCCCCCTCACTTAATCAGTTGTAGCTACCTCTGCTCTAGATCCTGGTATGTGGCTCTTGAGGTTATTATATAGACTGTGAGCTCCTAGAACCTAAGTTGTCTCTCTGAAAGGCCATATGCAAATGAAGGACTAAATAAAAATCTACAATTAACCCAGGGGCGGGGACTTTTTCTGGACTAGTTATGAATTGGATTGTAGGGAGTTTACTCATCTTCAGGTTTAAGACGTGGTAACTTACAAGTTGGATTACCAAATCTCAAAATCTGACCTGAAGGTTTAGGGTTTTAGCTTCCTTCTCAGGGCCTCCAGGGGAAGATCTCAAACTCCTTCAAGAGGGGCAGGCTATTTTCTGCTTGGCTTGAGTGATGTTGCAATTTGTTCTAGCTCTCCTCCATGTCCATCAGGCTCCAGTTGAGAATCCAAGCACGGCCACACACTTCCCCTGACCAGTCAGGTGTTACCTTTTATCCTCAGCAAGCACATTTGGTTTTGCCCCAGTCCTACCAGCATCCATTCCCTCATCTGCCAGGAAACACCTTTTATGCTCCCTCTCCACGATCTGACAATTCTAATTTCAACATCATCTCCCATGGTTCAGGAACTGAGGGTCACTTTCTGGACCCTTGTTATTTTCTTATCAAAATGCAAAAATGTATTGTTCTCAGGTTATCTGCTTCAGCCGTTATCATTGCCCAAGTCTCAGGCGTTCTGTTCCCTTCCTGGCCATATTTGCAATCCTTCCTTAAGCTTCTGACTCCACTTCCCTCTCACTGCTGTAGAGACTGCTGAAGCAATCCCTACAGTGGACCCTTATGGACAGATATAAACGCCAATATGGTGTAATGGCTAGAGTGGTGAACTTTGATTGGGGAGATGTGGGTTCAGAACCCTACACACACACTCACAATGTTGACCTTGGACCTGTCATTCATTCCCTCGGTACTTGGCTGTCGTGAAGATAAAATTAGAGGGGGGAGGTAACCACAAACACCACTCTGAGCAGGGCAGGATATATGTGTCATACATAAAATAATGATAATGTATACGGAGAACCAAAAGGATTCTTGATGGTTTCTTAATCCAAAACCATAATAGAGAGAGAGGTACCAGCTGAGGGGACTTGGCACTCGGCATCCTATCCCACCTCCACCCTCACCGCCAGCCTCTTACCTGACACATGACCTTGACGTGAGTGACTCTGAGTCGTTCTTTGGGAGTGCTGGTGGCTCCTGTTGGGGTGGCATCAGCCCCAGACTTGGGTTGGTCAGTCAGAACAGACAGCACGAAATCACCTGGCTTGCTGAGGCTCTCACGTACCAAGAAGGTCCATGGAGCAACCTTGGCTTGGAGTAAAGTCTCAGCTGCTGGACCAGAAAGATGCCCATGATACCACCTGGGGAGAAGGAAGAGGTCAGAGAAGGAAAGAGAAGATGCAGGCTTTTGCATTGGGCGGGGGGGTGGGGTTTACAGTGGTTTACAGTGGTTGAAGCATGATTGGAGCAATGAAAACCATGTGGGGAATGGTTCCAATAAAGAAAGGAAGCAGAGTAGGGAGCTAAGTTCCATAAAACATATACTCAGAGCCACTAATATATGAGACTGAAGTCCTGATCAACAAGCCAGGAAAGCAAAAACGATGAATCCAGATATACATAATTTGAGCAGTGGGAAGCACACTCACTCACGTGGAAGCACACTCACCAGATATACAGTGTTTTCTTAGGGATCAAGCTCAGGGAAAACCTATTTGTCCTTTTTGCAGATGAAGACTGCTGAGCACAGCACACATACAAATTCAACTTCTTTATACCAAGTCAGACCATTGGTCCATCGAGTCCAGTGCTGTCTATTCTGACTGGCAGTAGCTCTTCAGAATCTCATGGCCTTTCCCAGGCATGTTATCCAAAGGCTTTTTAACTGGAGATGCCAGGAACAGAACCTGGGATCTTTGGCATGCAAGGAATGTGCTCTACTAGTGAGACATGGGTCGTTCCCCTAGGAGCTGATTGGCTGGCTCTCTTTGACATCACAAGATCATTTCACCTCTTTCTCTGCAGCAGGGTTTTTTTAAAAAACACTTTTAAGAAGCTGTGCTTTTTGAAGAAGAAAAAAGGTGGGGAGCAGTGGCTTCTCCAAGGTTGCAGGCAGGAATCTCTCTCAGCCCATACCGCCAAGTACTACCACTTAATGTGGCTAAGCCATGGCTCCTAGAGGACGAGCAAGAGTGTCCTAAAATCACCTGCAAACAGAAAGCTAGTGAGCTAGGTAAAACATTCAGGGAAACCCACTCACATTTCTTAAAAGAGTGTGTGGTAGCCAAAAGAGTGTGGCAGGGAGTAAGCAAGCTGTTAGAGTGGCCTGATTTGGAAAAACAGACTTGGGAAGAACTAACCTCGGGTTTGAGCGATAGAACCTCTTTTTGAGGTCCCAGAAAGAAACCCTTAAGGAAACGGGATGGACGGGTGCCCTCATACTAGAGAATTGGAATGTTCCCCTTCTCGTAATCAGGTTAGTAAACCTATATGTCATTTATGCAGTGCTCCTGCATAGGAATAGGGAGGGAAGACGCGACCAAGAGGTTCACGCAGATGAGACAGTAAATCTCTTCTGGAAAAGTTTGTATGGTTATGTGCAAAAAGACATGAGTATCTCTTCTAAACAGCAATGGGACAAATTGTAGAAATGGGTGTCGGACGTAACCCCCCCCCCCCGATTACCTGATGTGCCTTGAAATCCCCCACCCCCGAGTTACAGTACTACCTGCATATACTTCATAACCATGTGAGTTTCCAAATCCTTGTGTTTAAATCTTTGTAGATATATCATGTACAAACAACCACTTTGTATATAATTGTGCTTTGGCAACGTACTGTATGCTTTGGCAGTTTGTTGGTTCAATAAAAAAATCTTGTCCTATTTTTTTAAAAAAAATAATCTTGTCCTATCTTGGAGAAGCCAGGGTGGGAACATGAAACCTTCTGCTCTTCCCAGAGCAGCCCGATGGGGAATATCTTACAGTGCTCACACTTCTAGTCTGCCATTCATATGCAACCAGGGCAGACTAAGGAGAAAAGTCATGCTTGCTACCACAAGACCAGCTCTCCTCTCCTGTCATTCAATGAGCCTCGCCTAAAGGGAAATTCAGATGGCTCTCAGTACTTCTGCACATTTCATCACTCTGTTGAATGCTCGACCCATAAACACTGCCCCCTGAAAAGATTAAACATCCTTGCTACTTCTCCTCTCCAAATTCACACCTCCTCAAACCTCTTGGTTTGGGGGTGTTTTTTTTTTAAGGCAAATGGCAATCTTACACCTGATGTACATCACGTGCACTTAGCCTCAGCACACGCAGTGAAGTGAACAGCCAACTAGATGGAAATCTGGGCAGAAAAAATGAACACTGGACAACATGCCAGCAGTAAAACACATTCACTTCAAGGAGTGGCATTTCAGTTATAAGTAATCGGTTGAATAGAAAGGGGGCTTGCAGCAGAAAAGATCAACATTTTTTTCCATCAGAAATCTGTTAAAGGCTTAATCTTGGTTATATTTTAAGACTGTTTGTTGTGGTTGGTTTTTTAATACTTCCGAATAATATAGTATGGTTATTAGCACTTGTCATCACCCCCCCCCCTCTCTCTCTCTCTCTCTGTCAATCAGTGGGATTTTGTACCTTTGGCATGCATATTTAGTGCACAGGCTTGCTGAAATGTAGCCACTCAGGATATAGAAGCAGGCCCTCTCAGAGGCCCAGGCAGGCCCAAGCCACTTCCAGGTTTCAAGGCCCCTAGCTATAATAAAAATAATGTCCAAAAATTTCAAACATGTGTCCTCATGAAACTCACTGTACAAGCCTGTCCTCAGAAATTTTCCTCCTTGAATCTGGGCCTAAAGCCTATGAGGTCTTTTCTGGCTGGCATCTTGAGTTCGGGAGCCATTTTATGGCTCATTTGTGTCAAAACCTAAAACCCCTGCTATTTTAAGCCAAATTTGGGGGATGTTTGCAGTTATTGGGGGCATCCTTGGATTCCTGATGGCCCACGGAGCATGGTAGGGCACTTTATTTGGCCCATTCTTGTGTTTCGAGGGTGATTTTGGGGTGGTTTTTTAGTTTGGGAACCTAACCCCCCACATTCTCCTAGACTCAATGACTCATCCACTGTTTCGTTACCCGCGGTAATCTGTAGGAACGGAACCCCCACAGATAATGAGGTACTCCCAGGGGTGTAGCTATAATTGAGCAGATGGGTTCAAAGAACCCGGGCCCCCCAGCTCCAGAAGGCCCCCCAGCTCCACCCCTCCCTATTTTCTTCATTATCTCCCTCACTCTGAGGGGCCGTTGGGGAGAGGGGCGAACACCAGCCCCCTCTCCCCTAGCTATGCCCTGGCTACTCCTGTATATGAAAATAATAATGAGGAAGCCTGACACATAAATAATTCCTTACTCAACTAGACATGAAACTGTAAAGACACTTGTATTCTATCTAGTTATCTTTTGTATTTTGTTGTTTGGATGTTTGTCCTACGAGGGATCCTGTAGGGAGTGTGGGGTTGGAGTCAGAAAGGAAAAGGGAGGAAATGGAGAAAATGGAGTTGTTGCTGAATTAGTTAGAACTGCATACGTTTTCTTTATGAGGGTAAAGGAGAAAATGGAGTTGTTGCTGACTAAATCTTTAGTTAAAACTACATAAGTTTTCTTTGTGTGTATGAGGGAAGCAGCTGTAAAGCAACACGAATATGTAACCATTCTCTACCTTTCAACACATACTAGATCTAGCATCAGCAGTAGTATATGATCAGCTGATCTGAGAGGACACGTCCTTCATAGTCTAATATTGTGCCATCAGAACCGATATATTTTATTAATGTTTATGAACATTTAAAATTCTTTAATATGACAAAATCTATCTCACTTAACAAAAAAAACCTGTCTTTTACTAAATCACATCTCTTATTTGCTTAAATATTCAGCTCTAAGCTGGTACTACACTGGGCAGCAGTTGATGTGAACAT
Organism: Hemicordylus capensis; assembly: GCF_027244095.1. Lineage (NCBI taxonomy): Eukaryota > Metazoa > Chordata > Lepidosauria > Squamata > Cordylidae > Hemicordylus > Hemicordylus capensis. The sequence continues at coordinate 163,860,954 of NC_069658.1, forward strand.
GGTTCGTCCCTGGATCCGCCTCTTAGTCGATCAAACAGACTCAGTGGGAATCATTTAGAGGCTTTTATTGCTACTGCAGTTTAGCAATAGGTAATCAGAGGGCTTTACGCTCTCAAACCGATTACAGTTTGGTTATAGGTGCATCTTACATTTATACAAACAATCTGAATGATCCTGACACCCTAGACACAGTATACGTGACAATAAAATGGTGGTCTAAGTATCTAGTACACATGCGAATGATTCATTGTTCATTGGTGATTACTCCTTATTTGCTTAAATCCTGTTTTCTTAACTGTCAGCAAAGAACAGTGAGAACCTTGTGAGAACCAAGTTTCATAGACACAATTTAGTGGAGAGAGATAATGACGTTGATCATGAGAGGCAGTGATGTTCCTGAGCTGGGCTGGGGTTACTTTAAGTTAGAATGTGGTATTCTGGGCAAACATGGAGTTTCTTTGGTTTTCTGAACACATCAGATAAAGGAAGATACTGAAAGGCATCATCTCATACTGCGCGGGAGGAGGCCATGGTAAACCCCTTCTGTATTCTACCAAAGAAAACCACAGGGCTCTGTGGGCGCCAGGAGTCAAAATCAACGTGACAGGACACTTTACCTTTAAGCTAAGAGTATGTGTTACATTTTTGTCCAATAGGGAGGCTCTTAAAAGCAAGTTCTGAAACTTATCAAATGCCAAAAAATTAACAAGTGTTTAAATTTGAGGCCCACTTGAGCTTCAGGCCCAAGACAAATGGCCCTTCTGCCCTGCCCTTCACTGATTGGCCCTGGGTAGGAATAGCAAGCTGGCCAGAAATACAGGTGCTCCCATGAAGAATAAATCACATGGGGTCTGAGGCACAGAAAAAACAACTGACACCTCCTTAAATAGTATCCCTGATTCACTTCCCCTGTAGTCTACATGCCCCAAAGTCAGGTCACGTGCACATTTTTCACATATAATGACGACAACAAGATGGCAGGGATTATATATATAAACTTTTCAACAAAAAATTCTCAGAGCATTTCACATAGAACAAAAGATGAGAAAATTGCCCCCTGTTCCAAAAGGGCTCACAATCAAAACAGAAAACACAAAAGAGACAGACAAATATGTGCACATTTTTCACATATAACGACGACAACAAGATGGCAGGGATATATATATATATATATATATATATATATATATATATATATATATATATACACACACACACACACACACACACACACACACACACACTTTTCAACAAAAAGTTCTCAAAGCATTTCACATAAAACAAAAGATGAGAAAATTGCCCCCTGTTCCAAAAGGGCTCACAATCAAAACAGAAAACACAAAAGAGCCAGCCGCTGAAGCTGTGCTGAGCTCAGGAGAGAAAGTTTGCTCTCATCCTGCTAAACATAAGAGAGCCCCCACTTTTAAAAGGTACTTCTTTGCCCTGTTAGCAGCAGGGGATTGAACCTGCTACCTTCTGCACGCAAAGTATGTGCTCTACCACTAAGGTATGACCAAAGAAACATTGAAGAGGAATACCATGTTCACTGGGGGTTGCTGCTATGCTACCTTCAGGCTTCTACATGCTCAGGTGGACCAATGTAGGGTAGGGGGAGCCAACCCATTAAAAGCAAGTTGTGTGCATGCTGGCAGCACATGCAAGATGCAGCCTGAATCACAAGCCATTCCTCTCTGTAAAAGCCAGGTGACACGCTGCACCGAAGCAAATCCTGCCACCAGTAACCACTCGTGAACTTGTATGGCACATGTTTCCAAGCACATGCTTGACATGGCCACACATTACATGTTTCGGTGTATACAAGTGAACACAAGTAGACAGGACATGTCGTGAACATGTATATATGGTACACATCAAATGAGTGAAGTGGTCCCAATATGTTGTCTCAGCCATGACTACCCAGACTGTCAACACAACTAATGAAACCTCTGCTGTGACTGGTAATACATAGCTAATAATCATCTTAGCATTTCCGTGGTGCTCTCTGAGTGTTCAGAGACTTCATATATATGATCACAATATTACTTAAAGCCGTCCTGTAAGGCAGATTAGTATTATTGGCTAATATCCTAACTAATGACATGTGCATGCTTTGAGCCTCAGTGGGCACGCAGCGGAGCCGTCGTACAACTCCCACAATCTAGCACACTCATGACTGCATAGGAGCCCTGATACTGCTGAGCGCTAGCCACGCTCTGGAAGATCAGATAAATGTGGCTGAGCCTCAGGGATGTGTTTCCGATCTTACAGAATGCTTCCAGAGTTTAGCTGTCTTGCACAACAGCACCTGCACAAGAGGACTAGGGGAATTGTGCAAGGGCTACTGCTTGTTTTATAGGCTTGGAGCAAGCACACTTTGTTCGGTTGTCAGCCATGATCTCTGTGTTGCAGAAAGAAGGGGTGAAAGATAATGGCTTACTTAGGGCCACCTTGCGAGTTCATGACTGATATAGATTGGGGATGTGCGAGCCACCAGTTCGGCCAGTTTGGTTCAAATCTGGACTGGATTCGAAGTGACCCAGCCCAGTTTAGCTCCAGGTTCGGTCGAACTGGGTCCGGTCTGGCCACTGATCCAGGCTGAACCAGTTTGCGGGCTGGTTCAGGGGTATACTTGTAAAGGAGATTGTGAGTCCTCTGGGGACAGGGATCCATCTTATTTGTTTATTATTTCTCTGTATAAACCGCCATGAGCCATTTTTGGAAGAGCGGTATAGAAATCAAATAGATAGATAGATAGATAGATAGATAGATAGATAGATAGATAGATAGATAGATAGATAGGAATCCAGCAGGGATTCCCCTTTACAAGTAAAGAGGGCATTCCCTATCCTAAAGGGAGAGAAGGGTCCTCCGTACCCTAGCAGAGGCCAGTGGCGGAAACATCAGCGGTGGTGGAGGCTCCTCCAAGCCCCCCACCAGCCTCCTGAATGACAGACCAGGCTGGCTGTGGCCCACTTCGGGCCTCCGCGTGTGCAACACACATGGAGGCCCAAAGTGGGCTACAGCCAGCCCAGGCTGTCATTCAGGAGGCTGTCATGGGGCTTAGAGGAGCCCCCGCTGCTGCCTCCCCCCCCCCCCGCCGCTGATGTCTCCGCCACCAGCCTCTGCTAAGGTACAGAGTACCCTTTTCTTCCCCACCCCCGTCTTTAGGCTAGGGAATGCCCCCTTTACTTGTAAAGGAGAATCCTCACCAGATTCCCCTTTACAAGTATACCCCCAAACCCGCCTATGAACCAGTTCTTAGAACCAGGGCCATTCCGGATCGAACTTGGACTGGACAAACCAGGCCGGCTCGCACATCCATAACAGATTTGTAGCACAGTCTTTCCAGCTCACAGTTCACAGTTACTACCCGACACTTGTTCTTGACAGGTAGACTTTCAGTATCAGCTATTTTCCACATGTTGCGTTCTTAAGCATACTGAAGTGCAGTCTAGAGTCTTGAGTCCTGTCACTAACTAGCATTCCACTTCCAGAGTTCTTCATGTGAAAGTTAGAGATATTCACCTCCCTGGAATATCCTTCAAGGAGACTGGAGAAACATCTTGGGAAGTTTCTCCTCCTCCATTGTGGTTTCCTACCATCCCCCATTCACTATAGGAATTTATTTATTTTCTTTTTAATGTTTGAACAGCACAACACAGTGCACAGTTCAGATTGTTTTTAATCCAAAAATCAGTTGACAGTTCGAGGAGCGTATTATATTCAGCAGTAGCAATGGGATAGTGAAAAACAAGAACTGCAAGGCGGGGCAGAAAATGCACATTCTCCCAATATGCCAGGAAAAGTCTGCATCCATCTGGCTAACTGAGCTCACTCTGCCCTCATGCAAGTGACCCTGGCAGCCCAACAGACCAGTGGGGAGCAGCATTGGCTAAAGGACTCAACACAAAAGACTGGAGATAGCCGGGACTTCAGAACTGCTACCAATACACTGGCTCAATCAATCATCTTTCTTATAGTCACAGACCAGCATTAAATAGAGGGGGTATACAGAGTGGTTATACTGTGCAAAGTGTAATGCATACTGATGCACGGGAATTAGAGTTATCTAGATGGCCCTCTTGTATGTGGGGCCATGACCATAAGGTTTTGCACCTCAACCATTTTTTTCTCTGAACAATTGTTCTTCTTGATTTATTCTATAGAAGTTGCACTATTTTAAACAACTAATTTGTGTCAGATAAAAGGCAGAACTCATTTTGTGTCTGTCTTATTTGGTTTGACCAAAAGCCTAAAAAGATCCTTTTAAAGAAATCATTTAGTAGGAGAGCAAGCTTTAATTGATAGATTTAAAAAATTATTGATTCATTAGTGGAACTGCAAGTTAAAGGAACACTTGCTTTTTGAGGCTACGGTGTTTTGGTTTTAGTATGTTACTGTAACAAGAATTGAAAAATAAAATATTAAAGATATGTAAAATATCCATAGTGAGAGGTATTTGTAATTTGCACCCACAGTGAGGTACTTGTAATTTGCAAACATAAATGTGATTGATTAATTAATCAGTTAATAGGCAGATTATTAGTCAACTAAGATTTGATCAGTCAACAGGCTTAATTTGTTGCAGATATTCTCTCATAAAATTCTGACTTATTTTAAACTTTTGCGTGCGTCACTTGGAGTCTATGTTGGGTAATAGTGACTGGGGGATAAGGCTGTGCTGGCCCATGGGGTGGGGTCATTAAAACAATCTCGTTTAGATGTTTAGATGTTTGCAGTATGAGTTTACAATGATAATTACCCTGGACTATTTTAACTGTAATTAAGGATGCTAAATTTGATTTCTGAAATATTAGCTCCCTGGACAGGCTCAGGAGATGGAGGAATCAGGAAAGTTAAATGTGGAGGCAAGAGCAGATCCTGACAGATCATGGGTGGAGTCTGGCAGAATTTGGAATTTATTGGCTTTTCAGACTTCAGTACCGCTCATTTCTCAGAACCCAGTTTTACTGGCTGGACCACTAAATTGCTAGCTGACTAGGAGCTGTGACCTCCAGCACTGAACAACATCTTAATCCTCTAGTTTTCTGCAAAGCAGAAGGTGTAATACAGGGTTTGTGTTTCATGTATTTATTTATTTTAAGAAGATACTGCAGATTCAGTACAAATCAAATTTGGTACAATCTAATAATGCATTATCTTCATTTTTAGCCTACTTTCCAGTAGGGTTATGAGATCATCCAGCATTCCATGTGTCCTTGTGTGTGTCGTCCACCCCACCCCACCCATCAACTTCGCAACACCTGGACCAATATGAACCAAATCGGGTATAGTAGTAGGACACTTCAGCGGCATAGTTTGTGAAATTGTTTTAAGTTTTTGTATATGTTTTTAACTTGTTTTATGCTATTGTTAACCACCTAGAGATGAAAGTTTGGGGTGGTGTACAAATTTGATTATTAATAATGATGATGATGATGATGATGATGTCATCCACCCCGATTTAAGATGGTGGGTGCATGAAGGTTCGAGGTGCAAATGGGCTAACTTGCAGACTGATTAATCGATCTGAACCAAATTTGGTACAGTTGTACCAAAATGTACCTGAAATAGTAGAAGTTGTACTATTCACAAGTTGTACTATTCACTCCACTTGTACCTGAAATAGTACAAGTTGTTCTAGTAAGAACTAATCTGCCTACTGTACTTTCACTATCTACAACGGGACTAAATTTGATTCAAATCGAGGTCCACAAGTTAGATCTCTTGCACCTCAAATGTTCATGCGTCTGCCATCTTGGATTGGGGTGGATGACATCATTACAAACAACACCATGTCACGACACACAGGGACACCTCAATGGTGTTGTTTGTAATGATGTCATCCACTCCAATCCAAGATGGCAGACGCATGAACATTTGAGGTGCAAGAGATCTAACTTGTGGACCTCGATTTGAATCAAATTTAGTCCCGTTGTAGATAGTGAAAGTACAGTAGGCAGATTAGTTCTTACTAGAACAACTTGTACTATTTCAGGAAATTAAACATAATCATTGTATGCATGAAAGCCAACAGCAAATGAGAAGTCACAATGAAACAGACCATACGGATCAGGGCCAAAAAATAGATATGGTCATAAGAATGGGGTAGGACTGAGAGAGATGGTCTCATTCTTTCCCCAAGATGAGGCTGTTCAAACCGATAGAAAGAAAAATGATAAGATGAGATCAGGGCTTGTGCAGCTTGTGACCCATCAAGCCAAATGCAGCTCGTTACCCAGGCAGGGCAGCATAGTGGGGTTCCATCAACATTCTGCCTTCCTGAGACTACAAAAGCCGAACGGTCATCAAAGAACTTGGCAGGCCACAGTACAAGCCTAGTGGGCTGCATTCAAGTCAAGGATTGCAGATTGTGCAGGCCAGGTTTGGATTAAAGTCAGGTAAGCAGTGCCTAATATGCCCATTTTAATGACCATTTGAGAACTTCTAGGGCTCCTGATGCCTCTGCATCTCATCTCTAAAAAGACAATGATGTCTAGAAACACAGAGGTGCTATTGTCACTATTTGAAACTTGCAAAATGATCAGGGCTGGCCGTTGCTGAGTGGGCCTCCCTCCTCTGCAGTAAGGAAACAGTTAAGCTCAGCAGACCCAGCTGAGAGGAAACCACGTGATGGAAAATCTTGAGGGGGTGGGGAGGGAGGAGACAGCTAGAGCTTTCGTAAGTGCCTGGAGGGCAGATCTTTCCAACCGCAAGGGAGGAAGCAGCAGGTTCCCTGACCAACTGCTGCGTTTTGGATGCAAAATGTTTTTTTAAATAATACCAAACCGGAGAAGACAAACATACTGATCCCCTGCAAGGAGAGCCCAGGTCTGTCCTGGGGGTGGGGGAACCTAACTGTACCATGTGAGCCGTCAAATGCTCCGCCTCCACCCATAGACCTGAATGCAAAGCAGAATGGATTTAGAAAAGCCACCTGCTTGAAATGGAAATTCTGTGCTAGAGACATGATCTGCAGAGTTGCAGTGGAGGCAGGAAGGGATCTTATATAAGGCTGTTACGATGGCAAAGCTTATCTCTGTAGAGAGAGATTGTCCACCACTGCATATTTAATGCTAGATCTCTGCATCTTATCTATACCACAGTTTCCATGTTTGGCAGTGAGCCAAAAATAGCAGTGAAACCGAAGAGGAAATCCAGTTTCTAAATATAAGTCAGTCCGACACTGAAACTCCATTTGCCAATAGGCAGATTGTACAGTTATACCCCCTGCCCTGGGGGATCTATCTGTACATGAGCGGTTCAAGGGTAAAAAGCAACCATGAGGAGAGGGAGATCAAAGGCCCATCAGAAGCAGCACTTCCAGAAAGCACTGGTCCCATCAGAACCAGCAGGAAATCTCCATACCTTTCTGTTGTGGGATCAGAGCAGTTCAGTGGATACTTCAAGTCTATGATGGTTCCATCTTTGTCTTGCAGAGATCCCTGCTGCTGTGTGTAATACTCCACCAGTTCTGACAAAGTGGCAAATTTCTCTCCCCCATAGAGGTCATAGAAATCCCCAGTATTCTGGATACGGATGTGGGTCACTTGATCACCAACTCTGCAAGGAGAAGCAGAAGTCAAGAAAGGATGGTGACACTCGAAAATGGAGAGCAGAGACATGGTTAAGCTTGTTCCTCTCCTCACTCCAGAGTTCCAGAAACGTGGGCCAGAGTACAAAAAGGGGTTAACTGAAGCTTGTGCTCACCAGGTTTTGTCTCAGCACCTCTTTTGGCTCAGTCTCAGGATATATTAAGAAATATATCCTGCTAACTGAGCAAAGAGGCACCTTTTATAAGTGGGGATTTAGCAGGGATTTAGCAGGCAGAGAGCGACTGGCCCTCTCCACCCTCAGCACAGCATCCCTTCAGTGGCTGTTGCTGGTGTCTATCTTATGTTTCTTTTTCAGATTGTGAGTCCTTTGGGGACAGGGAGCCTTTTTACGAATATAGTGAATATTTATTTACCACTTTTCAACAAAAGTTCCCAAAGCGGTGTACATAGATATAAATAAATAAATAAAATGACTCCCCTGTCCCCAAAGTGCTCACAATCTAAAAAACGAAACATGATATCGACACCAGCAACAACCACCGGAGGGATGCAGTGCTGGGGATGGATAGGGCCAGTTGCTCTCCCCCTGGTAAATAAAGAAAATTGCCACTTTGAAAAGGTACTTCTTTGCTCAGTTAGCAGGGTAATTCTATTCATTTTTATTTCTCTGTGTTAACCACTTTGGGAACTGTTGAAAAGTGGTATATAAATATTCATAGTAGCTGTAGTAGTAGTAATAATAAGTGTTTGAACCACAATGCCATTTCAAACCACAGCACATCACAATTTTGAGGCTCTGAAATGAAACAGGTGCCTGGGAAAGTGTATGGATTATGGATCCCACCTCCAGTTTTCTGGCTGTTGTTCATACTCTCTTCTGAGCACAAGCAGCAGGAAGTTTCCCACCTTTTGAAGCAAACACGAGAGTTCTAAGGTGAGGCAGGGACCAGTGGAATTAGAATTGCCACACTGACATTTTTACTCAGAGTACAATCTGAAGCAAATCTGGGGGTAATTTCTTAGGTTAAGCTTCTGAGGAATTTTGAGTTTCAAAATTCTGAGGAATTTTGAAAATAATATGATAACATTAGTGAAGTTTCTCAGGGTGTGTGGGTGGGAGGATTTGCACACCACTAGCTAGCTGGCTGGAGCAAGTGGCAATTCAGGGAGAGGAACTAAGGAGATGGAAGCTGGCCCCAGCATCAGCCTAGGAACAGGAAGGCTGAAATAAGCCATTCAAGGAAGTCTCTGAGGGAAAGTTTGCAACCTCAGACCCGGGCCACGGAAAAGGGTTTGCCTGCTCCAACTTCTGTCGACTCCCCAGAAACCAGCCTGTTTGAAAAACTGGGGGAGAAATGGGGCTGCTAACAAACCGGGGGGGGGGATCTTTTCTGGACAGTTTTTTAGTTTGTTTGTTTTTGCTTGGGGGCCAATTACTAAGCAGAATTTCCCCTCAGCTATTCTGGTTTTAGATGTAATAGGCAGCTTTTAACTGGACTACACCCCAGGTGGAGTTATTAAAAACTGCGAGGGTACCCCGAGACCCATACATTAATAGTTGGCCCCCATCCCTAGCCAGGCCTTGCCCAGTTCCAGATTTTTTGTTTGTTTGTTTCAAGAGCTGGCAAACCTAAGGGAAATGTAGCAAGCTTCAAAAGAGATTAGCTTCAATCTCAAAAAAGTGTCGTCATCTCCTCTTCATTTGCCCTATCCACTCTATTTTTCTACCTCTTGCTTCCATTCTGGCCCTTGGAGCCCCAATTCCAATTTGCCTCAGTGTTTAATTTAAAAACTAAACATGGCAACCTGCCCAAGAGAAATTACATCCATAAATCATAGTGGGCAGCCCTTTGTGCATCTGCAGGACAGGGTTGTTCATGAGAAGTCAGACCTGGATAGATGGACAGCAAAGAATCCCATGGAGACATCAGTTCACTAATGGAGACAGAAAGAAAACTGACCAGTTACCTGACAGAAAGAGAAAAATCCCCCTTGTTCTTCCGGCTGGGGCGAGCCAAAAAACTGCCATGGACTCCTCGTGCTTTGAGTAAGGTCTCAGCATCTATGCCACTCAGGTCACGATGGAACCACCTGCTTGAAGTGAGGGGGAGGAGCATAAAGGAAGGACTCAGTAAATTGGGAGAGGATGGAGGAAAGGTATTGTATGCACAAGTCAGTCTTCAAGGGGATGGTGCCCTCAAGAATCCCTTCAAGGGGACAACGCCCTCACAACCCAAGAGCGGTCAAAAAGTGTGCAGAGTTCTCCTTGTGCCACCTCCCTCCCACAGTTCTAGCTAAGCACTGGTTCACACATGCATGTTCATTATTTCTCCATGCAGCATCATGGTGACCTGCATGTGTGAACAAGCCAACACAGATCAAACATCACAAACAGAACCTTCACCTCACCTCACACACAATGCTTCAAATGGAATTGTTCACACATTCAGCCATCAGTCATCAACTGATATACACAAATTGAAAAGGTTGCCACCTTTTTCATTGGCTCAGAACCTACAACCTATAACAGCAGCCTGACACACAGCAATTTAGCAGGTGATGCTTGAGATAAATCATGCAAAAAGTTTCACCGGCTACATTTCTGTGTGCCAGGCTGCCGGTAAAAGCACGGGAGCAAGTCCAGTAAACTAGGTGACAACTCTGTACATATGGGAACCTGTCCTTAGGCAGTTTTGTTGGAGGAGGAGAGTGCCAGACATTGAGAGTGAAGGTTCTCCACTCTGTCTCAGCACCAAGTCCATAAAGCCAGACGCAACTAACAGAATGGTCTCCCTCCACCCACCCACTCACCCACACACACACATACTCCTGCATGTATACAGATGGAGCATAGTCCCTCCTAGTTCTAGTTCCTGGAGCAGATATTTCAAAGGCTAGGTCTTCCATTTGCATTCCCAGCTCCCTCCTTACCTCATTATCGTCAGGGAACAGCAGGCCAAATTTTTTTTTAAAAAAAAACAGTTTAAAAAAAGAAAGAAAGAAAAAGAAATAACAATAATTGGAGAAGCTCCTTTCAAGACCGCCGCCGATAAAGGAGAAGTCAGTGTCTAAGGTCTTGGTGAGATCTCCCAGCGCCACTGTGTGCTCCTTCCCTGCCTCTGTCCATCTACTTTATACATTTCCAATGCCCCTCAGCTTTCCATGGCTTAGTCCACTGTCTGTCCGTGATAGGGGTATAGGAGGGCAGGCAGAACAGAGGCAGACACACAGTTCAATCTAGTTGCTGTTCACGGTTACAGGAACAGGAAGCATATATAACTTATCGCTGCTCTTCACTGCAAGCTGCTATGCATGTACTTCTGCTTCTCCTTTTGGGTCTCTTCTTCTCCTTCCGTCCCCTCCTTCCCCGCCACCATTATTTCTTGGTCTGTTCTTTTTTAAAAAACAGTATATGTATCAAGCGCAAGACTCACCATCAAATTACCACCTGTGGAAAAACCAACACCAACACCAAATACAGGATGGCAAAAAAGCCACCATCTCTCAAAGGCACATGATATACAAAGAATTTAAAAAGGCTGTTTACCAAGTCATAACTTTGGCTCACATCGCCAATTGTAAGCCGGTTGTCAGTATTTTTCTGCGGAGAGATGAGGAGAATTATACCTGCAAGAACTTGCAGATATGATCTTAGAGCCACTGTCTTTCATCTTTGAGAGCCCCCAGAGAAGGTGTGTGACGTGCTGGAAGACTGGAGACAAGCAAATGTCGTCTCTTCAGAACGCGGGGAAAGTTGGATCTGAGAAACTGCAGACTAGTTAGCTTGAAGCTAATACCTGGCGCCAGGGATAGTCCAAGGTATTGTGGCACCTACGGCAAGGCACAAAACGCTGCCTTGTCCCCTGCCCCTTTTTCAGAATCAACCCTTGTAAGCTCTGAAAGTGCATGGAGAGGGAGGGAGGGTTGCCAGGCCAGCAGCCTCCTCTTGTACTTCTTTCAAGCTTTGCCCAGAGTGTGAAGGGAGGCACTCCTTGCAAAGCTCACAAGGGTCAGCTCAGTCCCAAAGAGCTACTCTGATGGTGGTTAGTGATGTGCCCGGACCGGTCCGGAGGCCATTCTACTGGCCTCCGGACCGGTCAGGACATGGGCGGTTCGGGGTTCGGAGGGATTGGGGTGGAGGGCTCCTTTAAGGGCGGGGGAGGGTTTACTTACCCCTCCCGCCACTTTCCCCCCTCCAGCGCGTGTATTCTCTTTAGTAATTGGGGCCGCCCCTTCCCCCACTTGACTGCAAAAGATAATACGCGTGCTGGAGGGGGGAAAGCGGCACGAGGGGTAAGTAAACCCTCCCCCGCCCTTAAAGGAACGCTCCACGCCAGTGCCGGACCACAGCTCCGCGGTTCCGTGCACACCCCTAATGGTGGTGGGGCGCTATTTTGCAGCCCCAATAATCCACTGCCCGAGGCAATCGCCTCACTTCACCTCATGAAAGGACCAGTGTGAAGGAGCCCGTGTTCAAATAACTGAACATAGGGCCCTCATTTTTTTCTTTTCATTTTGGTGGCACCAAAAAGGACTTATGAGCAGACCTTTTCCCATTTATGTAGTTAGTTAGTTAGTTAGACTTATATGTCGCCCTACTCCCATAGGACTCAGGGTGGCTTACAAGCAATAACATACACAGCAACACAATTCCATAAAAATATATCTTATATAACCTCATAAACCACAACCCCATACAATACTCATTCCACATGACATAATAACCATGGATTACAGGATCACTCTATGACCAGCTATCTCAGCGACCGAACACCCAGCGGAACATTTTAGTCTTACATGCCTTACGAAAGGCCAACAGATCATGGAGAGCTATTTGAGGTAACTTTTCCCACCTCCTCTCTTGCCTGCCTGAACAGCTCATCTTGCTCACCTCTTTGTTGGGATCGCCCCCACCTCCCACCGTTACCAAACCATGCATTGGATCAGGCAGGCTCCCTCCCATCTTCCGCCTTCCATCTTCACCTGTGTGCCCACCTTTGCCAACCAACACTGAACAGCTTGCTCAAGCAGGTAGGCAACCTCCCACTTCTCATTTTCACCCATGGGTGCCAAACAGCTTGCTCAAGCTGTTCCTCCTTTAGTAGATCATGGGAATGCCGTCAACATGGTGGACAGGAGCCAAACTACTTAAGGTCTCTCCGAATGGCAAAGAACTGTGTGATATTAAGAGCTTGTGTGCAAGTTGGAAACAAGGACGTACTCAGCCTCCACACACTCCCTCAGACTTGTCTTTTCTTTCCCAGAAGGATCCCACAGCCTTTTCAGACCAGCATCAGGGCTCTCGTGAGATTTCTGCAGTGCCACCTGCCAGTCAGCTCTTGCTTCCCATGAATAACCCACTCCTTTTTATTAGTCCTTCCCTGCAAACAGGGGAAAGAGGTGAATTATTGATGGAAAGCAAAAGCTGGCCAGCATGTAGCAATGCAGAAACCACACAAGGTCCTTGCTGACCTTCTGAACAGCTCGTGAAAACCACGGAGAAAGGAGGCGCAAGCCTGTGGGTGTGTGTGGAGGGCGAGTAAGCTCTCACTTCCAGCTTGCACAGAAACTCATCGTGTCATGCAGTTTTTTGCTGCCTGGAAGGACCACTGAAATAAACGAGTTAAGTTAGACATGGTTAATTTCATTAGTTTCAATGAAACTTAGTCAAGACTAACATGGTGTGGATCCTGCCTAGTGTACTTTGATTTTAGCAAAGCATTTGACAAAGTCTCCCATGAGATCCTTGCTGTTGAATAGATAATGCTACTGCCAAGCAGGTCCGCAGCTGGTTGAACAACTGTGCCCGGTGCCTGCTAATAAAGGGCTTCATATCAACCGGCTGGGAATACTGAAGTGGAAAGTGCCAGAAGGAGGCTCTGTCCCAACCTCTGTGCTCTTCAGCATTTTGAGAAATGGCGTGGAGAAGGGAGTTGAAGGGGTGCTTATCAAATCTGCAGATAGCACAAAGCTGGGAGTGGGTAGTCAATATATCAGAATTGAGATTCAAAACGATCTGGACAGACTCAAAACGTTGAGCCAAAACCAACAAGATGAAGCTCAGCAGAGACAAATGCAACATCCTGCATTTTGATAAGAAAAGTTAGAGGCACAAATCTAGAATGGGGGACATTTGACTTGGCAGCAGTACATGCGAAAAGGATCAAAGTTCCGCAGCATAAAACCACAAGTTGAACATGAGCCAGTAGTGTGATGTAGCTGCTAAAAGAGCCAGTGAGGTCTTGGGATGTATTAACAGAGGCATAGTGTCCAGATCAAAAGTAGTAATTGTTTCACTCTGTTCTGCACTGGTCAGAGTTCACTTGGAGGACTGGCCAAGACCCAGATAACCCTCTGTCAGCACACCAGGGTTTTCCAATGTGCCGGGGGGGGGGCATGATTTATGGCACTCTCTTCTTCTCTTTGAAGCCTCCTGAAACTACAGCCCTGAGGGTTGGGGGATTCGCAGCTAGATAATTTTAGTATGCACAGGAGGTTGCAGAGAGAAGGGCGGGGGGGGAGGATCACTGAAAGATTTCCTTCCCCCTCGTGCAACAGAAAACTCTGGTGCGTCAGTGGAGGGTTAGTCTGGATGTCAACCACGGTGTCCGGCTCTGGGCACTACTTTTTAAGGAAGACATTGATAAACTGGAACAGGCTCAGCGGAAGGCAACAAAGGAGATGAGGGGGGGTCTGGAAACCAGGAGCGACAGTTGAAAAAGTTAGGTATGTTTAAAGTAAAGGTAAAGTTGTGCCATCGAATCGGTGTCGACTCCTGGTGACCACAGAGCCCTGTGGTTTTCTTTGGTAGAATCCAGGAGGGGTTTCCCATTGCCATCTACCATGCAGTAGGAGATGATGCCTTTCAGCACCTTCCTATGTCGCTGCTGCCCAGTATAGGTGCTTCCCATAGAAACATACCAGCAGGGATTTGAACCGGCAACCTCTGGCTTGCCAGGCAAGTTATTTCCCCGCTGCACCAATAGCCTGCAGAAAAGAAGACTAAGCGGGGATATGATAGTAGTCTTCAAATCTCTGAAGGGCTGTCACATGGAAGAAGGAGTGGGCTTATCTGTTGCTCTTGAGGGCAGAACTAGAACAGATGGGTTGTAATTACAAGGTAATTACAATGCTAGACATTAAGAGGCATTCCCAAACCATAAGAGCTATTTGACAGTGGAACAGTTTGCTAAGTGCAGTGGTGGGGTCTCTTTTTCAAGAGGTTTTCAAATAGGGGTTGGAGAGCCATCTATCAGGGATACTGTAGAAGATTCCAGAGCTGAGCAGAGGGTTCGGACTAGAAGACCTAGCAAAGGAGGGAGGGGAGGAGAGCTGGTCTTTTGTGAGCACACATGAATTGTCTCCCTTTGCTAAGCAGGGTCTGCCCTGGTTTGCATTTGAATGGGAGACTACATGTGTGAGTACTGTAAGATCTTCCCCTTAGGGGATGGGGCCACTCTGGGATGAGTCTGTTTGTTTACATGCAGAAGGTTCCAAGTTCCCACCCTGGCACCTCTAAGATAGGGCTGAGAGAGACTCAGAGAAAGAGAGTCTGAGAGAGACTCCTGTCTGCAGCCTTGGAGAAGCCACTGCCAGTCTGTGTAGACAATAGTGAGCTAGATAGGCCAATGGTCTAACTCAGTATATGGCAGCTTCCTATGTTCCTATGACCCTTCAAGGGCCTTCCAACTCTAAAATTCTGTTCCACTCCCTGGCTGCTTCCCATACTGCTGATCAGTTGCAGAAGAGTGGTAAGATCCTCCTTATTGCTTGACAGGATGGCATCAACAGCTTGCTTATGGAGTGGTTACTCTATATGTGTACGATGGTAAGTTATCTCTGGTTCTTCATGTGCAGTTATAATTACAGTAACAGTTAGTAATAGCTGATCCCTGCTCTTTGGGGCCATCCTTTTGGGGTACACAACAGATACATATGAACCCATGAATCAGTGCTGCCCCCTTTGCTTTTGCATGAATACATTTAATTTCCCCAAACACCTGGGAAAGTCAAGATAAGCCAAGAAGTCCACACACATCTTCCACTGTACAAGTGGAGAAATGATGCACAGAGATAAAAAGGACTTGATCAAAGTCAGACAGATGGTCTGCTACAGAGGAAGGAACCAACCTCAGATGTCTCAAGTGAGAACTTAGCCCAAGCCTTCTTTTACTGCCAGCTCCTAGGCTTCCTTCCAAGGAAACTCTGGGAGGTAAAAAGTCCTTCTGTTCTTGACCAACAGCGTCCAAACACAGGATTAGAAGAACTGATTAACTAACTAGGAACATACTTATTTTATTTATTTATTTAGAAAATCAGCATGATGCAGGTATGTTGGGAAGCCATCTCAGAACTATCTTTTTAAACTGTCTCCCAGAAACTCATTCATATGAAGTGGAAATTCAGGGGGAAGAAAATGCAGTATTTTGGAAAGGGCCCTGCTTCCAAGTGAGGCAGAAAAGAGCATTACAGACTCAAGGTTCCCAAGCCTAATATTTATCCATCTATTTATTTTTTGTATATTCCGCTCTGTCCCACTGGTTCAGAGCGGCTCACAGCCTTTTTGCTAAACATCAGTGTGACTCTCAAATCCTAATATACAATACAATTTGCATATAAGGCAAAGCAAATGCACTGTTTTAGCATTTCTGATGTGTATAATTGCCAGACAGCTCTTAACTTCCCTCCCTGCCATGTTCTCAAGGAAGCAAAATGGAAAAGACAATGGAAACTTTTCTAAGGCTATCTACCAGCCTCTATTTCTACAGAGCAACAGACTCACGGCCTGCCTTTAGTAGCCACCGGGCTTCCCAAGACCCACTTTTACCTAATATGTTCATCTCTCAGTCTTTTTTCTCTTAAAATAAATCTCACCAAGAAGAAGAAATGGTAGCAGTATTACTCAGAGGTACAGCGAGGTAATTTTGGACCCTGGACTAATAGGCATACGAAGGGCCTCCTGCAAAATAAGCGTCCTCTCGTCTGGGCCAGAGTGCATTGGCGGATGAGGGGGAGAGTCTATGAAAGCCCCAATGGATTCACACAGCTTCTTAACCATTCACAAACTAACTGAGACGCAACTAGGGATGTGCACGGAACCAGGTGCTGGTGGCTCGATGGAGAGGGGGTGTCTCACTTTAAGGGTGGGGGAGGGTGCACTTACCCCTCCCTCTACTTTTCCCCTGCCAGCACCCAGTATTTTACATGTCCTATGGGGTAGCAGCATACTTCCCTGCTGCCCTGTTTGCTCTTTGGCCAGAAGTGGCTGGAAGTAGCTGGCACGTGTGTGCCTGCTGGGCACGCGAGCACCTACCCGACGTGCATGAGCGTGTGCCAGCTACTTCCAGCCACTTCTGGCCGAAGAGCAAACAGGGCAGCAGGGAAGTACGCTGCCGCCCCGTAGGATGTGTAAAATACCAGGCACCAGCAGGGGGGAAGCAAAGGGAGGGGTAAGTGCACCCTCCACCACCCTTAAAGTGAGACACATAAACCCCGCCATCGAACTTCGAACTCCCCCAGTGTTCAAACCTGTTTGGAGGCCCGTAAAAGAACCTCCAAACAGGTTCGTGCACATCCCTAGACACAACACGTGTCCCTTGCTCCACAGTTCAAACACAAAACCAACTTGGACATATAGTGCATTTAAATGGGGGGGGGGCGTTAAAATCACAACACATTTCCCTTGCTTCACAGTTCTCATGCAAACCTTGTGGATCACAAGCCAACTTGAGCATGGTGAACTTGTAAAAAAAAAAATTGTGTGCCCCTCACCACCTTTATTCAGCTATAACAGTTCCACTTTCATGAGGTGTGAAGTAGTTTGTGGATAGAGATAACTCTTTCTGGCAGCTTTACTACCATAGTGGGGAAATTAATTAAAAACCACAGGATTGACCAATTTCCTTGAAATAAAAATACACAGAGTCCTGCCATATTGGGCTAGATGTGCACCCAGTTTCAGAACAGGGGTGTGCACAAACCAAAAATCACAATACGGCTTGAATTCGAATTGAATTCAAGCCAAACTGTCTGCTGCCAAACTGGTTCAGTCGAACCGACCGGCCGGTCCATTTGACCAAACTGGTTCGGCAGTTCGGGCGATTAATAATTGTAAAGGAGAATCTAGTGACGATTCCCCTTTTCCAGTACAGGGGTGGGGGACCCTGGCAATGGTGAGGGGTGGCCGGGCAGGGGAGGCGAGAGAGGTAGAAAGTTTCTTACTAGGCAGCTGCCTTTGCCACCAGTCGCTGCCACTTGCCCCATCCTGATGCGGCCCCAAGTGAGTGCTCTGCCTTCTTTAGGAAGCCACCCATATGGCAGCAGAGTGGTTCCGGCATGCACAGATGCCAGAATCGCTCCGCCACCATATGGGCAGCTTCCTAAAGAAGGCAGAGCGCTCACTTGGGGCCACATCAGGAAGGGCAAGTGGCAGTGAGTGGCGGTGCCAGCAGCTGCACAGGCCAGGTAAGCATCTTACTCCCTCTCTTGCCACACCTGCCTGGCTGCTCCATTAGGTGCCAAACCAGTTTGCTTGAAGCAGTCCTGGTCCGGTTCAATCACGAACTGAACTGCCACCAGTTTGGTCCGTGATCGAAACTCCAAACCGGCCCAGGTCACGGCGAACCAGTTCAGCAACAAACCATTCGTGTACACCCCTGTTTCAGAACTCTAAGCCCAGCCATTCTGGAAATGTAAAGGGTTGGGCAAAGTGGGAAGAGGATGTTGTACTTTTTTACGGGGGTAGGGGGGCTTCAGTTCCAGATGAGTTTGTAATTTTCTGCCATGAAACAAGTCACTTATAGGACTTTTTTTTGAAGCTTTTTTTTAAATTCAAAGAATCATTAAAAATCATGGATTGACCAATCCTCTTCAAAAATCAGTACACAGAGGCCTGATAACATGTTCTACCTCTGTGCCCAGTTTCAGAACTCTAAGCCAAGCCATTCCAGAAATATAGAAGGGGCCCTCTTTTCCCTTGGGAAACATCTAAGAGAGTGGGCACACGAACCTTGGACCCCAGGTCCATGCCCAACAATGCCCCTGGTAATACTGGTGTAACCCACCAAACATTCAGACATGACCATGGCATGGATCTGCAGAGAACCAGGGGTAGTTGTCCCTTTGGATCACGGCTGGACTAGATTTCTATTGTTGTATGTTATGTATATATATTTGTGTGTGTATACTTTGTATCCCCTGGAAAAATTCCTCTGGATGGTCCTAGGGACAACCCACTGGTGGGTTCAACCATCAATGCATTTTGTAGAAATGGAAAGTGCAATGATTTTGGTCCTGGAAATAATTTATAAAGGTTACAGAAATGTTTGAACATGTACAAATGTCTCTGGCTCTCACTTCGACTAGCTGAAGCAGCATATTTTTCCGCCTACTTCACTTGCCATTTCAGGGAACCTTAGCTAAGCTCTCTCATAAACATATAATCCCCAAAATAAAGACCAAGTAGATATCCTAAAAGAGTTCAGTAAAGGTAAGCATGAAGTTGACATGTTAAGCAACAGCCACAGAAATCGGAATTACAGCAGGAAGGTGACATACGGGGATGGGGCCAGAGCTCAGTGGTGGAGCATCTGCTTTGGATGCAGAAGATCCCAGGTATATCTTCAGGTAGTAGGGCTGGGAAAGACTCCCGCCTGAAACCTTGGAGAGCTACGGCCAGTTAGTGTTAGGGATGTGCACAAACCTGTTCAGGGGCCCTTTTACGGGCCTCCAAACAGGTTCAAACACTGGGGGGGGGTTCGAAGTTCGAAGGCGGTGGGGGTGTCTCACTTTAAGAAAGGGAGAGGCTGCACTTACCCCTCCCTCTGCTTTCCCCCCACCGGCACCAGGTATTTTGCACGTCCTACGGGGCGGCAGCGTACTTCCCTGCTGCCCCATTTGCTCTTCAGCCGGAAGAGGCTGGAAGTAGCTGCTGGGTGTGCCCCCGCCAGGCATGTGCTCACACACATCGTGCTTGCGCATGTTGGGCAGGCAGGTGCAAGCATGCCAACTACTGCCCGCCGAAGAGCAAACGGGGTGGCAGGGAAGTACGCTGCCACCTCGTAGGACGTGTAAAATATTGGGTGCCGGTGGGGGGGGGAGTGGAAGGAGGGGTAAGGGCACCCTCCCCCGCCCTTAAAGTAAGACACACACACACCAGCATCGAGCCATCCGCACCTGGTTCCATGCACATCCCTAGTCAGTGTAGACAATTCAGAGTTAGATGATCGAATGGTCTGGCTTGTTATAAGGCAAGTAAGACTACGTCCTATGTTCCTATGTCTCGGCAAGGCGTGTCTCTTCAAAAGTGGATAGTTAATCACTGGGCCACCTTGACTGCATGAGCAGCTAAACACTTACTTGTTGAGAGAAGGAGCAAATACTTTAAAGGTTTTTTG
Source organism: Hemicordylus capensis (assembly GCF_027244095.1). Taxonomy (NCBI): domain Eukaryota; kingdom Metazoa; phylum Chordata; class Lepidosauria; order Squamata; family Cordylidae; genus Hemicordylus; species Hemicordylus capensis. The sequence goes on from NC_069658.1 coordinate 163,880,905, forward strand.
TTGTTTGTTTGTTTTTACAACCAACCACTAGAATTCACAATACAACCTGGAAACTTTCAGGTTGCACAGAACTATTGTTCAGGTTGGATATTTTATATATTTGCCATTTCCCTTGAAATATTTTATTAGGATTAACCAATGATCAGAATGCATTTTGTGTGCTGTCAAGTTCCACAAAAGTCTTCTTCAGCTAAATATTATATTATTATTTCTTGCTTACACAGTCAGACAGGTGTTATTGACTGGTTTGTTTTATCCAGACATCAAGTCCTTCCCAAGGACCTGGGATGATAGTTATTTATTTATTTATTTATTTACACAGTCAGACAGGTGTTATTGACTGGTTTGTTTTACCCAGACATCGAGTCCTTCCCAAGGACCTGGGATGGCTGAATTTTATTGTCAATGTTGTTGCTGTTGTTATAGATATCGTCGCAGAATATAGGCTGTTACCAATAAAGTTGCTTTTTGTAATTGGCTGATGGTGATTTTTGTGACCCCTATGGTGTTGAGGTGCTCTTCAAGGTCTTTTGGAACTGCACCCAGGGCGCCAATTACCACTGGGATTATTTTGGTCTTTTTCTGCCACAGCCTTTCAATTTCAATTTGTAGATCTTTGTATTTGGTGATTTTTTTTCTATTTCTTTTTCTTCTATTCTGCTATCCCCTGGTATTGCTATGCCGATTATTTTCACTTGTTTTTCTTTCTTCTCAACTACAATTATATCTGGTGTATTGTGTGGCAGATGTTTGTTTGTAGTCGGAAGTCCCATAATATTTTTACATCTTCATTTTCTTCAACTTTTTCAATTTTATGGTCCCACCAATTTTTGGCTACAGGTAGCTTGTATTTTTTGCAGATGTTCCAGTGTATCATTCCTGCTACCTTGTCATGCCTTTGTTTGTAGTCAGTCTGTGCAATCTTTTTACAACAGCTGATTAGGTGGTCCACTGTTTCATCTGCTTCTTTACAAAGGCGGCACTTGCTGTTTGTTGTGGATTTTTCGACTTTAGCTCTTATTGCATTTATTCTTAGTGCCTGTTCTTCTGCAGCCAGTATTAAACCCTCTGTTTCTTTCTTCAAGTTGCCATTCTTAAGCCATTGCCTTCTTCTTCTTCTTCTTCTTCTTCTTCTTATTATTATTATTATTATTATTATTATTATTATTTAGCTGGAGACTTTTGTGAAACATGAAAGCACACACTGTGCTATCAAACACTTTTTATTATAATTTACTTTATAGCACTATTTTATTGTTGTTATTAATAAATAATATTTTAATAACTAAAAACAAACATTTTTCTAAGTGAACACTATGTCAAAAATATCTCCTTCCCCTCCTTTGTATTTATTTACAAGAATGGCCCCACAACAAAATGGATACCAGCCCCCCACCTGCAGTGTGCATGTATTACCTGAGCTTATGGCTGAGCATGATGAAAAAACAACAGTTAGCAACAAAGTTAGGAGGCCCTGCTGTAACTTGGGTCTTACTTCATATACAAATTTTATATTTTATGTTTTCTGGGGGTTCCTTGTGGTGAGGAATGGTGCTCAATCCTAGCTCCTTTTCATCCTGTTGTGACTGTCTTGAAGGAGTATTCTTCAAGCTGAGAAACTTCTTGCTCTTTTGGTTCAAGCCCTCCTTCTCCTATCCTTGCCACTGAGCTCCACGAGCTCCTTCTACCTGGTTGTCTTTTAAGTGTTCTCTCAGCCCATGAACATTCTGCTCCATTAAGTTACAGTGGGGCAGTCTGGGTTTTGTTTTGCTTTTTTGGCCTCCAGGATTTTTTCCTCCAGATGTTTGTGAAACCAACATATCTGCAGGTTACATTGAGTCTGTTGGTACCTCCCTCTTGCTCACAGGTGCTCTGGTTATGCATTCATAGGGATCATAACATTTCCAACTCTTTTGAAACTAGATATAAGAATTGTTTTTAACATCCAGCCTGAAGAATAGTTCTGTGCAACTTGAAAGCTTGCAGACTGCATTGCAAAATTTGGTCATTATTTTATTCACCATGATAATATTTTTGGTGGTGACAGTGAAACTGTTGTGTGTGATCTGAGTAGAGTACCCCAGCACTTCTTGCAATGTTGCAGAGGGTGCTGAAGACACAGCTTTCCAGAGTCACACCTCTGCAGCACTGGAGTTACACCCCCAGAACAGCTCCTTGGAGCAGCAAAATGGTTTGTTCTGGTCCTGCAGAAAGAAGGGCAAAAGACAAAAGGAGGAATTATATTCTCCTTGCTTCTACCTGTGAATTGAAAACCCAGCCACTGCTTCCCTTCCGTAGAAGAACTTTTCCTCCTCTCCCCAGCGGGGAGTCAAACTTGTATTTCTGTCACAAGGAAGGAGCCCTTGGAGCCACAGAGTAGGATGGATGAGGTTTGCGAACCTATTCCTGCATTAGACCATTGTTCTGTCTAGCTCAGCCGTATCTGCTTTGGCAGGAGTGCTCCAGGGTCTCAGGCAAGGGCTTGCTCTTAGGGTCTAGCCCTACTAGTACCTAAGGATCTTTTAACTGGAGGAGGTGCTGGGGGTTGGACCCAGAATGTTCTGCATGTAAAGCATGTGCTGTGGAGACAGCAAAAGCTCTGCTGCTGCAGCAACTCATTACAATTTATTATGAATGTTAAGGAGCATTTAGCAAGCAATTCAAATATGAGATTCCTTGTAATTCAGACCTGACCTGCTCCATGCCCCAACCCACTAGCTGCATTTTACATTCAACAACAATAGGCAAGAAGAGGATAAAAGAGGAAACTGGAAACCTCTATCCATGACTATCATAACATGCTTATGACACCAGGAAGCTGTAACATTTAGAGAAGAATGAAATCAAATTGTTGGGAGGGGGGGTTGTGAGGCTGGAGGGGTTATGTAGCCCAATTCCCCCTCCTGTGAAGGTTATAGCATATCATCTGACAGGGATCTGTCCTATCAAATCCTAAAATTAAGCAGCAGCCACACAATCTTGGGAGCACAGGGGCTGCATTACCTCAGAGTCCATCATCCTGAGCCACCAAGTGGGATTACAGCCGGTACTCAGGATGACAACGCAAATTCATTCAAGCCAAGGGCTGTAGAACTAGAAGGAGAGCAAAAGGACTCATCTCCTCCACCTCTGCTGTTTGTTTAAATGTGAAACACCAACTGGAAAAGGTATTTAAAAAGCTCCTCCCAAAAAGACACCATCCTTGCTTGAACCTGTCATCTGTATGGCTAATGAAATTTCCAGATTCTGTTTCCTTAAAATCTCTCTCTCTCTCTCTCTCACTCTCTCTCTCTCTCTCTCACACACACACACACACACTTGTAAGTAAAGAATTGTGTTCTTCAGCTCTCCTCTCTCTTAAGCAAAAAGTACAAACCTGCACTGGGCCAAGACATACCTGCAAGATGGCATCAGGACCCCACACACTGGGTTCCTCACTAAAAAGCCTGAGTAGGCAAGGTAGCACAGCCCACCGTCCTTCTGGGGGAAAACGAAACACAATCAGAAGCAAGATGGACAATATTCACTGAAAACAAAGAAAGATCAATGGACGTCAGGAATGAGCAAAGCAGAGTACCCTAAGGGCATTTTAAGTTATTTAATGGCTTTTACATGTACATGATTTTTTTTTTTACATTCACATAACAGTGTATATCAGAGGTATTTTTACAGTATGTCCCTTTTCATGCAGTTGACATTTCGACTCCATTATCGCACTGATAATAACTGTAAGCATGTCTCTTTTCCTTAGATTTAGTTACTTTCCAAAAGATGATACAGTTTCCCCAGTCTTCCAAAACTGCAGATATGGCTGTGTCTCTCTGCAATCATGATGTAGTAAAAGCTGTTTTCACACATAATCATGACATTCCAGATCTTCCCAGACTATTCCTCAACTGAAGGTGTTGTTTTTTTGTTTGTTGCTATTTCAGCGACTTCTACTAATTTGCCCACCAACTTCCACTTCCCTTTTAAAGCAATTTCATTTCACCTTCTAGTAAAACTACCTGTGCTGTAAAAGTCAACCCACCTCCTGTGAATGCACTAACCCCATTGAGAATATCGTCCCCAAAGACATGAATCATATTGCACTGCTACTGGGTGTGTATGTCAAAATATAGCGGTTGTAAAAATCCAACAGCTACATGCTGACATTGCCAAAATTTGTTGGGTGGGTGGGGTGGGGGTGGGGAGAAATATACGTGTTCCTTCATTCTTACAGCAGTTATTGACCCAGGGACCAAAGCAGGAAGCCCAGCCTGGCCCAGAGCAGGCCCTTTCCCCAGGTACACCCATATTAAATCGAAGCAGAAAAAAGGCTCAGAACTCAGTTACCTGCCTAGGTTCTTCCTTAGTGGCATAGGGGTGGTGGAAGCAGGAGGAAGCCCCAGATCAAATAGCCGGGCCCAGCACACAAGGCTCCATTCTTTCCTCTTGCAAATGTCTCCCGAGAGCGGTAGTTAATAAATACACAGGAGGCTTTAGGGAGGGGAGAGGCTAAACCTGAGGGGAGCAGGTAACCAGGGGAGGGGCTGTCTGTTCTCTCCACCCCCATCCACCTTCAGCTGGGGCCCTCACTAGGTGGATCCCTGAGCAATCTGCAACACAGCCATCCCGGCCTGATCTAGATACCTCTTTCAAAACCCTCTCAGTCTCCACTTCTTTTCAGCCAGGTTTGCTGTCTCCTCACGATGCAGTTTGACAACTCAGTCCTGAGCCTTGCCCGTTTCCAGACACGCTGTCTCTTTTTCAGATGGAAAGCTTGAGGAGCAATTCCTCACTTAAATTGGTGGGGAGGAAAGATACTTTTGCAGGAGGGGGCTGTTTTTTTGGAGGGGTCCTCAAAGGGGAGGGATGTGCATCCTGCTGTTTTAAGTCTTATTATTCGCAGCAGTGCCCACGCCCCTCTCTGAGTTTATACATCATTTTAAGTGCAAAATTACTCCTGGTCAGTACAAATGTGCTGTTTTATTGTGTGTGTGTTTTTTAAGTCTTATCCTTGAAAATGCAAACATGAAAATGAGAGTTGTAAAGCCAAACAGCTTAAACTATGGGCAGGAATTGTTTTTTCTTTAATATTTCCTGAAAGTCTTTGTGTCTTTTTAAAAAAACTCATGCATTTTGAATTATCAGTCATAAGCCTTCTTATGCAACAGATTTTATCAAATGTGCTCAAGTTGTGTTAAGGTACATGTTGAATACTTTTCAAAATGTTGTTTTTAAATATGCGGTTATAAATTTGTGTCTTGACTGTATCATTTATTTATTTATTTATTTATTGTTTATACAGTCAGACAGGTGTTGTTGACTGGTTTGTTTTATCCAGACATTGAGTCCTTCCCAAGGACCTGGGATGGCTGAATTATTATTATTATTATTTTATATTTTATATCCAGCACTCTAACCACTACACCATGCTGGCTGGTGCACATGACTGAATATACATTTCATAGTGCACGTGACTGAATATCCCTCCGCTTACACACACACACACACACACACACACACACACACACACACACACTTACTTCCACAGAAAATCAGCATGTTAAAGAGAAAGGTTCCAGACTAGCCTTCTTCCTGACATGCTAGCTTTCTATCTGCATGGAACATTTTTGAGCCGAGGAGGATCATGCAAATCTCCACCTGCAGTTTATAGTGGCACAGCTTTGATACAGATATAATTTTACCCCTTAGTGAGTACTAGACCTTAGATGGGATAATTCTGAGGCAAAGCATAGAGCCACCCAACAGCTAATCCATGATAACTGTGCTATCATGTAATGCCCTTTTTGTTTAAATAGCCACATAGATGGGCAACCATAGTCCTATACTGACATTCTGTACCTCTGTAGAATATATCCAACTACAGGGGAAAGGGGAGCGTGCACCCTGGTGCCATCACATTCCATGCCCATGACCCCTACCCATGTTCTCTCTATTTTTCCCCCCATCTGTGAGCAGAATGAGTTTTGTTCTGGGTGGCAGTATAAAGACAGTGTGTGAGCACCTGCATTCAGAGTGGGGCCTTCCTGATTCAACCCGAGTGGCAGCGTTCCCTCTAAGGCATGTGCACGTGCACATGCTCACACATTTTTTGATGTCCGCTCAGTTAATTTTAGTTCCTGCTCGGGTTGAATCAGGAAGATCCCACTCTGAATCCATGTACACACGCACATACTGCCGCTTAGACAAAAACTCATTCCGCACACAGATGAAAAAAAATGAGAGAGAACACTGCTGGGCGGGTTCTAAAATTAACTGAGCGGAGATTTTAAAAAAAATGAGTGTGTGCACAAACCTTAGTGCAGGGTTTCTTAACCTTGGGCCCCAGATGTTGTTGGACTACAACTCCCAGAATCCCCAGCCACAAAGGCCACATCTGGGGATTCAGGGAGTTGTAGTCCAACAACATCTGGGGGCCCAAGGTTAAGAAACCCTGCCTTAGAGGGGACATTGCCCCCTACTGTCCCTGGATTCAGCACTTGCCTGCAGTGATTTGGAATGCCAATACATACATTGTGGACCACATGTATACCAAATTCCAGCATGGTAACTAGTGTGGAAGAAACATTTTGACTTCAAGATACATTGCATGCCTGTAATTTCAAGAGAAAAGGTACAAATGTGCGGCATTTATAGTAATCAGTGTATTTTGGATTACCTCTGTTTAAGAGTTCAGATTTCTAGTTTGTGCTGAAGGTGTCCTAATAAATCTGAAACCACTATAACCAAGTCTGGGCCTTGAAACCCAGACCATACTGTTGTTCATACATGCACGTGTGTAGGAGGAAGAATAGTGAGAGGGGAAAGGTGTGTGGGGTGGCAACATCTGTCCTATCTCCATCAGAAATGGCTTCACACCACTGGAGCAGAACTCAGGAGTGCTGGCATAGCGAGAAAGACTCAAAAAAAAAGCTAGGAGAAGTTTACAAAGAAGTTTTTATTCACAAATGCAGCACAGAATGCACACAAAAGGCAGAACCGGGACTGTACAAAGGAGTCAAGAACGTATCACATTACACGGAAAGAAAAAATGTATCCCAGGATCCAGTTAACAAACATTGTTGCAAGGACAGTAATATGATCCAGACAGGCAGAGGCCACAAAGGTTGCCAGCTTCATGACGCTGCAACACCCCCTGTCCCAGCCCCATGTGGAGGCAGCGTCATTGGAGGCAGGAACATAGACTTGAGCTTCCCAGACATGCTTGCAATCTCAGGGTCCTGAGACTCATAGGATTTTATCAATCGGGCAAACTTTAGGACTCCTAGAAAAAGAAAAAAAAGAAGAAGAAACCTTCTGAAAATCAGTCCGCCCAGGAGGACCCTGACATCTTGTTACCATTCCTCCCTGGAATGCGGGGAGCCTCCTTCGATGATCCAGAACAGCAGCAGCCCCCTTCAGAGGTTCAAAAGAGAGAGGCTGTCCATGCATACCGTGTCCTGAGAGCACACCCTGAAGCACTGTTTCCTCTAAGGCAGGGCTTCTCAACGTGTGGGTCCCCAGTTGTTACTGGACTTCAGCTCCCATAATCCCCAGCCCCAGTGGCCTTTGGTTGGGAATTAGGGGAGTTGAAGTCTAATTACATCTGGGGACCCACAGGTTGAGAAGCCCTGCAGGCGTGCGCATGTTCGCACACTCACAAGTTTTCTGAAGTCTGCTCAGTTTATTTTAGATCCCGCTCAGATTGAATTAGGAAGGCCCCACTTTGAGTGCAGGTGCGCACACACTGCCTTGATACTGCTGCCCAGAACAAAACCTATTCCACGCAGAGATGGGGAGAAGAAAAAAAATCAGAGGGAGCACTGCCCTGAAGTTCCACCCTGGTGCTGATGTGCTCAAATACCTCACCCCTCTGCACTGTCTGTGCTTATTATATTTGTCTGAAGAGGCAAATGCCATAAATGTGATGAAGCTTGTTTCCATAATCAGAAGGCTGGCATGCCCCAGCCTTCCAACCGTGGGAAGCTCCATCACGGTTATGGTGTTTCCCTTTCAGACTTATCCCATAAGCATAGACAGCACAGGAGGAGTGAGGCCTCTCAGTGCACCAGGGCAGGGCTTGCTGCCATCCCTTTGTCAATACCATCGGAAGTGGGCTAGAGTGCCTTCCACTTCCCCTGATGTCAACCAGCCAGAACCTGGTAGACAGAGGAGAGCTGGTCTTGTGGTAGCAAGCTTGACTTGTCCCCTTAGCTAAGCAGGGTCCACCCTGGTTGCATATGAATGGGAGACTAGAAGTGTAAGCACTGTCAGATATTCCCCTTAGGGGATGGGGCCACTCTGGGAAGAGGAGAAGGTCCCAAGTGCCCTCCCTGGCTTCTCCAAGACAGGATTGAGAGAGAGACCTGCCTGCAACCTTGGAGAAGCCGCTGCCAGTCTGTGAAGACAATACTGAGCTTGATAGACCAATGGTCTGACTCAGTATATGGCAGCTTCCTATGTTCCTATGAACCTGTTTTGAACTGTGTCATCCCACAAGTACAGGGGCCTATAGAACCCCTTCCCCTCCACTTACAGATAATTCAGCTCTTGGAACCCACCTTCCCCGTCATTACTGAAACCATAGGCTTTGATCACATCCTGTTGGATTTGGGTAGCCACAGGTAGCAGGAACTGCAGCATTTTGCCCATATCATTGCAGGCATTGTCCCTTGCTTCCTCCATGCGCTGGGCATTCTCTGGCGAGCCAAATGCCTTGATCACTTCAGCCAGAACCACTAAGGAAGAAAGGAGAAGAGTTGTAAGACTATCCCCACAAACATTTACAAGCCTGTGAGGCATATATGTGGCAAGTAGAGGAAAGAGGCACAACACTCCTGCTATGAACACTAAGGAGAAGCAAAAAAAAAAAAAAAGGCATGTTGATCAAATCCCATCATCATCTCAAACTACCTAGGACAGATAAGAAGCATTATATCCAGCAGCCCGGAAATGAGGCTTCTCCAAGGCAAGGGCTACAAAAAGGCAAAGCCAGGTTCTTAGAATAAGGAAGAAGAATAAGATGATCTGGCACTACTGTCAGCATCCTTTGCTTCACAGAAGAGATTCTTCTATTACAACAGAGGAGGAGAGCTGGTCTTGTGGTAGCAAGTATGAATTGTCCCCTTTATTAAGCAGGGTCCACCCTGGTTGCATTTGAATGTGAGTGGGAGACTACATGTGAACAATGTAAGATACTCCCCTTAGGGGATGGGGCTGCTCTTGGAAGAGCATATGAAGTTCCAAGTTCCCTCTCTGGCTTCTCCAAGATAGGGCTGAGAGATATTCCCGCCTGCAACCTTGGAGAAGAGGCTGCCAGTCTGTGTAGACAATACTGAACTAGATGGACCAATGGTCTGACTCAGTATATGGCAGCTTCCTAAGTTCCTAACACAGTCCAGGTCAACAGAGAGCTTTCAGGAAGAGAGTATTCCACCCCACACACCTGGCTCATTGGCGTACCAAACATCCCACAGGGGTTTTCATTCTTGGTTCCCCAGATGCTGCTGGACTACAATTCCCATCATCCGGGGACCCAAGTTTGAGAACCGCTGGACCAAGCAACATGCACTTGTCCACAACTCTTTAGTGCAGTGGTTTTTCAAGTTTCCTGCCTTCAGAGAATCCTTTCTGTGCCAACTCTACCAAGGAAGTTACTCTTATCTGTCACAGAACCCCAGTAAGTAGTGGAGGGCTGCATTCAGGTCCTAATTAAACGCAACAGAAATCAAGTGGTCATGCCTGGACATTTAGCACTTCAGGCTGTACAGTTAACACATTTAAATGCTTTCCCCCTCCATTTAAAAACAAACAAACAGACCTCCCTGAACATAAAAAACAGCATGTTGGGGAGAAGGCAAGTAAAATCCATTTTTTTGTTTTTGTTCACAGCGGAACATCCAAAGAGTCAGTTTGTAGTAGTAACAGCAGCCTCCTGAAGTGGTACAGCTGTGGTTCTTAATGTGGGGTCCGCCAGATGTTGCTCCCAGCATTTCCAGCCACATTACCACTATTGTTATTATACATTGGGACTGGGTATGCTGGGAGTTGTAGTTCAGCAACATGAGGCAGAAATGACCAGGCTCAGACTATCATACTTTGGACACATTATGCAAAGATCCAGCTCCCTTGAGAAGTCCCTAATGCTGGGAAAGTTTGAAGGAAAAAGAAGAAGAGGACAACCAGCAGCAAGATGGATGGACTCAATTACAACAGCAATGAATGCACCACTGAGAGACCTTAAAGGCCAAGTTGAAGACAGATCATCCTGGAGAGAATCTATCTTTGTGGTCGCTAAGAGTCGACACTGACTTGACAGCACTTATTTTATTATTATTTATTTATTTACAGAGACAGGTGTTATTGACTGGTTTGTTTTATCCAGACATCGAGTCCTTCCCAAGGACCTGGGATGGCTGAATTTTATTGTCAATGTTGTTGCTGTTGTTATAGATATCGTCGCAGAATATAAGCTGTTCCCAGTAAAGTTGCTTTTTGTAATTGGCTGATGGTGATTTCTGTGGCCCCTATGGTGTTGAGGTGCTCTTCAAGGTCTTTTGGCATTGCACCTAGGGCGCCAATTACCACTGGGATTATTTTGGTCTTTTTCTGCCACAGACTTTCAATATCAATTTGTAGATCTTTGTAAATTATTACTATTACTATTATTTCTATACCGCCCTTCCAAAAATGGTTCAGGGCTGTTTACACAGAGAAATAATAAATAAATAAGATGGATCCCTGTCCCCGAAGGGCTCACAATCTAAAAGAAATATAAGATGGACACCAGCAACAATCACTGGAGGTACTGTGCTAGGGGTGGATAGGGCCAGTTTCTCTCCCCCTGCTAAATAAAGAGAATCATCGCATCAAAAGGTGCCTCTTTGCCAAGTTAGCGGGGTCAATCAATCAATCAATCAATCATCTGGCAGACCCCAAGAACCACTGCATTACAGCATCACCATTTGCTTCTGGGGGATATATACACTGGATCAGAGCTCAAGCAGAGTGCAGTCATGTTCAGGCCATAGAGACAGAAAATTTCTAGAATCACACAGTATCTATGGGCACTTGTAATCTAAAACCGAACTTGTCCTCCACCTGAACGTCCGACACAGAATTTAGTGAATCTTCATCACAGGCTTGGTAAGAAATACAGTGACATTACTTTGCACTCATACAGAATTATAACCAATGATAGCTTTCAATTTTTACTGAAGTTCAGGTTGTATGTCACTCTAGTATTTTTCTTCTCCACAGTTGGGCATCACTCAGCTGAGAGCCAGCATGGTGTAGTGGTTAGGGTGCTGGACTAGGACCGGGGAGACCCGAGTTCAAATCCCCATTCAGCCATGAGACTAGCTGGGTGACTCTGGGCCCGTCACTTCTCTCTCAGCCTAACCTACTTCACAGGGTTGTTGTGAAAGAGAAACTCAAGTATGTAGTACACTGCTCTGGGCTCCTTGGAGGAAGAGCAGGATATAAATGTAATAATAATAATCATCATCACTCTAAATAGTATACTCTAAATAGTACTCACGCAATACCCCAACTACAGCACATTGATTGGTAGTGGTGGGAAACCTGTTTTCCAGGAAGGACATTTTGCTATTACTGATCTTCTCTTTGAGGAGATTAAAACATTAACTTCCAAACTATTCCAGAGTTTTCCAGAACAGTTTGGAAATAGATGATTTAGTGCATCCCACTTCTCACTATGGATTGTTCAAAAGCCACTCCTCTCCAGGGAGTAATGTAAAGCAGGGGTAGTCAAACTGGCAGTCCATGGACCAAATCTGTTCCACAAAGCAATTTAATCAGAAATGTGTGTTTTCTGGAAAATTTTGAATTGGAACATTTTCGGGGGGGGGGGAAGCAATCTGATTTAGCAAGTTATATTTTTTATACACATATATACATACACACACAACTCCATATTAAATTTCCTCTCATTGTATCCCAATTTTTTTTTAAGTAGCCCAGTAGAAATTTTAGAAATGGAAATTTTTTCACAGAAAAATAAAGTATGGGATTTATTTATTTATTGAGAAAATGATCTAATTGACATATCTGGCCCTGAATGGCCCTGCCAATCAAGACATAGTAGAAATTTTACCCTTTCCCCCCCACTCATAAGGAAATAAAAGTTATTGATCGGAATGTGTGGCTCTAGCTATTCTTTCCCAAACTAATCATGCTCAGCATGCAAAAAGGTCTCAGGTTTTATCCCCGGCATCTCCAGGGAGGGCTGGAAAGACCCTTAGACAGCTGCTGCCAGCCAGTGTAGACAATATGGGAGCTTGCTAGACCAACTGATAGATTCAGATGAGTATAAGGCAGTTACCACATTAATATAACATTAAAACAAAAACAAAACCAACTAGAAATGAAAGAGCCAATCATAAATCACAACTGCCAAAAGACTTTATAGAACACAATTAATCCAGTCCAAAGGCTGTCTTAAGAGGCCACGTCCAGGATGGAAGCAAGGAGTGAGGCAGACGTGGGGACGTCCCTGGGGAACGGCGTTCCACAGCCTCGGTGCTGCTGAAGGCGAACACAGTTCTTCTCTCATGCACCACCACCACCACCGGGCAGAGCTTCCGGGTCAAACACAAAGTGGCTTCCGTGCAGGTGTTAAGTCCCAGCACTTCTGTTGTTAGCAAGCCAAGCAGAGGCCAAATCCCCGCCCCAGGATGATCCCGCTTCCAACATCACCCTGCCTGGCCCTCGCACACCCACACCGTCTTCCCCGCCGCATCCAAGGCGCTCACCTTTGGCCTGCTCCGCACTCAGGGAGACCGGCTGGGCCTGGGCTGGAGCCGCCACCGGGCGCTGCAAGCTGGACATGCGGCTGGGTGGACTTGCAGGTTGTAGCAAGGAAGGTTGTAGCCAAGAGCGGGCGGGGTGGTGGATGCGGCAGCGCCTGGGCAGTGTGCAAGGCGACACGGAGGAAGCACACTACTGCACTCCCTGCTGCGGGATGCGACTCTTTCAGATGCAGGAAGAGCCGCGCTCCGGAGCCGAGGAGAGACGCATCACTCCTGATCCCGGGAGAAACAACAGCTGCCTCCCCAAATCCCACCCTCTAAACAAGCGAACATGCCCTCTAATCTCCGCCTTCCCACTTCCGTGTTGCAAAGCGGGTTGGAAGGAGGAGCTGATCTCTCCGGCACGATAATTTTTTGTTTTCCTTCATGAAACCCACCAGTCTTTATCTTTGTCGCAAATGGTAGCGATGGTCACTGGCTTAGGTGTGTGTGTGTTTGTTTGGTTTTAAAGAATTGGACAATTCACCGAGAATCGGTTTCTCATCGAGCTCTATTGAGCACAATAGCTAAACAGAACCTCCATATTCAGAGGCAGGGTACCTCGGAGTAACAGTAGCTGTAAGGGCAAAGCAATGCTGTGCTTGCGAGCTTCCAGGAAGTATTTGGCTGATCATTGTTGGAAACAGATTGCTGGACTAGATTTAACTTTCGATCTGATCCAGACTAGGGCTCTCCTGTTCCTACGTACTGATGACTTTGCCCCTTCACGTTCCTTCTTCCGCTGAGCGACTACATCCTGTTAGGGGTTTCTTTAATCTTTAGTACTAGGCTGAGGGCCGTTTTGTTTTATGGAACTGCCCAGAGCTGGTGAGGCTGCAATTCTAAGGAGCTTAGTTTATTTAAGAGTGTGGATTCACAAGTCGTTAAACCTAAACTCTTCTATAGAGGTTTTAAGTAAATTTGTTGCTTTTATCTAAGCTAGTGAAATCCTAAAATATTTCGGCTTGTTGAGATAAAGCTTCCGTTAGATCTGGCCTGTACAAATACCTTTGCATACTATCGGCGCAAAAACATTTCTAGATATATAAAAATAAAAAGCTAAAGAAAATATTAAAAATTTTATAACCTTTCAAATCTATCGTTCAACTAAGTTTATAGGGGCTTCCCACAACAGCAGAAAGCCTACTAGACAAATACAAAAAGAGCTGAAATCACTTTCAAGCAACTTCACTCGGTACTTACCCACCGGGAACTGAATGCGATTCAGGTGATGGTGAGTAAAACGTTAATCTGCATTCTGTCTCGATGTTGTTCGCATAACTCAAAAAATTAAGGATGCCTCCCCAAAACCTTATGACTTTTTGCAGAATGTACGTATTTATTTTCACAACTTAATATTTTGGACATTGAGTTTCTATGCTAAAGAAGTGGCTTTTGATTGGCCGTAACCACAAGATCACGCCTTACAAATGACGAAATCGGGGGTGAGGCTAACAATTGGATTCAGAATGTTTTTTCCAAGTGGGCGGGACGGAGGGGGTATGCTTCTTAAAGTGACAGTCTTGTTCTCAGGAACCGCCCATTAGCTTTTTCCGTCCTTGCTGCAGATAGTTAAACGGGTGGTGGAGGGTTGTGGAGGAAGCTAAAGAATTTTTGCTACAGTGGGCATTTTCGAAGCAGTGCTCGAAGCTGGATCCAATGAAACTTCTCCTAAATTGTGTGCCGCCCACAAGTAGAAAAGTAAGACTGCTGTTCTGGTCTCATGTGTTACAGAATATGCAACCCCTTGTGCCATGGGCCCAGAAGTACCACACTCCCGGAGCTGCCTCTGCCACTTGCATGAGGATGAGAAGCTGCCTTAGACAAAGTCAGATTGCTGGTCCCCCTACTAGCTCAGTCCTGTCTACACCAGGACTGCACAATTTTTGCCTTCTAGCAGATGTTGAATTACAATTCCCATAATTCCTGACTATTGGCTTCTGTGGCTGGGCATGAAGGGAGCTGTAGTCCAAAAACAACTGAAGGGCCGAAGTGGTGCAATCCTGGTCTACACTGACTGGAGGTGGCTCTGTAATGTTCCAGGAAGGCGTCTTTCCCAGCCCTGCCAACAGATGCAAAGGGTTGGACCTGGGGCCTTCTGCATGCCAAGCAGGTGCTCTGCCCCTGAACCCAAATGCCCTCCCCCTAAACTGCAGGCATCTGGTCCTTCAGTTAGCCACCTACAAAATAAACACTCTTACTGTTATACCCACTACAAAGGGGACTGAATGACTGTTTGGTATCTTCAGTTCGTGTTGCCTGCTGCTGCTGCCGCCACCTTGGTTGTGGTGCAGCCGGGCCTTGTTACAAAGGGGTGCGTTTCAGACTCAACCATGTATCTGCTTCCAGCCAAGTATCGTGGAGAGAAACTGACCTTGAGGGCAGGGCAGTGTGGTCTGAGTGTGCCCACATCCACTTCAATGTTCTGCCTTCTTACTTTTCTAGCATCGTAGGAGATGTCATTTTTATATCATTTGCATCCGGTGCTGGGTTTCTAGTAAATGCCTTATTCTGTATTCAGCTCAACTTCAGGAATTGCATAGCTGTAATCCTGTTACCATTTCATGTATTCCTTGTCTATCCCTTCTGATGATCACTTTGGAAACTCACCTAGGCAAGGAGTTCCTCTGCATTATTATTATTATTATTATTACATTTATATCTCGCTCTTCCTCCAAGGAGCCCAGAGCGGTGTACTACATACTTGAGTTTCTCTTTCACAACAACCCTGTGAAGTAGGTTAGGCTGAGAGAGAAGCGACGGGCCCAGAGTCACCCAGCTAGTATCATGGCTGAATGGGGATTTGAACTCGGGTCTCCCCAGTCCTAGTCCAGCACTCTAACCACTACACCACGCTGGCTCAGGTGTCTTCCCTGCCCCCCACCCACCCCCATCCCGTGTATAACATCCAAGTCAACCGTCTGTGTATAAGACCAATTCCTGCAGTCCTCCCCCACCCCCCAAAAAAGTGGGGGAGAGATCAGACAAATTAAGTCCGTGCCTGGGTTGTGGTGCCTTACATATATACATGTAAATCCACCTATCCACCCCCAGCACAGTACCCAGTGACTGTTGCTGGTATCTATCTTATGTTTCTTTCTAGATTGTGAGCCCTTTGGGGACAGGGTTCCATCTTATTTGTTTGTTATTTCTCTGTGTAAACCGCCTTGAGCCATTTTTGGAAAGGCGATGTAAATATGCACACCTCTGTATTCCT
The DNA here is from genome assembly GCF_027244095.1 of Hemicordylus capensis. Taxonomy (NCBI): domain Eukaryota; kingdom Metazoa; phylum Chordata; class Lepidosauria; order Squamata; family Cordylidae; genus Hemicordylus; species Hemicordylus capensis. Next base: position 163,896,916 of record NC_069658.1, read on the forward strand.
CCATTATGCAGAATGAATCCTTGGTGATCCTTAAGTTTTTAACAACTGAATTCCACTGCCAGGATGGTAATACAAAGGGAACATAGGAAGCTGCCATATACTGAGTAGATGGCCCTTGGGCCATCTAGCTCAGTATTCTCTACACAGACTGGCAGAGGCTTCTCCAAGGTTGCAGGCAGGAATCTCTCTCAGCCCTATCTTGGAGATGCCAGGGAGGGAACTTGAAACCTTCTGCTCTTCCCAGAGTGGCTCCATCCCTTGAGGAGAATATTTTATAGTGTTCACACTTCTAGCCTCCCATTCAACTACAACCAGCGTGGACCCTGCTTAGCTAAGGGGACAAGTCATGCATACTACTACAAGACCAGACAGGAAGAAGTCCAAACCTCAACCCTATTTTCCCCGCAGAGACTCTTGCTCTGTCCCTCAAATCTAGGGCTTCTACTGACAGAAGTACAAATCACTTTCCCTTGCTTGCTATTGCCAAAGAAGCATGAAAGCAACACCAAAGGGAATAAGATGCTGGGTTTATCCAAGCTACTGCATTTGGAGGAGAAAGGATTCACCGTCCACAGGATTGCCAATTCATGTGTGTTTGGAACCATGGAGGTGCAGAATAATAGGGAAAGGCCCACTAAATCATCTCTTATTCCAGTTTGGAGCGATGGCTCCTGTTTCCAGCACTAGTGTGTTCTACTTCCATATCTTGCAACAGGATAGCAGGGGATCTTGTTTCAAAATCTTAGAGCACCTGATAATAGCAGCAGCCCCTGGGTGTGTGTAAAATGAGCACAACAACACTGTTTCCAGAAGCCTCTCTTTTGTTGCTTGCCTGGCTCCTTTTTCTTTAAGAATGTCATATATCTATGTGTATAGAAATTGCTAGTTGGGAAGATTGGGTGTGTAGGGAGATCCTTCTCCCATAGTTCGGTATCTTTTAATGTTCTTATGTAAATATATATGAGGACAGATCAAGATATACAACCGTGAGATTAGACACACATACGGGGAGTTCAAGGAATCACAAATTGCTACGCAAAACCGCCACGTCTAACGGGATGTGCATGAGTTAAAGTACATCAACTGGGATGGGTGAAGGGGAAAGGGGCAACTGCCCTCTTGGAAACAGTCCCACCATGCCTTGCATCTTTGGCCACATCATCTTTCTCCAGGGAGACAGGAGAGGAAAAGACAATTGCCATCCTAAAAACAGTCCCCACCACACTCTCTACCACCAATGTTCCTTCAAGGCATGGTTAAAAAAGCAGCTGCCCTCTCGAAACAGTCCCGTGGTGCTAGGCACCACTTGTCTTGGCCCTCGAGAGTTGAGCAAGAGCGTGACGACGACGCCTTGAACAGTCCGACGATGCATTGTTCCTCTGGACTATTTTGCGTGTCAAGGTGTGGAGGAAGGGCAGCATATTTAGTCCCATCGTCCTTTGAGCTCCTGCGGATTAGCCACATCTGCCCCAAAAGCCGGGTCAGAGGGAAAGGGCAGAGAAGAGTTGCACGACGGTTTATACCTCTGCTTACTGGATATTACTGAAAATCAAGACATTTATCCCAAATCCTTGCTGGTGTTTCACACCCCACTGTCCTTCCCACTTGCCACCCTCCTCCCTCCCAGCGTGGTTGCTCCTCACTCTTCTGCTCAACAACATCAGTTGTGTCCGTCATTGTGCAGCTTCCCCTTCGCCCACAGCTTGGTTGGTTGGTTGGTTTTCTCTTCTCTCTCTCTCGCTCGCTCTCTCTCTCACTCTCACTCTTTCTTTTGAAGAAGTAAAAGGTGTGATGAAGTCATCATGGGTAATGGGATCCATTTAAAGGGGCTTGTCACTTTCCTTTTTCAGGTGACTGAGAGAAAGAAGGGGGGGACAGAGGGGGAAAGTGAGCAGAACAAATATTTAATTTACCTCATTTGAAGACACTCTAATTGCTTTCATTGCAACTAGCTCAGAGGGCTCTTCTGGTGGCTCAGTACTTAACAACACCCGGGAGAAGAACCTGCCCAAGACATTTTGGTGCCTATTAATAGGAGAAGACATTCCCCTCCTATGAATTAACATGGGGGACAATCCATTGGGAGATTCACCTCAAATGAATGGGAGCCATGCAACAGCATGGTAATGCTCTTCTGCATGTATTTCCTGGGATACAAGGACCTGACACCCACACTGCTAACCGCAATGGTGCCCCAAACTTTTCCTCGATTCTCTTCTTTTGACACAATAGCTACTGCTCTCTACCAACTAGCCTTGCCCTGCTTTGGGAAAGTTCCTTAATGCAAGGCTTGACAAATCCCAGGTGCCAGGGAGCCATGGCGCCTAGAAATGTAATGGTGGTGCCCAGGTTAGGCTGTTCAGAGGTAAGGGCTGTTCTCATGCGCAGCTCCTGGAGTAGGGCTGATCAGGCGGGAGCCGCACAGCCAATGGGAAGGGGGAAATTAAGGGCCCTTAACAGTCATGCACTCAGACAGCTCATTTATTTGCAGAATTTATACACTGCCTTTCAACAAGTACCCTAGTGGCAGCTTACAAAACAAATCTATATAAAAGCATAATAAATCACACAGCAAATGAAAGTTAGTCATAACTAAGCCCCATGGAAATCAATGAAGCAAGTTGGTCATGACTAACTTTAGCTTCATTAATATGAATGGGCCTTAAGTCCAATTATAACCTACAAGAGATAAAACAGTCTCTTGGCAACATAAAATAGCATATGGTTTAACCTCAAGCAAATTGCAATGAAAGCATTTCTTACGCCAAAATGCTCTGGAAGATTTGCTCAGTCTATCACATACAAGAAGTCTCCCAAAATTGCACCATGGGAGGCTCCATCCAAATTTTATTTATGGTGCTTTTCAACTTGCTTCAGTACACAACACAACTTCTCTTGAAATAATTTAAGATTTCAAGAATGAAAATAGGTACTCAAATATTAGTGCTCAATTGCTGATTTTATTTTTCTATATAAAATCTCAACATTTTCACAGGACATCTTGAATGGTATGCGGATTTTATCTATTATAGATAAAGTAGATGTGAAGCTTGCTTTTTATTCATTATTTGATTTCAATTATTTCAAGAGATACCAAGTTGTATGCAGAAGCAAGTCAAAAAGCACAAAGGCACCATAAAAAGGACAGGGATTTTCTGGGTGGAGGGGATCCGATTTCAGGATACTTTTTATATGTGACAGAGCACATTATTTTGAGCACTTTGGTGTAAGAAATCCTTATGTTGCAATTTGTTTGAAGTCAAGCTGTTTTCTGAGCTAGATTAACTAACCTAAAAAGTCCGCCCCCCCCTCCAGTAGCCCCTGCTCTTGCCTTCTGAAGCGGGAGGGCAAACAGAAAAGAGCCTCTGAGGATGGGTGGTTCATTGTGATCAGGTCCAAAGGGGATAGTTCCATATCATACAGGCAGGGCTCTTCAATCTGAAGGATCAGACCAGACACCAGGAGCCACTTTGACCTCTTCAGAGATGTGGGTTGGAATTTCCCCATACTTTATTTTTCCATGGAAAACTTTCCATTTCTAAAATTTCATTGGCTGACATCCAGATTAGCATTGCATATGTGCAGCAGGATGAGTTCCAGACTACTGTTGCTTGAGTGAGGGAAGGGGCAACTTTTGCCCATCGTCCCTCCCCTCTCAAACCCACTATGCATCCCAAAAATATGGCCCGAGGGTCACACAACTCTCAAGTGAGGGTCAATAGCACTCAAGTGATAGCACAGCGACCGTCTGAAACTCACACTGCTACACAATGCTAGTCTGGATGTCAAGCATTGTTTCATAAAATTCCTTAAGAACAATGAATGGATGCCAGTGCAATATTAGGCAAGTTTCAACAATTTCAAAGTTGTAATTAATGTTTTTTCGGGTGAATATGCCCAAGAAGTATGTGAGAGGGTACATAAGTTTTATTGATTTATGTGCATATCTCCACATAAAACTTTGAATTTATTTAAGTATAACAATTAAAATACATGAAGTGCCTTTACTGATCCGCTGCACTCATCAAATATTTCAATTCAACTATTCAGCTACTTGAAAAACCTTTGAGATACAATGTGGAGAATTAATATGGTAGAGGTGTTTTCCCAGAAGTATTCCAGATCTTTTTCTGGAAAAATTTCCAGTTCAATTTTTTTCTGGAAAACCCACATTTCTGGACCTCTTTATCCATGTGCATGTGGGATCCCACATGCACATATAACCACATCACCCTGCAACCAATCTTGCCCAAGTTCTGCCAGCCCATTGCCTCATGGCCAGCTATCCAGTCCTGTTCCCTTCCAGCAGAGCCCTCACAGAGATGCCTGGAGCCCAGGACTCCAGGAGGAGTCCCTCCATCCCAAAATCAACAAATGGTTTCCTGCTGTAGCTCTTCCAAACCACCTCCTGGGGCCACTTCCTAAAGGAAGTGGAAGTGAGAAGGAAGGCGGGTTCCTGTCTTCCACACTGACCCCTCCCCTCTCCGCCCTGCTGCTGGGAGGTCTGTGGGCTCTCCTGGGTCCTACAACCTGACCGACTCCTTGCGGCTCTCCACGACTGATCACAGCTTTGGGAGTCGCTGCGCTCCAACTCATGTGGGACTCGCATGGTCCTTTAAGTACTCCAGCTTCCATTAATTTAGGGCTTTAAAAATAAAACTGAGCAATCTGAACTGGACCCAGAAACAAATCAGAAGCCACTGAGGATCTTTCCACCCTGGGGCAATATGGCTACAGTGATCAGTATTGACTAACAATCTGGAGGCTGCGTTTTGCATCAGTTGACGTTTCTGGATGCTTTTTAAAGGCAGCCCCACATACAATAAAATGGATTGCCTTCTTTCTGGGGCAAAAACCAGACCTCCTCCAAAATGGACCAAGTAGGGCTGCCATGTGGAGAAGAGGACAGGTCTGCTGTGCCTTTTAAGAGATGCACAGAAGAGGGCATTTCAGCAGGTGCCGCTTTTCTTTCCCCTGGATGATGTGGCACCTGCTGAAAATCCCTCTTCTGTGCATCTCTTAAAAGGTACAGCAGACCTGTCCTCTTTTAGGGGGACACAGTGAGTGAGTACATGTGAAGCCCTAAAACACACTCCACACTCCTGCACATTATATGAGAGACTGATCACGGTGGACATTGGTCACGTTCTCTCTGGGAGAAACCTGTGTGCCATTACCACCACAGATCTTTAGTCTCTGCCAACACCGGCAGAAGACTAAATGCTGCGCCTTGAACCAGCACGTGTCTTTGTGCCCGTTTCCTGGATCCCACCACCAGGCTCCTTCATTGTGGCGAAAAGAAGACCTGTCAGATCCCCCCAGCCCCGCGAAGAGCCACAAACCTGTAGTAATCCTCCTGCGTGGGGAGCGGCACTCCGTGCAGGGGGTGGTGGGCGTGCAGCCACTGCTGCTGTTCCAGGGCCAGGCGCTGCAGCTCTGCCGACTGTGCATGCATGGCTTGGAGCTGATGTGCTGCAGACATCGGAGCAGAGAGAGAACCGGGAAGGTCTCTGTAGGGGGCAGCTGCAGCCAAGGAGAGACCAGAACAACCATTCGCAATGCATCCGGAGCCTGCTCAAAGAGACCTTGGTGCCCAGGGCGGGGCTGTTGGACTCCTATCCCTTGCACACTGGGATGGAAGGAGGTTTCACCAGGGGAAGCTTTTCACGGAGCAGCAAAGAAAAGTGGCACTGGCCAACATTCCATCTTCTATGCACCGCCGATCTAAGTGAAAAGCACCCTCTTGGACATCAGGTCTTCTAGTCTAATCTTCCCTCTCATAAGGACCATTCCCTAAAATTCAATGAGCTAAAGGTACAGGGCGGGGGGAGTACCATATGTCCAGGCAAAGAGCAAGTTTAAAATGTATTCACTTTATTAAATAATTCTAAAAACATAAACTTATGCTAACTAAGCATCCCACATGCTTGTCAATCATCTCAGACTCCTTGCACTCAATAACTAGACCAAGGATTCTCAACGTTGGGTCTCTAGATGTTATTGGACTTCAACTCCCATAATCCCAGCCCCAGTGGCCTTTGGTTGGGGATTATGGGAGCTGAAGTCCAATAACATCTGGAGACCCAACGTTGAGAATCCCTGAACTACTAGACCACTGTAAGTTGGGAGCAAGTTGAGTTACTGATCAGTTGAGCAGAAAACACTGCCTGCACATTTTCCTTACATCTTCATAACTAGAAGAACTAGAGACTTACTTCCCTCTCGCCCTTTTAAATACATGAAAGCAGAACATTTAAGGCAGGGGTGTCCTTAGAGAGCCCTGGCAGGATGTTGTGGGGCCTGGAGCCAACCAGCCAGTGCAGGGTGGGGGGGAGGGGCTTCTAGTTAATTTTAATGGCATCAACAAGAGCGGGGCCCAGGCGGTCACCCTGCTTGCCCTCCCCTAAGCATAGCCCTGATTTAAGGAAGCAGTCCAGAATAGCCTTGAAAAGGCCAGGCCCCGACAGCCTCCCTCCCTCTGCCCTGTCCCACCTCAATAGCTATGCTTCTGCCTCCCATGAAAGTCCTGACCTCCTATTCACAGTTGCTTGCTGTTCCAGACCTGGGCTCCCCTCCCTGTGTTCTCCCCACCCATCTGTTTCCCAATCCCAGCTAATGCAACCACTTCCATTCTGTCTGGCACTGCTCCCCACTGTTTTTGCAACTGTGTCCCCTCCCACCCTCTCAGGGAGGAGAGCAGGTCTTGTGGTAGCAAGCATGACATGTCCCCTTTGCTAAGCAGGGTCTGCCCTGGTTGCATATGAATGGAAGACTAGATGCATGAGTGCTGTAAGAAATTCCCCTCGGGATGGAGCCGCTCTGGAAAGAGCACCTGCCTGCTTGCATGCAGAAGATTCCAAGTTCCCTCCCTGGCATCTCCAAGATAAGGCTGAGACTCCTGCCTGCAACCTTGGAGAAGCCGCTGCCAGTCTGTGTAGACCAGGGATTCTCAATCTTGGGTCCCCAGATGTTACTGGACTTCAGCTCCCATAATCCCCAGCCAAAGGCCACTGAGGCTGGGGATTATGGGAGTTGAGGTCCAGTAACATCTGGGGACCCAAGGTTGAGAATCCCTGGTGTAGACAATATTGAGCTAGATGACAGACCAATGGTACAGTATATGGCGACTGCCTATGTCCCTGCCCCAAGATCTTGCCAGTGCTCATCTGTTTCCTCATTCCTTGCTAAGTTCTTACCAAAAAGCTGGTGGCGCAACACCTCATTTTCATGGAGTGGGTGAGGAAGAAGTGGATTAGGGATGGTCCCAGCTGGGTAGGGTATCCGAGTGAGATGTGACCCAGAAGCCAGTGGATCAATAAGGGGGTGGACCGATGCTGAAGCTATAGGAAGTGGAGATTAAGCAGTTAGCTTTGGACACAGGAGAGGCAGCAGCAGGAAACAAGAGTGTTATATCACATGCAACGAACTTTAGCACAATGTGTTCCTTTTTTCTTATATTCACACTAATTACACTTAGCATTTACACAGTACTTTTTCAACCATCCTTGTGCAACAGCCCTGTAAGGCAGGCCATTCAACATCTATTGTAGATGGGGGGGCCAAGCCAGCGGTGAAATATCAGCCCACCTCTATAACCAACTAATGGGTCAATGGCTGAGGTGAGATGAAACCAAGAATTTCCTGGCTCGTTGCTCATATTCCTACCACCTCACAAGCTCTTTAATGTGAACATATTCCTGGGAATCTCAGCAAATTTCTAGCCCTTACAGCTGCAATGGTTGGCTTGTAAGTGTGCGGGGCAATGCCGAATGAAATTACAGAAACCCAAGGGCTGAGTGATAGGATTTCCAGAGGTCGTGGGTTGGGATTTCTGCACCTGCAGAACTCGTGGCCCCTCCCAGACTAGCAGGAGTAGAATAAGTGACATAAGATAAGATAAACAGAACACTTTGTGCTTGCTTGATCTGCATCATTTAGTTAGGTGACAGAATCCAGCATTTCCTGGTGTGCTGTTTGGATTATTTGGGCATCCCAGCCCTACCCACATGAGTCGCAACTGCTGGGCACAGAATTTAAATGTATTAATTCATTTGAATACAAAGCACACAGAATTCCGGCCGTAACTTCACGAGGAGCAAGGAGGGTTGGAGGGTGCAGCACAGCAAAGAGCGGGGCCCAAAATGCTCTGCCCCAAGTAATCGGCCATTAACCTGCAATCAGACCTCAAACAGGTTAAAATACACCAGTTTATAATTAATTAATTGATCGATACTTCCAGATTAAGAGGCATAGCACTGTGCTAAGGCCGAGTTTTCACTGAGGTGGTAAACCTGTGCCTAGGCTGTGCTCCTTCAGAGGGCAGGTGAGATCTCACAGGGCTGAATGCTCCCTCTTATACAGAACATCCCATCAACAAAGAAAATGAACATGTCAGGGGGAAGAGATTTAGCCTTGCCTTCTCAGAGGCACTCTTACCCCTGGACTTCAGGATCAAAGTCCAGGGCCTCCACACCCCTTGGGTCCCCCCCAAATCCTCTTTAGTCTGTCCTGGGTGGAGTGGTCGCCGTGCCACACTGCCGGACCATGCTGTGCCGGGCAGCAGAGTGCGACTATGAACTGTGCCGGGTGCTTTAGAGATGGGGGGAATGGGGAAAGACATGTGTGGGATGAGATCATGTTACATTGCAGGTTGAAATGTTTCTGCACATGCATATTTGCATAAATATACATGTTTTATATTCTTATATTCTTGTGAGTTCAGTTGCTGTTGTGCCCTCAAGAACCCCCGTGTGAAAAATACTGCCTGTATCTGTGTGTGTGTGTGTGTGTGTGTGTGTGTGTGTGTGTGTGTGTGTAGGGGGATGATGCTTAACTTGCAGTGGGGCAGGAGTGGGGTGGGCTCCAAAGACCTTTAGGTTCAGGCTCCAAAATTACCTAGGTGCACCTCTGAGCCTTCTCCCTGACATGCTAATTTTCTGTGTGTATGTGTGTGTAGAGGGAGGGAGGGAGGGAGGAGCCCTCTGCCACAAGAGCCTCTGCCTGCTGACTGAAGTGGTACGTTCCAGAGAGTGAAAACTAGGCCTTAAAACTGACCCTGCCCTCAAACCAAAACAAGTTCCAGAGAGACATATGTGAGGCAACCAGACGGTGCTGAAGGCAGCGAGCTCTCCTCACCTGCATGGATGGCGTCCTGCTGGTGGAGGTGGAGGTGGGAGTGGATGTGGGAATGCTGGTGATGGTGGGGAGTCACGTTGAGCATCTGCAGCCGAGCCAGGGGGTCATTGCTCAGAGCAGCCACTCTCTCGGCATGTTGCCGCTCCGCTGCCAAGCGCTCCGCATAGGACATGTCTGGGCGCAGGGCTGGGCCGGCAGCCAGCGCTAGCCGTTCCCGCTCCAGGTGGCCCAGCCCTGGGTGGAAGGGGAAAGCAGGGTGCAGGCCGGGGCCCGCCTGCAGAGCCAGCCCCCCATGCCGTGGGAAAGGATCCATGGCAGCGCTGGGCACAGCGTGGAGCTGCTCTAACTCCGCTGGCTTGACTTCAAAGCCAGGCTTAAGGCGCTCGCGCAGGTCCCGGTCCCTGAGGTCTCGCTCACGAGCCTCCCGTTCTCTCAGCTCCCTCTCGCGTGTGGCCGGGTCACTGCTGTAGATGGCCGGCACATTGTAGCCCAGCAATCCGGGGTCAACAGCACCCAGTGGCACATAGAAGGGGTGGTTGCGGTTGCTCGGAGACATGACGTGAGGCCGGGCGTACTCGCTGAGGGTACGAAGGGCTGGTGTGTCGGGGCCCAGGTATGGTGGGACAGTAGCTACTGCACTGCCCTGCTCAAAGGATGGGCGGTGAGGGACGGGGCCAAGAGATGGGCACTCCACTGGACGGCCTTCTTGTGCCACCTTCTGCAAGAGATCAGAAAGATTATGTTCAGTGCAAGGGATTCCAGCAGCCAGGGACACAACATGCAGATATCTGGGCCCTATCTTGTGTATACATCAGAAGCCACCACATGCTGAGGTCAGGTCACTGGTCCATCTAGCCCAATTCTCTCTCTTCTGACTGGCAGCACCTCTCCAAGATCTCTGGCAAAGATCTTTCCAGTTCTGTCAATCAGATGCCCTTTCAACATGGGTCCTTCTACAGACCAAGCAGCTCGGAGACTTACCACACTTCGTTCCAGCTCTCTCTCCTTCTCCCTCTCCCGCTCCTTCTCCCGTTCTCGCTCCCTTTCACGCTCCTTCTCTTCCCGGGCCTTCTGTTCAGCCTCCCTGCGCACCTTCTCAACTAGGTCTGCCCGTTTCTTGGCCAGTTTGGAGCCATCCAGGGGCACGAAGTAGAGGTCCGTCCGTGAGCAAGAGTTGAAGCCACGATCCAGATGTTTGTTGAACCTGTGGAAAGAAGAAGACATCAGCCTCCCAATGGGGCAGAGAGGTGGGGATGAACTGAAGGTGATGAGACCAACTGAGAAAAATGCCTCCAAGGGAGAAGAGCTTGTACCCTCCACTATCAACATCCTTTTGCCTGGTTCTCATGTGAATTGTCTGGTACCCATGAGAATTAGGCTGTGCATACCCTGGATTGAGAAACAAAAATCAAAGTTCTGTCCCAGAGGAATGCAAGTTCTCTAACAAGAAAAGCAAAAATCCATGACCTGTAAGAATTATGCCTATGCCATTTTATGTGATTGCCTTTGTTTTGCATAATTTATTCAGCATTCTGTTTCCACTAATCACAGGTGGGGGAGCAAGAGGCTATAGAAAAGCACTGAAGACTGTCCCTGGGGACCCACCCTTAATCTTCTTGAGCATCTCTCCTGGTTTTCTGAGCTTTTTCTAGACATTGCCACCACACTTCCAAAGGAAGTGGCTACAAGAGGGTCTGCGGGACCTGTCCCCTCCCCAGATATTCTGGACCCATTCCGACTATTCAGCTTTCATTAAACAAAAGTCATTCTTTAGTCCTTTTACTTTCAGTGCCATAAAGAAATCATGCACACATTATTCTGCTCAGTCAGTAAGGAACAAAACTGCTCCCCAGTTTGTGAATGCAAAGGCAATGACAGGCACTAGGCAACTGTTTTTACATTTTATAAAATTAAACTGTATATTAATAATAATTAAGACATTAACTTTATAGCACATATTAGTCCATTGTCTGCATTTAGGTTCTGGCTGCTCTGCATTGATTTCTTCACGCACACGCACACACACACACACACACACACACACTCATAACAACATTTCTGGTTATGCCCTGCATACTTTCAATCATATCTCCACAACCATCTTAAGGGCTTTACAGTTGTTGTTTTTAAAAATGAAAGTTGGGATTTTCAGGAAGCTGAATTCTTTGCTCAGGACCACATTCTGTGGCTTGGTGTGTGCTCCAAGAGAACTGCAGCAAACACACAGCCCATGAATCCCTCTTCCTCCTCCTCTCTCCGCCCATGAAGGGCTGGGTCTTCCCCTCAACCCAGGCTCCACATGCCAGTGCAAGACACACAGAGAGCCTCAAGAACCAGCAGGGGCAGCTTAGTGCATAGGCAATATAGGCACTTGCCTACAGTGGCAAATTTTGAGGGGTGGCAAATTTTGGGAGTGGTGTGCAAGTAAAGAGCTTGGGTCAGAGGAAAGTTAAAATCTTCCTTCTCTACTTTTAAAAAACCGCCACTGCGTATTGGGATGGCAGAAGGATGGTGGCGGGGATGTGGCAAGAGCTCCTCCCATGGGCCCGCCTGCTTCCCAAATGACAGGTTGGGCCGTTTGGGGCCCATTTCGGGGCTCTCTGTACATGGGGGAAATTAAAAAAAAAAACACAACCCTGCAAGCCCTTTACTTGTAAAGGGGAATCCTTGCCGGATTCCCCTTTACAAGTATAGCTGTCAAGCCCCTCAATCTGGAGCGGCAAATCTTTGGTTGCCGACAGGTGGCAAAAGGTTTAATCCACCCCTGACAACCAATCCATGGGCAGATTAAATCTTCTGGGTAATGTGACTCTAGGCCTAGGAACATGTAGGTGTGAAGTGCTCTATATCCCTGTAAAACCCCACAGATGAGGTCCACGGACATTCTTGGCTTGGGAGTATTGCAACGTTGTGATGTTGCTGGATAATACCAGGGGCATCAGTGGGGAAGGGGATGTAAGTGGACTACCCACTTGATAGTGGAGGAATTGCAACAAGGCTCTCCAGCCTCAGGGCAAGTCGCTTTGATTTTACCAAGTCACATGGGAACTCTCTGAATCTACCCCTGGCTTGTGCACTTGGCGGCCACCAAGCTAAACACAGCCCTCAGGGGCCCTGATCAAGCTCTGTTTCTGCTGCCGGCCTGGAGAAAGTAAGAATGGGGAGGGGAGCCAGCAAGCCACACAATACCCCACTAACCGCCCTGAGCCATTTTTGGAAGGGCAGTATAGAAATCAAATAAATAAATAGATTAGGTTTCTATACCGCCCGTACAAAAAATGGCTCAGGGCGGTTTACACAGAGAAATAATAAATAAATAAGATGGATCCCTGTCCCCAAAGGGCTCACTAAATAGATAGATAGATTAGATAGATAGATAGATAGATAGTCCTGCCCTGCGATCGCCACATCACAAGCTGTGCAGGTCTGATCTAACGGAGTTCCCCGTTCTTTTTGCCTCCCCGATGTTCCCCTCCCCACTTCTTCTCCCCTCTCCCCCCACACCCCTCTCATCTTCCCTCACCTGGCCGACTGGCTGGCATGACTTGGTACATCCACCACTTTGGGGGCTGGCGAGGGACTCCGCACGGGGGGCATCGGGCTCTCTGGGGGCTCATAGTCCTCTGAAGGCTCTTGTTTGATCTGTGCAGCACTGAGAGGCAGGGGTGGGGGAGGGGCAGCCATGCTTCCAGGGGCCGGGGGGGCAATGGGGGCGGGCGAGGGAGCCTTGTAGCCACCCGCCGCCGGGGAAGAAGCCAACCTGTATCCCGGCGGGGTGGCCACGCGGAATGAGGAAGCTGAGGACGAAGGAGGGGAGCCTGGCTTGTAGGGAGCCGGTGGCTGGAAGGTGGGAGACGGCGAAGCGGTTCGCTTTCCATAAGGGGCCACAGCGGCAGGGGGGCCCACTGGAGGCGAGGCTGTCTTGTAGGGGGCTGCGGAGGAGGAGGCCATTGTGGTTATGACAGTGGAGAGGGTGACTGAGGCAGAGGTGACTGGGGGTCCAGCCCCATGTGCAGGTGAAGGTGGTGGTGGTGGAGGAAAGGCGTAAGTGGCAGCGCTCTGCCCTTGGGGGTGGCTGCAGACTCCTGGGTATGTCCCCTGGGAGGAAGAGGGGGCTGAGGAGGAGGAGGAGGAGGAAGAAGAGGAAGAAGAGGAAGAGGAGGAGGATGCAGAGGGGGCCTGGCTGTATGTGGTATGGCTGTGAGGTGGGTAGAGGCGTAGCCCATAGGCAGCATGGGAGGGGTGATGTGGGCCTGGCTCTAGTGGATGGGAATATCCTCCAGGTGCCTGGGGAGCAGCCGCCGCCGCCGCTGGAGAGAGCCCTGCGCCACTGCCATGGTTGTGATGATGCTGTTGCTGGTGATGGGTGGCCTGGCCAGGGAAGGAGGCTGGAGGGTGGGAGCTGGTGTTGCCAAGAGGGCGACTATATGGTGGCGGACCTTGGCTCCACACAGGCTGCGAGGGCATGGAGGGCTGGGTGTACTTGGGCGGTTGGCTGGAGACGGAGAGGCTGCTAGGTGGGGGGAAGGAGTGCCCATAGGAGGAGCTGTAGCTGGGCAGTGCCTGTGAAGGGGGAGGGAGAGGGTACTGAGCTGAAGAGCTGGGTGGGGGTGGGGGAGGAGGAGGAGGAGGAGCGGGAGCATAGGGATAACGTGAAGGGGCAGGTGACTTCTCCTGCCCCATCCCATGCGGTGATGGAAGGTGTCCACTCAAGGCTTGTCCTACCATCCCTGGTGAGCTAGAGGTGGCAGCCATGTTGTTAAGAGGGCGCAAAGCTGGTGGAGGAGGCAAGTTGGCTAAGACATGGGGGAAGCTGGCAGCAGAAGAAGGAGGTACTGATGGGGGATTGTTTGGAGGTGTCTTCTGAGGGGGCATGCCACCAGCTACAGATGCTAGGGAAATAGGGGTAGTTGGGGGTGGGTTGTGCTTGGCACTGAGGGACTGCTCACGCCCACCTGGTGCTGGAATGCCCGCTCCTGCATTTGCAGCTTTGGGCCCAATCTGCACCACATTAGCATTAGAGTAGAGAGAAACATGGGTACTGGAGGAGGAGGAGGAGGAAGGGGATGAGGAAGAGTTGGTGGATGGTGTGGGAACGGGTGCTCCTTGGGCCTGGAAAATCCTGGAGGCCTGGGCTTCGAGCTGGGATTGGTAGCCACCTGGAGGGCCCTGAGGATGAACCTCTCCGGCTAAGTTGAAGCTTGGATCTGGTGGACGAGCTAGGCTTTCAGGCAGGGGGGCAGGGGAGGGGCTCTGAGGGAATAGTGGGGGGTGATGGTACGAGCGGGATGGGCCCTGTGACAACACAGAGGAGGAATCAGAATCATTCTCCACACTGCCAGGGCTGTAGACACTGGGCGAAGTGCTCCGGTTATCCTGGTCGATGTCACGGGGGTCACTGCTTGTCTCATCATTGAAGCTGTGGCCATCTAGGCTGTCGACATCTGAGGGAGACTGAGGTCTTGGGAGTTCCTGGATTGGAGAGATTGGCAGGACAGTACTGAGCAGAGACTGGACATGGCTATGGCGACACAGCTGGAATAGCAGGTAGGTGGGGTCATGCGGGACCTTGGGCCCGGCTGTGGGAGTCTACCCGCACAGGCATACAGTTGCCAGAGGAGCCAGCACTTACTGGAGGGATCAGAGAGGGAGGCTGAGGAGGTGAAGGAACAGCCAGTGAAAGGCCTCAGTTCTCTGGAGAGGAGTGGGCCAAAGAAAGTCACGGTGAATGGGAACAGAGGAGGACAAGGGTGGCAAACCCTCCTCCTAATATTGAGGCCTAAGAGGTGAAACAGCTGTGAGCTTACAACAGAGCTCTTGGGAGGTGCTTTGCACATGAACCGGAATTGGATTCCTAAACACATAAAAATTGTAACCAGCTCAAAATAAGCGGTTCAATAGTCAGGCACTCAGCTCTCAGTTGTAGGTTTTATTTTTCTGGTTGTTATTTTATTGTATGTGCTTTGAAAAAGCCTTCTAAAAATTCAAAGAGAAGCAATTTAAAATAATAATAAATATTTTGCTCAAGTTAAATAATTATCATGATGATATTCATTTTGAGAATTACATTGCAAGCAAAAGAGTGATATTATTCTGCATGAAATCTAACTAAACTGGTTAAAAACAATATGACATCTCTGAACTGGTTATTCAACTCTTTTTAAAAGTTAGTCTCTAAACTGGACAGTTAAAACATACTGGTGAATCTGAACCAAAGCTGAACCCAAATTCAAAATGGTTCAGCTCCCTGGTTGGGAAAATCCTTGGGCTAAGCCAAAAGGAAAGTTCCAGGGTCATCTAAGGAGATGCCTTGCTTATATGCTAGGAGGTACTGATGGGGGATTGGCCTACAACAGTAGTCATTCTGGCTTGATGAAGTCCAGAAAGTGGAAATGCAACCAATCCACTAGGATGAGATAGCCCAGGTGAACTCTAGGCTAGATGAGCGTGAGTTTAGGAGAGGCAGGAGCAACCTCAGAAGTAAGTAGGACAGGATAATCTGGCAGTATTTGGGGCATGCAGTGGGAAGGACTGTGCCCAAGGAAAACCCACCTCTGTTTTAGTTTTCTTTGGGGCATTGGTGTCCTCGCCTTCACTCTC
This sequence comes from Hemicordylus capensis, assembly GCF_027244095.1. Lineage (NCBI taxonomy): Eukaryota > Metazoa > Chordata > Lepidosauria > Squamata > Cordylidae > Hemicordylus > Hemicordylus capensis. The sequence continues at coordinate 163,912,651 of NC_069658.1, forward strand.
TGAAATCTCCTCTGGTCGACCCTGCTTGCTTCCTTTGGGGGCCATTGACTCCTCCACACGGCCCTTCTGCAAGGCAAAGAGAGAGTGGTCATGCTCCGAAGAGAAGTCTTCACTCAAAGTTTTACATACCTACAGTTTCCACCTCCCATTAGATGGGAAATATAATATCACACACTTAATTTGCAAACATTGTCAGTAGTAGAGCTAGAAAGAAATATGCCCTTGGAATAACTATGGTCCACTTAATCATTTACTGCATTGCCCTCCATGATGTCATCATGTAACCAAGTCTGGTTGGCTGAACAGCTTTGTGGTGCCTATCTATTCACCATGTGATTTCTGGTTTGGTGGAATGAATCAGGGGACTAATAAAGGCAGAAGGAAGCAGCAGCAACAAGAGTAAAAAACTGCATCAAAGAATCAGTTGCCAGGGAAAACAATGCCACTGAAGGGGGGGAGATGAATATCTGCATAATTAAGTGTTTTCAGGAACAATGTCTCTGTCTGACATGGCTAATTTTTATTTGGAAATCAAAACTGGAGAACTTTTGCTGCAGCTCTAAGTAAGTATGTATTACATTGTCATGATCATAACATTTCCAATTCTCAGCTGCAGCCTGGAGTTTGGAAAACAGAGGACAAGAGTAGGAAGACATGGTAGTTGGCCGGTCAGATACAGGTGTCCTACCTTGGTGGGTTGTCGAGATTTCTCAGCTTTGCCATCGCTGCTGGAGGTGCTAACACCACCTGGGGAGGCTCGGCCCCGTGTCCTGAGCTCCTCTCGGGGCCCTGGAGTCTCCTTCTTCCGACCACTCCGCATTGACATCTGCAAAGAAAATAAATATATAAATTTTTAAAGAAAAATGTATGGTATCCAGATTGACCAGAAAAAGCATGATAAATGTTATTTTTCAGGCTACAGGCAGTTGGAATGCACAAATTAAATACACTGCTGGGGATGCACCAAGAACCTCTGCTGCCATTCTTAGATTCTATGGCTCCAAAGGGGGCAATTCTATTCCATCTGCCATCAAAGTTTTTGAAGTCAAAGTGATGGCCCAGTTGCTATATGGCTCTCAGATATGCACTTATCGAGACTTTCATCCTTTGGAAGCGGTGCAGTCAAAATTTCTTAGATCCATATTTGCTGTTCCCCATGGCGTTCCGAATGCCATCTTGTGCCTGGAGGGTGGAGTATTGAGGGTGGAGTCCCGTTCATGGCATTACACCTTCAATGTATGGCTGAACCTACTTTTCTGTCCATCTGATCTGGCTCTTTGTTCCTAGGTGATGATTACCACTCTGGCAAAAAAATACTCATTGAGAAACTTAGGACATATGGCTTTTCTATGGAATATCTGGTTACTTTAGGATATGATGATGCCAAATCCTTACCAAGACAGCATTTTTATGATGTAGACCACCAAAAAGATTTAAGCTTGGTCCCTACGTTCGCAGGACAGGGGGGCATTAGAACAGCTCTCAAACCAGCTAACTACAAACTAACAATACCAAAATTGAGGAAAGCCTTCACAAAGGCATGTTTTAATATCCTTCCTTCTACTGTTTTAGATGGTAGGTATCAGAACATCCCAAATGTGAATCAAACATGCCCATGTGAAAGCTTGAAGGCTGAAACAGTGGGTCATGTTCTCTTATACTGCCCCTTCTATCAGGATATGCAATATAAATTAATATCACATTCTTTAATTAAGTATCCAGGAAGAACTGACAATTTTTACCTTATGCTCCTTCATTTTATCAGCAGTCTGATATCACAAACAATGTTGCTCAATTCTGCACAGCAGCTTGCAAAATTCGCAAATTGTGTGCTAATAATAACTGTAGCCAATTACGCTCTGGCTAATTTGATTTTTGGTTGAATATTTTAGAGTTTCACCATATGCCTGTATGCACAATTTCTTGTTCTGCTGTTGTTATTGTTGTTACTACTGCTGATACTACTCTATTTACTAAATGAAGCTGGTCATTGAACATCATAAAGATTTGATTTGATAAAGATATAAATAATTATTTAGAGCAACTGCTTAACTTCTTCTTGTTGTTTCTCCAATTCTGGCTCCACCACCTCACTGCTCTGACAATGTTCCTCAGGGCTGATTCACACGATTTGTTTGCTTTTTAAAAAATCTCAACACCTTGTATTGCAGTCTCTAGATGCAACATTGCAATCAGGTTCCTAGCCTGGTTTGAGTCTGCCCCCACAAATATCTGTCAGTCTGAGGTAATCTTTTCAGATAAAGGCAAATAAGGACAGGAAAGTTAGACTTAACTATTAAATTATTATAAGAGTGGCTCACATTCTGTGCAGCGTTAGTAGGGCGTCAGAGAGTGTGGGTGCAAAGATGCGATTTTAGAGCTCAGCCCAGAGCATTGCCGAGCAAGCAAAGGCACATGGAGGGAGGGGGGGAGTGATTTTTGCTGCTCTCTCATCCCTCCACAAGCCCTTTTGAGCTTCAGAAGTATGTCCCTGAGGGCTGTGCGGCCCTCTAAGACATACTTCTGAAGCCCAGAAGATCTTTTAGAAGGAGAAGAGAGTGGCAGAAATTACTCCCTCCATGCACATTTATTTATTTATTTATTCAATTTCTATATCGCCCTTCCAAAAATGGCTCTGGGCGGTTTACACGTTTGCCTGCTCAACACTCTGGGCTGAGGTTCATCTTTGCAGACATGCTGCTCTCTGCCACCCTATTAATGTTGCGCAGAATGTAAGCCATTAATTTAAAAAGCTTTATGTCAAATATTTGGTTTTTTAAAAATTCTCTATGGGATTCTGTGCCTCCAGTTTTATTAAACAAATACAATCTATCCTACTCTCTTGCAAACCACCATTTCCTCTCCACATTTTTTCACTGACCCCAAGTGAGAGAAAGACTTTATTGGTGTCCTGTACTTCCCTTTCCCTGCATCAGTGAAAGGCAACTGGTGATCCACCAAGTGAGCACAGCCAGCTATCCATGTATGATGGCTCATAAGAGACTCCATAAGCCCACAGTTTTGCTGCCTGCCACCTAGGGACTGCAAAGACAAAGGGATATATCAAGCATCTGGCAGGCCACAGATGAACTGTGTTTGGGTTTATGCACCACAAGTTGTACAGGCCTGCTTTAGAGTAATCAAAGGGATGCATTCCTCCCTATGGCAGCAAACTCTAACTACCTTAAATCAGTAGAGTGATCAATTAAACCAGTAGTTTTCAAACAATTCTGGAAAACCCTGGGGTAACTTGGAAGCTCATTAGGAAGACCAGTAATGGTGGTAAGCTCAATGAGAAGAGCAGTAATGGTGGTAAGCTTTCTTGAAAAAATGGCTTGCCCAACTCTATTAATTATCTGCAATGTTCAGCTGCAGGGGTGCCTGCTTAGAGATTGTGGAGGGAAATGCCATGCCTGAACAAAATGTGTGTTCTATAGGAATGTGCCCAAACCAGTTTGGCGCCTCCTCAGGGAAGTGTCGAAATGGCTCAGGCACCCGTATCCAAACTAGTTCAGTGGGGCGGGGATTGGTTCCTTTAAAAACCAGGTAACCAGGTCCTTACCTGCTCCTCCTCTGCCCCACCACTTTACCAGGCATAGCGCTCACTTTCCAAAAGGCTGTGTGTGGCTGTGGCACTGCTCCCAGCAGCCTGCATGTGGCATCAGCACGCACATGGCATCTACTTCATGCATGATGGCCATGTGCATGCCGGTCCTGTGCATAGGATGCTGGGAGCAGCACTGCAGCCATATGTGGCCAGAAAGTGTCCCTAGTGTCCCAGAAAAGAGGTGGGGTGGTGAAGGAGCAAGTAAGGACCTGGTTATCTGGTTTTTAAGGGAACTGATCCCCACCCGCAGCTCTCCAAGCTGGTTCTGCACATCTCTAGTGTCCCAGAACATGCTCCAGAATCTTCTTCAATGCACAGAGGCTCCTATGGCAGACACGTTGTGGAGGAATGAGGCCTGAACCTTCTCTTTTTGTATATAGGATTTCTGTATTGCAATTGCTTTGCTTACTCCCTGTGTTAAAAAGCTGTGCAGCAGTCAAAAGTTCACAGCTCCTGTTCTACAGTTTGGTTTTGGAGGAGAATTGTACTGATTTAATTTTAGAGGGAAGAGAGGTTTGATTTGATTGGGTATGTCTTAAAATAATGGAGGGAACTTGAGTTCTCTTGATTGGTTTGTTTGAAAACATTTGGAGGGGAAAAGAGAACATAAGGAGGCTGCCTTCAGCAGAGTTTTAGTGCAAGTTGGAGAGCTGAAGAGAGTTCAAGTGAAGGAGTTCAAGGAGTGCAAGTTGCTGTCACAGTCAGAGAGAATCAGAGCTTGTGCTGGAAAGAGATCTGAGAAGTCATTGGGAGAGTTGTGACTATTTATATCTAGAAATCTCTTTTAAAATTGCCAACGTCCTCCAAGTCTTCCCTATAGATCCCCCCTTCATTCCAAATCTGTACTTCCTCATTGTCCCAAAATACGCACCACGCTTCTTCTAATGCCATTCTCAGGTACCTTTCCCTGTTCTGGTCATAGACCTCACTTCTGACACCAGGGTCTCCTCCTTTCTCAACCCTCTCTTATTTTGCTTTTGCCTCTCCCTCTTCTAAAGTGTGCCGTCAAGTTGGTGTCGACTCCTGGCGCCCACAGAGCCCTGTGGTTTTCTGTGGTAGAATACAGGAGGGGTTTACCATTGCCTCCTCCTGCGCAGTCTGAGATGATGCCTTTCAGCATCTTCCTATATCGCTGTTGTCTGATATAGGTGTTTCCCATAGTCTGGGAAGCATACCAGCGGGGATTCGAACCAGCAACCTTCTGCTTGTTAGTCAAGCATTTCCCCGCTGCACCACTTACAGAGTCCTTATTCTGTCGAGTCTTCATTCTTTTGGGTGTAGGGTCCCCATTCTCCTTTGTCCGGGTGGATGAAAACATTAACTTTTATACCTTCCCCCACACTGTTCCTTGGGGACTGAGGTGTGAGACTCAAGGAAACACACAAACTTCACTTCACTGAAGAAAAGTGCAGCAGGAAGTAGGGAGAACTTTATCCACATACGCTATGGGCTCCTGGCAAATTCTAAAACAGAGAATTTAGTTAGTGGGGAAAATAAGAGCTCTGGAAGTGCTTGTGTGCAAGTTAAACTTTTCCCCATACTAATCTTCAGCCCCTTTCAGTGAATGCACCGATAATAACTTGAGTATATTTTAAATCCAACAAATGCATAAGTAAAATCCAACCAATGCAAATGTTACAGAATAGCATAATAAAGCTGATCAATAGAAATTACCAAGAGTTATCCACAGTTATTCCTGCAGCAGTGGAGAGAAAGTAGTCTATACTTTTATTTTTTTAATTTATACTCACCGTCTCCAGTTTTTTCCAGTTAAAGATTGAGTTGATCAGGAAACACCTATCTACCTTAAATGAGTTTCAAGCTGGATCAATTACATCCTAGCGTACTAAAAGTAATTACTGATGTATCCTCAGAACCTCTGTCTATTGCTTTTGAGAAATCCTAGTGAATGGGTGAGCTATTACAAGACTGGATTCTATACACAGGCTAATGTTGTCCTGGTCTTTAAAATGGGGTTGGGAGTAGATCTGGGAAACTATAGGCCAGTCAGTTTGATTTCAATACCAGGGGATACTGGAAGACATGATAAAGCAATCAGTTTATAAGCATCTTGATAACAATGCATTGATTATCAGAAGCCAACATGGAATTTTCAAGAATAAATCCTGTCAGACAAATTGTCTGTGTGTCTGTTTGTTGTTTAGTGGATTATAAGAATTCTGTAGACGTAATTTATCTTTATTTCAGCAAAAGATCTGGCAAATTTCCCCATAGTATTTTGGTTAGCAAACTGGTCAAATATGGGCTAGGATGATTATAATGGCAGATAGACTCACAACTAATTGGAAAACTGTGCTCAAAGAGCGTTCATCACTGGTGCCTCATCAAAATGGAGGGAAGTGTTGAATGTGGAACCACAGGACCAGCGCTCCTCAGCATTTTATCAGTGATTTAGATGAAGGGTGGAGGGAATTCTCATCAAAACTAGGAGGGATAGCTAACACCTCAGAAGACAAAAATAAAGTTCAAAACGACCTTGATCGAATGGAAAACAGAGTTAAAACTAACAAATTGAAATTCAGCAAAAACAAATGCAAACTTGTGCACTTAAGCAAAAAATACAAAATCCAGTGCACAGGAAGAGGATGAGGGATACCTGTCTTGGCAGTAATACATGTTAAAAGGATCTCAACATTGCAGCCCATCACAAGCTGAATATGTCAGCAGTGCAATACAGCCACAAAAAAGACAAATGCAATGTTAGGCTACATTAAAGGAACCATGGTTTCCAAGTCATGAGAAGTGATAGCTCCACTTCATTCCATAGTAGTCATTTGGAGTAGTGTCCAGTTTTAGACAGCATACTGAGAAGGATGTAGATGAACTGGAACAGGTTCAGAAGAGAGCAACAAAAATGGTCAAGGGTCTGGAAAACAAGTCCTGTGAGGAAAGGCTTAAAGAACTAGGTATGTTTAGCCTGAAGAAGAGAAGACTAAGCCTAGAGAGAAATCATTTTTAAAATCAAATTATTACTAATTTAAATTGTATTAAATATGGTCCCTAATATTGAGAATCTCATGGGACCTCGAGAGCAATCCAGCAGGCAAAGGGCACCATCCAGCGGAAAATTCTCCAGAACAAGCCCCATTGAAATGAACGGGAACTGCATAAGAGCTCAGTGGCCAGGGTTGTGGGTTTTTTGGGGGGTGGGGTTTGAAATGGAACAAAATTGTGGGAAATTTCCCATGCAAATCCCCCATTTGCATAAAATTTGCATCAATTTCCCCTCAAATTTTCCTGATGGTCTGGTTGTGATCTGATTTCACATCAGTGGCACAGCAAGCTTCCTGGTGGCTGGGGGACATGTGGCCAGGGGGCCTCCATGTTTTTCCCACTGCACGCATGAAGTGTGTGCATGCCCCAAGCCACACACCCTGCATCTGATGTCAGATGCAAGGGGGCGGGGCAATTAGGGGCAGCCACCTCTGCCAACCTAACCCACCCAAACCAATGAGGGCTCATGCAAGAGAACGCCTCACTGGCTTGTGCTGAAAAGCCAGATCTATTAATATCCAGTGCCTGAAAGAATGCAAATTGGGACAGGAAGAAAGTGCCAACTCTTTAGGTTAGAAAAACTAAGATAATGAACTGGACCAGTATGAGAGATGAAAACAGACAAAATGTGATGGGTTATGCAAGAATGAGAAGCTCCTGGAGCTTTCCAGACAGCAGACTTTACCATGAGGGAGGCTTTTTTCTGCGAGGCTTTACTGTGAGTTCAAAGTTGCCTTCCAAAATGATGCAAAAAGTGGATTTTTTTCCCCTGAATATAAATCAGGCTACACTATAATGCATGATGAAAACCTCGAAATGTGTGAAGTGCTCCCTGATAGCTCACAGGGACTTCGGGGTAAATTTGGTCGACATGTGAATGCACCCCCTCCATTCCAGAGGAGAAATGAACTAGAAGCCAGGTATGAAACACTTCCTGTTGATGTATTGAGCCAGAAGAGGGGGCGGAGTGGGGGACACTTTTCATGAATGTTTTTGCATTCCCAACCTTAACTCCCTTCTTGCACCAAAGCTAAGGGGGAAATATGGTTTTAGGCAGTATTAAGCTCATTTCCAGCTATTTTGGAATGCCAGGTTGAGGCTTCAAAGTCTTCTGTGACGCATTACAAAGCATCTATCTGTTTGACAGGATTTCCCTTTGGAATTATAGGACTTTTTACTACAGTGTAAAAGGAGAGGCACCTAATGCCCTTCCTGTGGACGTTAGTACTGGTGCCACAATAGGGCAGGGTGGCCAACCTGAGGCTCCCTAGCTCTTGTACTACAACTCCCACCATCCCGAGTCTCCGGTTGGTCATCCCTGAATTAGGGAGTATGCAAGTGCCAAGGTTAGTGTGTGGTTCTCATGACAGTTGGTGTGCTCCCAGACTGTGAAACGTTACTTTAGCGTTAAGCAGAAATTCAAGTGTCCCTAAGGAACCCATAGGCATGGTGGAAAAACAACGGATACCGTTTTGTGGAGACCTGTAGTATAGTGACTGAGAAGGTGAGCTGGGAGCAGTGAAGTCCCTGGCTTCATGTCTCTGCTAGGAGGTCTTAGTCAAGCCATGTTCTCTGCATGTTTTCTCAGACTCTCATTTGCAAGATGAGGATGATATTGGTCTACCTGAAAGGGCTTTTCTTTTCTTTTCTTTAAACATTTATATCTGGATCTTTCTCCAAGGAACCCAGAGCTGTGTACACAGTTATTTATCCTCACAACAAGAACACTGTGAGGTAGGTTAGGCTGAGAGAGAAGTGACTGGCCCAGAGTCACCCAATGAGTTTCATGGCTGAATGGGGATTTGAACCTCCCCAGTCCTAGCCCAGCATTCTAACTACTACTCCATACTGGCTTCTGTAAAGATCACAGAAAGAATGTGTGTACAAAAACTTTACATGCTTTATACATTGTTATTATTACTATTAAATAGCTACAATTGAAAAGCATTAGCCAAAATATTCTTAGGCACTTCACACATATATTTATTTTATTTATATTATTATTATTATTATTATTATTATTATTATTATTACTATTACTATTATTTTTATTTATTTATTTATTTACATAGTCAGACAGGTGTTATTGACTGGTTTGTTTTATCCAGACATCGAGTCCTTCCCAAGGACCTGGGATGGCTGAATTTTATTGTCAATGTTGTTGCTGTTGTTATAGATATCGTCGCAGAATATAGGCTGTTACCAGTAAAGTTGCTTTTTGTAATTGGCTGATGGTGATTTCTGTGGCCCCTATAGTGTTGAGGTGCTCTTCAAGGTCTTTTGGAACTGCACCCAGGGCACCAATCACAACTGGGATTATTTTGGTCTTCTTCGGTCACAGACTTTCAGTTTAAATTTGTAGATCTTTATATTTTGTGATTTTTTTCCATTTCTTTTCCTTCTATTCTGCTATCCCCTGGTATTGCTATGTCGATTATTTTGACTTGTTTTTCTTTCTTCTCGACTACAGTTATATCTGGTGTATTGTGTGGCAGATGTTTGTCTGTTTGTAGTCGGAAGTCCCATAATATTTTTACATCTTCATTTTCTTCAACTTTTTCAATTTTATGGTCCCACCAATTTTTGGCTACAGGTAGCTTGTATTTTTTGCAGATGTTCCAGTGTATCATCCCTGCTACCTTGTCATGCCTTTGTTTGTAGTCAGTCTGTGCAATCTTTTTACAACAGCTGATTAGGTGGTCCACTGTTTCATCTGCTTCTTTACAAAGGTGGCATTATTGATGTTGTTGTTGTTGTTGTTGTTGTTATTCTGCCCTTGGTGCAGTACCAAAAGAACTTGAACACCATCTTGACACCTTGGGCATCAATAAAATTACAACACATCAGCTACAGAAGGCCACACTACTTGGGACAACACGAATACTACGACGCTACTTGGAACAGCACGAATACTAATTTTTCTTTAGTTATCCTAGACCCTTGGAAATGGCCCGATAATTAAAGTACCAAATCTAGTAAATAACATCTGGTAGACTGTGTGTAAATAGATGATGATGATGATTTAAGTTGTAGAAAATGAAGATGCAAAAATATTATGGGACTTTCGACTACAAACAGACAAACATCTGCCACACAATACACCAGATATAACTGTAGTCGAGAAGAAAGAAAAACAAGTTAAAATAATCGACATAGCAATACCAGGTGATAGCAGAATAGAAGAAAAAGAAATAGAAAAAATCACCAAATACAAAGATTTACAAAATGAAATTGAAAGGCTGTGGCAGAAAAAGACAAAATAATCCCAGTAGTAACTGGCGCCCTGGGTGCAACTCCAAAACACCTTGAAGAGCACCTCAACACCATAGGGGCCACAGAAATCACCATAAGCCAATTACAAAAAGCAACTTCACTGGGAACAGCCTATATTTTGAGACAATATCTATAATAACAACAACAATATTGATAATAAAATTCAGCCATCCGAGGTCCTTGGGAAGGACTCGATGTCTGTATAAAACAAACCAGTCAATAACACCTACCTAACTGTGTAAACAAGAAATCATCATCATCATCATCATCATCATCATCATCATCATCATCATCTATTGTTATTGGCTTCTTTAGTTTTTGGAGCCAAGGCTGAATAGGATAACTATGCCGAAGCATTTGTAACTGAAACAACAACATATCCTCCCCCTGTTTACCCATGCCTCCATTTCCTTTATGTTGACATCTAGATTGTAAGCCCCTCAGGGCAGGGATCTGCCTCCTTATTCCCTGTAAAGCAACATGTGCTAGATTGCTATTACTTTTTCATACAGAGTGCCTATGCACATGGAGGACACTATGGGCAGGGTCACATGGCCATCAGCCAGTCTGGCAGCAAGGAGAATGTTGGGGTATGTCGGGACCCAAGAGACCACACTCCTGGCAGGTGTGACATGTCTAAACCCACCCATTCCAGTTCCTGCAATGGATTCCTGACATTCACCCGACATTGTCAAATGTACATCTGAAGTTGGGTGGAGAATGTTGGATAACACAGCACGGGGGTTGGACCTGGGTGAGTTCAGACATCACGTCTGCCAAGAGATACCTGCCAGGCTAGGAGACCACACTCTTGCATCCCAACATATCCCCAACATTTTCCCCACTTCCACTATGGCCAGCCACTGTGTGAACCTGCCCCTTATTGATAATCTAATCAGCCACCACCTTCTAGATGTCTCTGGAAGCTCACAAATAGAGCAGTAAGGGAATTGTTATGCACTACCCAGAGCTTTTGGGCAGGGCGGTCTATAAATGAATGTAAGTAGGTAAGAATGTAAGTAAGTAAGTAAATTAATAGTCTTCTGCTGCTGTTTGCCCTCAGTCTCTGGCATTCTGAAGCATACAGTTCCTCTGTACATGGATGTCCCATTTTAGCTATAGTAGCTAATAATGATTGGTAGACCTACCCTTCATACACTTGCCTAATCCTTTTCAAAGCCATTTAAGCTGCAGCCCACTGTCACATTTTAGCTCTGTTCACACAGTATGTTCAGTGCATGTACCATAGTGCATACACATACAGATCTGTATCATCATATTTGCATATTATGTTCAACACATACCCAGTAATGCACTTACATCTGAAGGGCCACAAGTAGTTATCCACACACAAACACGTCTGTGTGTATACAGATGGTCTGTACACATATACAGCTTAATGTCTGAATAGGGCTTCTGTGACAATGAATTCCATGAGTTAAAAAAAAAAACCCAACCCATCCCTCATGTTTTTCTTTGAATGAGAGATCTCTTGATTGGCAGTCAAATGCTCTATCATTGAGCTCTGTGCCCAACTGACCATATAGAAAGTCTCAGACTCCTTGTGACAAGCTGTTCACTCCCAACTATTAAAACATCTCCTGGTTCCTAACACCTCGAGTTGCAAGTCACAGCGAATCTGGCTTTATCTGTCCTCATTGGTAGCAAATGTAATGTGGCCATAATGAGACATGAATCATTCCTACCCTTTGAGGTCCCTACAAGCCCTGAAATTTGAAAGCTAATGCAGAGAAACAGTTGCCTTTCTGTAGCTCTGGTGGAAAACACCTGTAACCAGCTAACATACCCATAATTTTGAAGAACCTCTCCCATCACACCAAATAGCGACCTAGCCACTGATAGGCCCATAACCAGAAATGTTACAGTGTTGGTTCAGGGGCACACTTGCAGATAGGGTGGGGGCATCATAAATCAATAAGCACATATGTGAATGAACCAGCAAAGATCAAACAGCACAGAGGGGTTACACTGTGAGCCTCAAACACAATGCTTTGCAGTGAAGTAATATATAATTGTGAGCCATCGAGTTCTGAGTAATCAAGTAATATGCACATGTGCCCTATATGTTGCAACTGCAGCATAACTACATGTAGTGCAGTAACTATTAAGGGTAGGGACTCCATGTAATTTTCCTCTGGAGCAGGCCTACACAACTTTGGCCCTCCTGCAGATGTTGGACTACATCTCTTATAATTGCTAACAGGGCAAAGAGGCACCTTTTACCACGGTGATTCTCTTTATTTAGCAGGGGGAGAGTAACTGGCCCTATCCGCCCCAGCACAGTACTTCCAGTGACTGTTGCTGGTGTCTATCTTATGTTTCTTTTTAGATTGTGAGCCCTTTGGGGACAGGGAGCCATCTTATTTGTTTGTTATTTCTCTGTGTAAACCACCCTGAGCCATTTTTGGAAGGGCGGTATAGAAATTGAATTCATCATCATCATCCCTGACTATGGCCACTGAACTGGGGATGATGGGGATTGTAGTCCCAAAACAGCTGAAGGACTGAATTTGTAAAGCCCTGCTCTAGAGCTTAGATGGTAAATTGGCAATATCTGCCAATCTGCTTCCTTCACACTTGGAAATATTCTACAGGTGAGGCCCGTTGTTGACTGGGCAAGGCCATTTTGCGTAGATTAGACTCATGGGAAATCTCAAGAAATTAAAAGCTCTCTACTGGCATTGATTTTTTTTTAAATTAATGTGCTTGCAAAAGGGAAGTCAAAGAACAACTTTAAATTTGTAAGATTTCAACTTCAAACATTTATTTTATTGAATAATTACAAGGCATAGTAAATTTGAAACATAGTAAATCTGAATCTGAGAAAGATATTCTGCTTCTGTTGGCCAGCACGACATTTTTAAATGATTGGTCTTGATTATTGAGTGTTAAAAATCTGTTAAGAACAATAACAGTTAAAATATGATCATTATATTCAGCATTTCTTCTAAAAAATACCACAAAAAATTATTTAAACCTTTCACCCAGCATATTCTGGTGTAATATGCTGAGTAGTGCACTCAGCTAATTTAAGAGGCAGGACTGTGTATGCAGGTAATAGGTAAGTATTACTTCATCTTGCACAAATCTATCTATCTATCTATCTATCTATCTATCTATCTATCTATCTATCTATCTATCTCTGTGCTATAAACACATACATGAGATTGCACACATTCATACAGGACTTACAGCTAGATGTTACTAAACTGAAAAGAGCTGCAAATCTGACAGCAAACAAAAATGGAATTCAGAACAACAAACACTTGTGGCCCTCATTTGTGGGGGTTCTGTTCTTGTCTGTAGGCATGAATACGAAAACTGCAAATAATTAAACCTTCAGTCACTGGGAATTGCGGGCTTAGGTTCCTAACCAAAAAAGAGGAGGGCAAAAAAGCAAGGGGGGAAGAGATCAGAAATAAAAGAAGAAAAGGACAGTACCTTATTCTTCAGGTCTCCAGTAATGCCCCACAACTGTCATTTTTATAATCTTGTTTTTAAAATTTTGTGTAAACCGCCTTGGGATTATTTTAACGAAAGGCGCAAGGGCATAACTATAATAGGGCAAGGGGAGACAGTTGTCTGGGGGCCCAGATGCCTTGCAGGACCCCCCAGAGGCAAGTCACATGACTGACTCCCCCAGCTGCGCACCCTCCCAGGCTTCCTTCAGTTGTATTCATCCTCCAAAATTGATGTGCGTGTTAAGACCTGGAGCTACCAGAACAGCATGTCCTTCTCTAGTACCATTAAATGACATTTTACTATACTTTTTGTTACCACTATTCAGCCTCATTTAAGATTACTTTACTTCATGAGCTGAGCTTCAGTGAGGGGAGGGCATTTTAAAATCTTGTCTCTGGGCCCACTACAACCTTGCTACAGCCCTGGAAAGGCGGTATATAAATTTAACATATATATATGCATGCCACAAAATGGCTCTCTACTGGAAAATGGCAGCCAGAAATGACATCGGAAGTCATTTCCGGACACTCAAAACCACGGATAGGCAGATTTCGCCTGAAACTGGGTGCCTAAGATACACAAAACCGTGGGTATGAAGTCCGTGTATAATGAGGGTCACCTGTACTGAAAAGGAACATATAATAAGTAATTTGACAGCCTAATCCCATGTATTCACTTTGACCAAATCATGGTTAAAGCAGAAACCAATATTTGACCAGTTACTCCAATCTTACTACAGGAAAGGGATGTCACAGGTTTTTGTCAATTTCAAAAGCCATATAAAATGGAACAGGAGATAATGCCTTTTTCACTTCACCACAACCAAAACAACATGGTTACCCTTGCATAGTGCAACTGTGCAAGGATAACAGCAGGACACAGCCACCAGCACAGGAATCTCCTCACACTGTTCCCTCCCGAAATAGGCAAGGAGACCCTCCCACCAGATCCTATCCTATAACCTACTGGGCTCATGCAGTAGTAGTCCACAGGTATGGGCTGCAAATCTAATTTAATGGGCTGAAGAAACCTGCAGCTTAGCGTCTGAGACCGAAATTGCTCGTGACAGTGATAGACTCATACTCTTCCACAACCTCATCTAGAATGGGCTGCAATTTAAAGCGCCCAAGGGATGCTGAAGCTTATCCATACCCAACCCTCTTTCCTCCACACAGTCCATTCAAGAAGTCTTTTCACCACCCAGCTGTGTTGCAATATCAGAAGTACTGGAGAAGAGTTGGAAGAAGTGGGGGGAGGTATTCTGGGCTGCAGATGGAAATTCAGTGATGCGGGGGAGAGTTTAACAGGCCCTGCCCGTGTGGTGCTTTAAATTAACCCCCACCCATACCCACTTTGGAGGTGACTGGGGCAAACCTGCCATTGAAGACACAGTTCTGCCTCTGCAACATGCATTTTGGGCCTTAGTGAGAATCATGTTCTTACCAATTCATAGAGGACAGGAGTCACAGGACTATCAATGGCTACTAGTCTTGATGGCTATAGGCCACCTCCAGGCTCAGAGGCTGGATGCTTTCAAATACCAGTTGCAGGGGAGAACAGGAGGAGAGAGGGCTTGCCCTCAACTCTTGCCTGTGGGCTTCCCAGAGGCATCTGGTGGGCCTATCTAGTCCAGCATCCTGTGGCAAGCAGGATGCTGGACTAGATAGGCCTTGGGCCTGATCCAGCAGGGCTGTTCTTATGTGCTTAAGATACCTTGAAAGTGATAAAAAGGAAATCAAAGAAGTGATAAAAGGAAATCAAAACAAAACAAAGGTGAGTGGGGAAGGGAACCCACCCCCATTTCTCATACCCAGAGATCAGACTGGCACAATTTGTTTCTCCCCATGCTGTAGCACATCAGCCACATACTAGTTCCTACCAAGAGCATGGCATCCTATCCCCTATGCTGCAGCCCCAGGAAGGCAGCAAAACCAGGAGGTTTATCAAGTTCTGATGGGCACCATACATGGCTGGTAGATTTCATTTGACTTGGTGTATAAGAAGTTGTGCAGACTCACCACAGGTGGAACTAAAAGCCAAGTTTTGTGTGTTGGCATTTGGAGAAGAAATGGCCAGAAGACGCAAACCACCCCCACCACAACCATCCCAGCTTTTTCAGTCCTCATTATCAGAAGGTTTACAGACAGGATTCAATGGCTTTTATGGGTCTGGAAAGATGCACCTTGATTCCTGCATTTGGTGCTGTTCCCTTCAATCCCAAAAATAGATTTATAAAGCTCCATTCAAGGTTTATTACAGTCTATAACCAGCACAACAAGGAAATAGAATGATTAATAAAGCAAAATGTAGGAAACTCAGAGTGAAGCCAGGCAGATGTTCCCAAGAGGTTGTAAGACCAACTTTTCGGTGAGTTCAATTGGTCTGCACTGGCCATGTTCTGCAAGACATTTCAATGGGCATAAAGACATGAAGATCAGCTTCCAGGTCTATGAGCTTCTGGGAGGTGGTTTTAAAATGGAGATTCAAGCATACTCTATGGCAAATCACAAGTTCATGGGGAAGCAAACTATACTCCACTGGGATCCACAAATTTAGGCTTAGCTCACTAGCCAGCCGTCATTTGTGGTCAACACCAATCCCCACTTTTCCCTCAAATACTTTCTAGCACACAGGCAGAGGGCTTAAGAGAGAAGAGGGTCTTCTCTCATTTGCACTAGGATATGAAGAAGGTAAGAAACAGTGGGAACCCTCTCCTATTGCTCAGAAAGGATCCCTGCTGTCCCTTACCTTCTCAAAAATGGCAGTGGAAGTGAGAACTCTGATGAGGAGATCGGTGTGGTGCTGGGTGTCCTGCTCACCAGAGAGCTAGAGGTGAGCTGGCAAGTGAATCTGTAGTTACCTGCTCTTCTAGTGATTTAGCTACAAGAGCTTTGCCCATGTCTCCATTGAAACCAATTCCTGCTCTACCTGTCTCTTTCTGCCTTGCCTCCAAGCTCTGTGACCATAAGAACTTTCCCATGTGCTTAGATCTTTACAAGAGGCTTTGTTCCAAGTTTCGTTGCCTTCTTTATTTTAAAACTCTTTTATGTAGCCTTTTTACAATTTATAAACTCTTCAAAGTGTGTTTGGGATGAAATGGGTTTTCAAAAACCCAGTTCACTTATAAAGCTCACTGATGACTTTGAGACAGTCTTTCTCTCTGATATTAATCTACCTCACAGGGTACTTACAGGACACCGTATTTGCCACCCTAAGCTATCTCTCAGATGGGCAGGCTACAATACACACGTCACACCTTGCAGTCTAATTTATGATATATGCTAAGTTCTTTTCAGTGGCTTACAGGATTGCTGTTAATCTAATACTATCATTTTAATGTTGCTTTGTGAGCCACGTTGAGGATTCTATTCAGATTATGCCAGAATAAAAAAATGTTAGCTGACAACACTGTTCCCTCTAAGGTGAGTGCATGTGCACGTGCTCACAAGTTTTTGGATGTCCTCTCAGTTCATTTTAGATCCCGCTCAGGTTGAATCAGGAAGGCCCCACTCTGAATGCACATGTGCACACACTGCCTTGATACTGCCGCCCAGAACAAAACTCATTCTGTACAAAGGTGAAAAAAATTAGAGGGACCACTAGCTGACAGCCAGACCAAATTTACCCATGAGTAGTACAAGTGAAATTAACAAGTTAGTTATGTCTAATTTACCATGTTAATTTCAGTGGGATTACTCATGAGTAAATCTGGTCTGCCTGTCAGCTGCTACAAATAAATAATAATAATAAAATAATTCTGCCATTTATAGTGCTCCTTCTTCCTTCAGTAACAGTTTTCAACATCTTAAAAAGGATCATCATCATCACCACCACCACCATCATACTTGGCATTTGTTTAATGCTTTCCAGTATTCAAAGTACTTAATAAATAACAAGAACAATGTAAGCACCAATTAAACAAGGCACTCTACAAAACCTAAAATGAACAATGACAAGGCCCTGTTCACAAGCTAACCTTCTTTTAAATAACAACCCAATATGATCTTGCTGCAGTCTTTACAACAACCCTGTAAGGTGAATATTAGGTAGGTGAATATTATTATCTCCTTATTGCAGATGGGGTGGAGGATGAGACAACGGTTTCCCTAAAACCACCTAATGAGTTCATGGTAGGGGAGACATTCAACCAGGGACTCCCTGATCCAGATCCCAGTTATTGTGCTACACCACCTCTATGCCATACTACCCTGCAGTCCGAAAACTCTCACATCAATTTCCTCAACTACTGAAGGTAAAGTTGAAGAAAATATGTGAAAACCAAGAAGTATCTCTGGCCAGAATACAGTCTATGAAATAACAGCTTGATAGATGTAGCAGCAAATTAAAAAATATCCAAAAAGTAAATAAGAGTTCTGCAACAGTACTGCAATGCATTTTTCAAATACTGGTCTCTAGGCAAAAAAGGAAAAAGATAAAGATAAATCTCATGAAATCTGGTATTGGGTCAACTTCTGTGGAACTACATTCCCAAAGGCAAATGGTGCCACTACAATGCAGAAGAGAGGGTGCGTATGGTTCTGAGACGACAGTATGATAACGGCCGTGCTCAAAAACAGCTCAACATTCTGCGGAGGCTTCTTCCAGGCTGGGGTAGGCAAACTAAAGCTCTCTCTTCTCTGCAACCAATGTTCTTACCTTTCCCCTGGAATAATGCATCCAGGGGGCAGGGAAAAAAGTACTAAGACGGTCCATAGATATTATTTACACCTGAATCAGACCCTTGGCTGATAAGTGTATGAAAGCAACATGTTTGTACAACTTAATTCAAAACAGCTTCAGGCCAGCACAACTTATCACCTGTTTTCCACCCTCCCTGTGAGTCAGGAAACAAAACCAAAAGGTTTATCGAGGCCCTAATGGGTCACCATATAGGAGTGGTGGGCAGGCTGTGTTCAGCTTGATAGGCCACCAACTGTGTTGGCCTGCCCGATTACTTCCTGGCCTGTCCTCAGTGGATGCTGGTGAGTACTTCAAACCCTTTCTTTTAGACAAAACTGAAGTAAGCAGCTGATGCCAAACAAAGCTTCGTGGTTCTAATTGCCCTGGTTTCACTCCCTGAAGGTGGGCACTGGTGATTCCTGAATATTTCTTCTACACTTTTCTGATAGAATTGGAAGGGGATATAAAGGGCTTTTCTTACCAACGGTAAGAAAAGTAACCCTGGGCACTCTGCAGAAGATTATTTCATAAAGCAGGGGATTCTAGGAAGACAGTCAAAAATATCAAACTAGGGCAGACCATGACATTTTGAGACTCAAGGTGGAAAATTCCAAAACGCAACTTACTTCCTCCCATTAACAAACATGGGACACAATGCCTTGGGAAGTTCACCTGCACAAGCCCTGTTGAGGTGAACAGGCACTGCACAAGAGCAGCTCCTTCTTTTCAATTAGACTTGTGCAGAACTCCTTTCTGGTTTGTGCACATGGGCCTGATCCATCTCTTTCCCACACATTAAGGTCATTTAAAATCCACTGATTAACCTCATGAACAGCTGCCCCTGGAACCCCAATAACACCATATTAATCCAGTCTTTCCCCTAGTTTTCCATCCAACAACTGGTGGATTGGGCATTCTGGATTTGCTTTGCCTTGCCTCCACCCCAGATTGCTTCCCACCTACCCTGCCACACACACACACACACACACACACACACACACACAAACACGCCTATACAGATTTCCTGAAATTCTCCCTTCCCAGGTTAGGGCAGACCATTAGGAGAGGGGAGGCAGATTCTGGATGATCACCCAAGGGCAGCAAATAGTAAATGCTTTACTTTGTTACATTTTTACCATCACAGAGGGGCACAATTTAGATTTCCTGCCTCCTCAGGCACCAACATATGTTGGGCCATCTCTATGCCTTCTTTTCCCCCCTCCTCCTCTCTATCTCATGTCCTCTTTTGCCTCCACGGTTCCCCAAATGATGCCTTGATGTTATTTTCCTTACTGAGAGAGACAGGATACTGAGGGGAATAGGATTCATGAAGAAAAGGAGGGAAGAATTGGTAATTAAGGAATCTGGAAGAAGGGAGAGCAGTCTTCCCCAGCAATCTCTCTCCCACTCATACATATTATGTACATACTATAGATACACATAGAAAGCATACACAATGTGTATAAGAGATAAGCATACAAACTATAATATAGTAGAGGATCTGCCTCCCCCAGCTAGAGTTGTCACGATTGTTCTTATTCAAGTGACTATTTTCTAAGATGATGTGGACTGGGAGAGACAGAGAGTCTCTTCACTGAGGTTTTGTGCAGCAGTGAGGTGACTATCTTATGAGTCTGTACAGTAAAGGGTCCTATCTGAAGCAGTAGCATCTACTGTGTGTATTTCACAACTGAGCTATCTGCTTGTGTAGTATAGTGGATAAGAGTGCAAGCTTTTCTGAGCCATAAAGCCCACAATTCAAATTTCACCTCAGCCAGGATCTCACTAGGTGACCTTAGACCTTAGAGCCAGCGTGGTGTAGTGGTTAGAGTGCTAGACTAGGACCGGGGAGACCTGAGTTCAAATCCCCACTCAGCCATGAAACTAGCTGGGTGACTCTGGGCCCATCACTTCTCTCTCAGCCTAACCTACTTCACAGGGTTGTTGTGAAAGAGAAACTCAAGTATGTAGTACACCGCTCTGGGCTCCTTGGAGGAAGAGCGGGATATAAATGTAAAAATAATAATAATAATAATAAATTTCTTGCTGCCTCAGTTTCCCATCAGCAATATGGAAGTAATGAACCTGGGCTACTTCAGGACTAGTATGAGGGTGACTGGGATGTCTGTGAAGGACTCTGAATACTCTAAAGCACTGTATAAATTAGGGCCACACAACTTCGGCCCTCTGGCAGATATTGAACTACAATTCCCATAATCCTTATTGGCCACCATGGCTGGGGATGATGGGAGATGTAGTCCAAAAGCAGCTGCAGAGCCAAAGTTGTGCAGACCTGGTATACACGCTAAGTATTATCATGGTGCTGGGAAAGTATCTCTTTTGTGGGGCGGGCACTCAGTAAGCGTTTGAAGGGCAGGGATGCAAGGGTGTGGGTGGATTGGCTTCAGGGAGCAGCAGAATCTGTTTTATATAGTTCTACTGGACTGGGGCCCTATGGGAAGCGTCTGTTCCATGAATTAAGAAACCTTCCCCTAAGAGGAGGGACTTGAGAGGTCATCCTGCTCTCATTCAACTCCAAGAGTAAGCCACCTTCCTAGAAAAGCACACAAATGTATACCCAGTTTTGGATGATGCTGTCGTGTCTCTCTCTTCTGTTCATTTAAAACTCCATTCATTTACACAAAATACATGTATCTGACATTGGGATTTTGATAAATCACATATTGGGGGGGGCTTATGAAATAGCCGATCTTGCCCTTCATAACAGGTATCTTCCCTGCCGCCGCCCCCACCACCAGCAGCACCCTATGAGCAGAACTGCTAGACCAACATTCTTAGAAAGAAAGGGCACTTAGAAAGATATAGCAAGGCTCTGGATCCGTAGGGCCACAGGAGTGTATTCCATGGGGCCTGACAGTGCGGGGGTTTCTATAGGGCAGAATGCAGCTTGGGTGTAAAGGTGGAATGAAACTTGGGGGAAGGGATTTTCTCTCTCTCTCTGAGGTCCTATGGCACCGCAGGGTTCTCTAGCCTGAGGTTCTACCAGGCAGAAAGAAGGCTTCTCATTCTGTGAGGCCCCATTGCATGCACGGAGTTGGCTGTCGCTGTTTTACGGAGCTGTTTGTTAGATTTCTTCTGGGCTCTCTAAAGAGGGTATCTCTTCCGCAGAGCGCTCTATGGGGACAGGGGAGACGTTTATATACTAAGCACAGGTAGGGGTGTGTGTGTCTTAAAACATGACCTCCCGGGACCACACACACACACACACACACACATTCCCACCGACACACACAAGCAGGGTTAATTAAGCCCGATCGGTCGTGTTTTCTGACACCCCCACCACCACTTCTTTCCCTCTTCGCGCCCACCTCCTCCCCTCCCCCCGCAAATCCTCATATCTAGAGAATCAGAACGGATGGCCGTCCCCCTCTACCAGGTCCACGAATGCACGAACCATGGGGTAGAGAACTGATACCAAACAGGCGAAGGATGGGGCGGCCAGGGCTCTCACTTACCAGGCTCCGAAGAAGAGGTCGAATGAAGGGGGGAATGAAGGCGTAGGAGCGCAGAAGAGGATCGGAGAGCCAGCTGTAGCAGTAGCAGCAGCGCCTTCCCTCCCTCCCCCTCCTCCTTTTGCTCCCCGGGACTTCAAAGCCGGGGGGCGGGAGAACAGAGTCCCCCCTCCAGTCTTCGAGTCGCGTCTGTCAGCGGCGCGCCGCCCGTCCCCCGCGCCCCCGGGTTCAGGCGCCGCCGCCCGCGCCCGTGCGCTCGCCCATCGCTGCGCCCGCCCGCCGCCTGCTGTCTTGGCCACCTCCCATTTCCGAAGATCCCAGAACGCACAAGCAGCCCCCTCTCCTCCTCCTCCCCCCCCCCTCCGCAGCTCTCTCACCAACCGCCCCCCCCTTCACAGGAGCGCATCGATTGCCCCCGCCGCTCGCCAGAAAAAATGTTTGCGCCTTAAAGCAAAAATGATGGGGAGGGCGCAGGAGTCGAGACACATTATATAACGCTTAAAAAAAAAGAAAGAAAGAAAGGCGACAGTGGAGGGAGAGGGGAGATGTCTGTACGAGAGGGAGGGAGACACCGAGGGCTGGAACGCAGGCGAAAAATGGAAGGGGCCGGGGGCCGGGAAGTGGGGTTACAAAGACTGAAGGATGGGGGTCTTCTCTTGGGCCTTCGCCTCCAATAAAGAGCTGGAATGGCGCACAGCCCGGACAGAGCACAGTAGGGTTTGGGTGGTGCTGCTGGTTACGGAGAAGTATGTGGGTGTGTCATGAAGGCTGCAAGCCTATCTACATTTACTTGGGAGTAAATCCCATTGGACTCAATGAGGCTTACTTCCAAGTATGCCAGTACAGAGTCGGAACTGACTGCACGAGCCTCCTGTTCTACATCTTCCGGCTTTTTTCAGGGGGGGGGACTACTCTTACCCGTTCCCACTCACAAATCTGAGAGGGGGGATTTAAAGGGAGTCCCCCTGAAACCCCTTTGTCTGAGATCAGGCAAAAGGGGGGATAATATTTTGCAAGGGAGCGAGAACAACAAAATGGGGGAGAATATTAATCTGTCTCCAGCGAGCTACAGATACTCAGAAATGGCTGTGGTTTGAGTTGAGGTCTTGGCTCCTTCCCTTTCCCCTTCCCCCCACTCCGCAAGCCCCTGTCCCTCTGCTTCCCCCCCCCTCCTTTCTTTTCCCAGCTTTCCTGCAATTTCTCCTCCCCTCTCAATCCCCAGTACAAAGGAATGGGAGATGCCTGAAGCTTTTTTTGGCAAGGCAAGACTCAGGAGCAACAGAATCTAGGAAAGAGAGAAAATGAAGGAAGAGACGGATCGGATCCCGCAGGAACGGGATTCCTGAGCAATCTCTCCGTTCTTTACAAGAGAGGGAAGAAGAGGACGGCGAAGGATGGAGGCATCACGGCTGGAAGGAGAATGGCTGGCAGGAAAAGATGGGCGCGCACTATCCGGGGCGGGGAGGATGACTTACACTGAGCTAATTCGGCTATGTGTCCAGGAGGCACCATTCAAGCCTCAGTTGGCCCTTGCTCTGTTATTACGGTTTAGTTCTATAGTTAATCTAAGTGCCAAAGGCATACATTAACGGATTGTGTTTCCTCCTCGAGAGTTTTTACAGTCACAGCCCCTATTGCATGAAAGCGAACGGAGATGAGACTGCTATGGGGAAAGCCCTATGGGTGCGGGGCACAGCTATCCCCACTTGAGGCTCTCCATAAGACAACAGGGCCTTGAGTAGGGAGGAACTCAAAAGTTTTCCCAACTGTACCTCCTGTTTTCTGCTACATACCAGTGAAAAAAGTATTTTTGCTCCATTCACTTCTATGGCATGAGGGCGAAACAGGACTTCAGTTGCTATAATGAGCTGGAGAGAAGAAGACACAATTGCCTACACACTTCAGATTCTGTTGTCCAAAGGGTCTGAGAGCAGGTGAGGGGATGGTGCTTTGTGCCTTCCCTAGAAGGTTTTCCTGATCAGCCTGGAGCTCTCGAATGTCAACTGGGCAGCCACCTGGACTGCCTGTTGCCCTGGGCCTGCGCTGCCAGCTATTATACTATTTTAATAATAATAATAATAATAATAATAATAATAATAATAATAATAATAAAAAAGTATGGCTTTTTAGGTAAAACTACAACACCAGTTAAAACAAGCATCAGTAAAACACTAAAACACACAACGCAAACTCATACCACACACTATACCATCACCCTTCAGTTTTGTTGTTAGTGCTATATTTGCACAAGCCCCATGCCAGTTCTGAGGTCTTTGATGGGTAGGTAACCTTGCTGCAGGGAGAATGATAGCTTGTTGCCTATTGAGAGCTGATGCACAAATAGGTGCATTCTGAGAAGGAAAGTGCACAGCTTAGAAACAAGCAACTATATAGATTAAACAAAAATAAATACATTCCTAAAGAGCAAAGCATTACTCTAAAGCATGGATCTACAAAGCTTTCAACATTGGAGGCATTGCTGTGGTGTGGGATGTGATTAGCTTTTTAGATGTCATCTAGTCACTTGGTGGCACCTGACCGCCAATGGCTACATTAACTGGTTATAGGCAGAGGTGCACCTAGGTAATTTTGGAGCCTGGACCTAAAGGTCTTTGGAGCCCCCACCCCTCACAAGTTAAGCATTATTTTTTAACACGTTGGTTCTTGAAGGCACAAACCACACCACCGAGGACAGACTAAACAGGATTTGGGGTGCCCCAGGAGGTGTGGAGACCCTCCAGGGGTAAATGCGCCTCTAGGTATAGGGGTGGGAGTGCTTAACCTCTTAATATTAACCAAATCAAACTTCAAGAATTTAGCTACCAGCCATCAAAAAGATATCAGAATACTGCAGCCATGTGGGTCAGATGCTGTGTCACTCATCACTAATAATATTACAGGTTTCTCCAATAGGTCTGAGACTTGTTAAGTTACATTTTCCAATTTTGAGACTTGTTCAGTCACAAAAAGCAACAGATGTGCTAGAATTGCATTACTAGGACATTGCAAGTTGAAGGCTAAGAAAATGCAACTTTCCCAACAACAGAAGTATTTCTTAGAGGGAAGATGTCCCTATTCCGCACAACAAATGCATGTATTTTCTATTGACTACATTTATTATGCAAAAAAGTGATCATTTATTTTATTTTATTTATTTATTTTTACATTTCTATGCCGCCTTTCATTAAAAACACAACCCCAAGGCGGTTTACAAAAATTAAAACATACAATAAAAAAGCAATAAAACACATCAAGCTAAAAACATATAAAAACAGCCATAAAGACAATACAACAGATAAAAACACACAGAAGCCGCAGTAAAATTATGTAAAAGCCTGGGTAAAAAGCCAAGTCTTTACAAGCTTTCTAAAAGCCGTGATGGAGTCCGAGGAACGAATGGCCACTGGGAGAGCATTCCAGAGTCTAGGAGCAGCAACAGAGAAGGCCCTGTCCCGAGTGCACGACAGCCTGGCCTCCCTCATTGTCGGCACCCAGAGCAGGGCCCCCTCAGATGTCCTCGTCAGGGGCAGCAACCCTTGGGAGCAGGCGGTCCCTCAAATACCCCGGGCCCAAACTGTTTAGGGCTTTAAAGGTCAAAACCAGCACCTTGAATTGGACCCGGAAACGAACCGGCAGCCAGTGCAGCTCTTTCAAAATGGGGGTGATATGTTCCCAATGGGCAGCTCCGGATAAACCCCTAGCTGCCGCGTTTTGCACTAGCTGCAGTTTCCGGATATTCTTCAAGGGCAGCCCCATGTAGAGCGCGTTACAGTAATCCAGCCGCGACGTGACTAAGTCGTGGGTAACCGTGGCCAGATCTGCCTTCTCGAGAAAGGGACGCAGCTGGCGCACCAGCCAAAGCCGTGCAAAGGCCACCCTGGCCACCGCCTCCACCTGAGCTTCCAAAAGCAGAGCCAGGTCCAGTAGTACCCCCAAGCTACGTACTTGCTCCTTCAAGGGGAGTGCAACCCCATCCAGAACTGGTAGAATCACCTCATCCTGATTGGCTCTCCTACTGACCAACAGTACCTCCGTCTTATCCAGATTCAATTTCAGTTTATTAGCCCACATCCAACCCATCACGGCCTCCAGCCCCCGATTCAGGACATCCACCGCCTCCCTAGGATCAGATGACAAGGAGAGATAGAGCTGAGTGTCATCCGCATATTGCTGACAACTCAGTCCAAGTCCCCGGATGATCTCTCCCAGCAGCTTCATGTAGATGTTAAACAGCATGGGGGACAAGACCGATCCCTGTGGGACCCCACAGGCCAACGGCCATGGGGCTGAGCAGTAGTCCCCCAGCACCACCTTCTGGACCCTCCCCCCAAGAAAGGACTGGAACCACTGCAATGCAGTGCCTCCGATTCTCATACATATAGAAGGGAATGCAGCAGCAGGTGAAACATAACAAAAAGTTTATCTAAGTGAAACATAACAAAAGAGACAGTGGCTAAGGGAAAGTTGTAAGGTATTTTAAGCCATTGCAAGAATAGGTGAAGGGGAAAGTTGTAAGGTATTTTAAGCCATTGCAAGAATAGGTGAAGATTAAACATGCCTGGGGCCCAAAGAACCTTGGAGTACAAATGCACACATGCATGACTGCTGATGGAAATTGCTTGCATATACTATTCAGCACTGATTATATAAACCAATGTTGAAAAATCATCAGTGTAATAAGACTGCATTCATACACTACAATGCAGATGACAGTTCTCCTAACCCATTAAAATACATATGGCCCATAGTTCTCTGATCACATAAAGTAAAGTGGAGCTTTCAAGTCTAACATCTGGGTTGATTGGGGTAGCAGGGTTGCCAATCCTCCACAACTGTCCAGGAGACTCCAGGAATTGGCCTCAGTCTCAAAATAAAGCTGTATTTAAAAAATGTTGTCTCTACATATACAGTTCCCCACATATAAGTAACTTAGTCCATGCAGGAGTGAGATTCCATATGTGGGTATCCAGAAATATGACCCTACACTTTCATTCTAAGATAGTAGAGTCCACCACCATTCTGTCACCTTAGTCCCCTGTGTCATTCAGTGTAATGTAGAGAATGGCTCTTTGGGCCAGTTCTCGTGTTACTTCTGTGGCCTGGGAGCCTCTTCAATGCAGTTCTTCTTCTTGTGCTGTTCAGGTGACAACAGAAACCCTGGATCATGTGGGAAGTGTTCGCCACACCGTTCTTTCCCATGCCAGTGTTGCCTCTTCTAAAACAGGGCAGTGCTGACATAGGAAGGAGCCACATGGTTGACTCCTCCTTCCACACAATTTCGGGCTTCTCCCATGCTGCAGAGGCAATGTCAGACTCAGGGGGCCCATGCGTTTGGCACCAAACCCATAAAAAGATCCAGCCCAGATATGAAAGTGTCTTGAATCTTTGAAACATTTGCTCATGCTCAAGAGCTGACACTACAACTTCTTTTAAGGGCTTCAGTGCTTGGCCATAGAAGCATGCTTGACAGAAGTTCAGGTATATACATTGTGTTAAAATTATAGGCAAAAGGCGGCAGGGTGGAGTATATGATGTTATAAACTGGAGATAGATATAGATTTAAAATGGTATAACTGAGATGAAATACGCATCTTCCAAAGAACACAAGCTTTTCCCCAAAACCTTTTAAATGTGCAAGTAAAATAAAATATAAACAGATGTTAAAAGTAGCGAACGTTTCAATGTAACATATCAGCTTCGGTGCTAAACAGTAGTGGCTCTATAGAGCATGTATTTAAGAGCACGTTTCAGCCACTACTGTACAGCATTGAAGCTGATGTGCTACATTGAAACGTTTGCTACTTTTAACATCTGTTTTTATGTTTTGTCTGAATGTTCATTATTTTATGTGGCTGATTCATTTACGATGCTGTGATTTACATATTATAGTAATAATGTTTATTTTATTATGTACATTGTACTCATTAATGTGGAAAGTGCTTTAAGGGTATATTTTCCCACACCAGCCCTCAGAAGTAGATTATTAATATCTCCATTTTGCAGATGGAGACTGAGATTGCCTGCTGTAGTTTATGGACAATACTCTAATCACATCATTTTATGCCACACCAATATGTGGTATAAAATTTCACTTGAGATGTGATGTGACTAATCACATACTTTGTGGCTGATCCTCACTTCTGAAATACTTTCAGAAATGTACACTGTGAAGTACTGTGAGGCCAGCAGTGGTGTAGTGGTTAGAGTGCTGGACTAGGACCGGGGAGACCGAGTTCAAATCCCCATTCAGCCATGACACTTGCTGGGTGACTCTGGGCCAGTCATGCATCTCTCAGCCTAACCTACTTCACAGGGTTGTTGTGAGGAGAAACCTAAGTATGGAGTACACCCTGGGCTCCTTGGAGGAAGAGTGGGATATAAAGTATAAAATAAAATAATTAAATAAAAAGTAATGAAATACAGCTTGCAAAATTTTGGACTTAGAAAAGGCTGATCAGAACTCACACAGCACATTTGTGAAATACAGTGTATCTGAACACTGTTCACACAGTTGCTTTGGAGTGCCAAAATGAGATAGATCACAAGACCAGTCTTTGGTTTAACTTTTCATGCAAGTTCAGCAGGGAAATCCCAACTCAAACAATATCCTTGCAACCTGATCAAATGCATGGTTACTCAGAATGAAGTCTCTGGTGCTTTATTCCCAAGAAAGTATGCATAGAACTGTTGCTTTATAGCATAAGAACATAAGAACAGCCCTGCTGGATCAGGCCCAAGGCCCATCTAGTCCAGCGTCCTGTTTCACACAATGGCCCACCAGATGCTGCTGGAAGCCTACAGGAGGCAGGAGTTGAGGGCATGCCCTCTCTCCTGCTGTTACCCTCCTGCAACTGGTGCTCAGAGGCATCCTGCCTTTGGGGCTGGAGGTGGCCTATAGCCCTCCGACTAGTAGCCGATGATAGACTTCTCCTCCATTAAGTTATCCAAACTCCTCTTAAAGCCATCCAGGTTGTTGGCGGTCACCACATCTTGTGACAGAGAATTCCACAAGTTGATTATGCCTTGTGTGAAAAAGAATACTTCCATTGTGTGGAAAAAATACATAATGCATTGTGTGAAAAAATACATAGCACAAGTCTATGCATATTTATTACCACAGAGTTCAACAGGTCTTACGCCATAGTAAGGATTATAGCCTTGCCCACTGTACCACACCAACCACACCATATGTTGGGGGTCAGCAATTGTAGGCTCCTGGGCCAAAATACTTCCCCCTAAATGGTACAGTCTGGCCAGCTACCTCGGTAGAAGGGCAGAGCTGTTGAGCAGCATCTGTGGCAATGAGATTAGCTGCAAGCTGTTTTAGAAGGAGGGGGGTTGAAACTTTGGCCCTCAAAACCCCAAATCTCTTCTTGAAATGACCAAACTAGTTGCTGGCCAGAGATATGCATATTATACCTCTCTGTTTTCATGGTTGTTTTTGCCGCTGTTTGTTTTTAGCTTAATGTTTTAACGTGCGTGTTGCTTGGGAATGCTCATATAGAGAAGCAATTAGTATTCTGAATAAACAAATTTATATATCATACCTTCTAATACCAAATGGCCTAACCTATGTGCCATATTTTCCATGCCTTGCAGAATGTTCAGGGCGTCCATGGTGGTGGTGGGGAGAACAAGCGGAGGAGAGCAAATTGGCCAGTGTGAGCCGTATAGTATCTGCGACCATGGATATTTATATACTGCCAGAGGTGCTCTTACCCCTGGACTTCGGGGACAAAGTCCAGGGCCTCCACACCCCCTGGGGCCCCCCAAATCATCTGTAGTCTGTTCTGAGTGGTGTGGTTTGTGCCCTCGAGAACCTACGTGTTAAAAAATGATGCTTAACTTGTAGTGGGGGGTCCTCCAAAGGCCTTTAGGTCCAGGCTCCAAAATTAGCTAGGTGTACCTCTATATACCACTTTTCAACAAAAGTTCCCAAAGCAGTTTACACAGAGAAATAAAAATAAATAAAGATGGATGAGTGACATTCCATGAAGTTAAAACATTCTCCTCCTCGTGGGTAGGTTTCAACAGGAGGGAAAAGGGAAAAGACACGCTTTCCCCTTCCCTGTTCTCCAGAAATCTCCTCATCTATGTAATATTAAAATACTCGGGTTGAGGGTTAACAGCCAGCCCTGAACCTGAGCCTTTTAGCACTATATGGAATTCACAGTGAAGGAAAGGTTCCAGGAGGGTGGGAAATTTTTTTTAAAGTGTCATTTTTCCTTACTCCCATTCTGAAACCACCACCCTTGCCCTCAGAAGACAAGCCCTAAATTGCACTACAAGGCTCCTGTTCCAGGCTGGCTGCAGCCCCCAAAGGATGATTCCTTTCCTCTTAGGGGCAGGGGAAACGCCAGCACATTTGGATGCAGATCCCCATATATTATTATTATTATTATTATTATTTACATTTATATCCCGCTCTTCCTCCAAGGAGCCCAGAGCGGTGTACTACATACTTGAGTTTCTCTTTCACAACAAGCCTGTGAAGTAGGTTAGGCTGAGAGAGAAGTGACTGGCCCAGAGTCACCCAGCTAGTTTCATGGCTGAATGGGGATTTGAACTCGGGTCTCCCCGGTCCTAGTCCAGCACTCTAACCACTACACCACGCTGGCTCCATATACAATGTATTACAAGCATACACCTATATGAAGCTGCCCTAACCACATTCTGTCCAACACAATGCCTCCCGCACCTCTAGGGAGTGAACTGGAGACGACCTGTCTTTTCAAGGAAGGGAGTGCCCCCTACTGAAGCATCGGCACCACTGCCCGCCTCACTGCATACACTGTTCACACTCATGGTCCTCCCCCCCCCCCACCGCCCCAAGTAACTTCGCTTGCAACTCTTTCCACCGAAGCAGGTCAGAGCTCCATGCCTGGTCTTTGCTTTTGCCAGCCTGGAACTAATCAACATGCAGAGCCTTGCCTGAAGGATTACACAAACTGCACACACTTCAATTGCTCTCTCCCTTCCCTCCCCCCCCTCCATCTTTCCCTCCTGGAGCCTGTTCCATCTCCCCCCCCATTTTTTTTCTAGTTACCAGGCAACGGCACAAAGGGAGAGAACTAGTGCGGAGGCCAAGAGAGGGCCCTGAGCCCTTGCAAGAATGGAGGAGAATGTAATGTAACCCAATCGGAGCCTCTGTACCTGGGAAGTAAGCAAGGAATAATTGAGAGTGAAACCCATAGAAAGAAGGCGGGGGTGGGGAGGACTGGTGGGGAAAGAGGAACGCACAGAGATCATGTTATGCGAAGGGCAGGCCGGCCAAGTAACTCGCATGCAGTAGAAAATAACGAGATAGCGCCATCCACCACAGACTAAACTAGGATGAAGATAACAAATGTGACATTCAGACACAAGCTGGGCTTACGGAAAGATGGCTGGCAACACAATGATTGCAAGTGGAGGTCTTCATAGTTTCCCTTTAATTTTGCCTTGGAACAGGCAAATTGAGCTTATCTGCACTTCTGCAAAATTGTGTGTGGGTGTTTCTGTGTGTAAGAGAGAGAGAATTACCGCCAATGGCATCAGTAGAACAAAATGAGGCTGTTTACACAATTGAAAACTGGGTAGGACAGTGTCTTGCCTAAGTTTGAGAGCTATGCGTGCTCCCGGTTTTCAGTTGTGTGGGAGCAAACAAGTAGGTAGGAGGAGGGAGAAATGATTGTGTGGGAGACAGAAGCTGGGTAGGACAGCGCCCTATCCAGCTTTCATACTCAGCATTTGACCAAGGTGGGAGGAAAAGCTGTCCTACCCAGCTCCTCTCTCCCACATAATTGCTTCTCCCTTCTCCTACCTAGTGGTTTGCTAGCACACTACTGAAAACTGAGAGCACACACAGCTCCCAAACCTAGGCAGGACACTTGTCTTACCGAGTTTTTGGTTGTGTGAAGTCTCAGTATCTTGCAGGTACAGTTGACTTCCATCCCTCCTGTTTAACCATGACAGTTTGGCACAATCTACTCCCATCTGTCCCACCCTTAAATTTTTAAAATAATGTTTGCATTTTCAAAATGCAGCATGCAAAGCAAGAATAGCCCATTCTTTAAAACATATGTAGTCATATGAATAAAGGAAAGACACATCTGAGCATGCGTAGAATGCCTTTTCCTCACAACTGAACATCTACAGCTTGTACACACATATTGAGAATTCGATGGTTTAAAAAAAGCTTCCAGTTTAAGACCAGAGTTTAGGCATTTTGACTCAAGCTCTGCAAATCTGGGAAATTGGCATCTAAGGCTGATACCTAAACAGGTGTGCCATGTGATAAAAAATGGTGTACAGTGTCACAAATTGTGCTCGCTTATAACTTGCCCTGCTAGCGTTTCCTCCTACCTTGACTCCGCACAATCACTTCTCCCTCCTTCTACCTTTATTCCCAAGAAAGTGTGCATAGAACTGTTGCTTTATAGCACAAGCCTATGCATATTTATTACCACTGAGTTCAACATGACTTATACCATAGTAAGGATTATAGCCTTGCCCATTATGCCACACCAACTTCACCATATGTTGGAGGACAGCAACTGGAGGTTCCTGAGTCAAAATACTGCCCCTAAATGCTACCGTATCTGGGGCTTTTTAGTTTGGAAAAGAGTCAACTACAGGAAGACATGATAGAGGTGTATAGAATTATGCATGGAGAAGAGAGAGTGGATAGAGAGAATTTTTTCTCCCTTTTTCACAACAGTTCAGTTCAAGGCTTATTACAGTCTATGACCAGCACAACAAGGAAATAGAATAGAACATATAACACAGTTTAAGATAAAAACATAATACCACTTATATCACAATACCCTAGGGTATATTACTGAAACCACCAAAAGTCTCCCAATCTTAAGGAGGGAGTTAATTACTAAAACTAAAAAATTTATAAATAAGACAGAGTGAATATACAATTGAAATAAAAACATAAATAACCTTTCTCACAACACTAGAACCAGGGGTCATCCTATGAAACTGAAGGCCAGGAAATTTAGGACCAACAAAAGGAAGTGCTTTTTCAGAAAGTGCATAATTAATCTATGGAATTATCTGAGGTGATGGCCACTAGTATGGATGGCTTTAAGAGGGGCTTAGACAAATTAATGGAAGACACATCTATCAATGGCTTCTAGTTTGGCCACCTCCAGCCTCAGAGGCAAGATGCCTCTGAATGCCAGTTGCAGGGGGGCAACAGCAGGAGGGAGGGCATGCCCTCATCTCTTGTGTGTGGGCTTTTCAGAGGCATCTGGTGGGCCCCTGTGTGAAACAGGATGCTGGACTAGATGGGCCTTGGACCTGATTCAGCAGGGCTGTTCTTATGCTCTTAACCAAAAATTGGGACCATACACAGCTCCTGAACTTGGGTAGGGTTAGGGTTGTATGATTTACCTCAATATATTTCTTCTATACAGTTGTAGTATATTCTGCATTATGGACAAGTCTTACAATCATCACTGTGATATACTACAGTATGTACAACAGTATCTTGGAAGGTACACAGAACACTGGGAAATGTAGTCTTTCCCACCATTTCCCCCATAGAAAATGCTGGGAAAGGGAAAGGTGCTGGGAGAGACTACACTTCTCAGCACTCCATGAGGCAATTCTCACGATCAGCGGAAAGCGGGCTAAGGGAGCTTAGCCTACTTTCCAAGGACCGTGGGAACCACCGGGCTCGCAGGCGAGCCCAGTTTCCCCCAAACAGGTAACCCACTTAAATACCCCTCCCCTTAGCCCAGGTTAGCGGAGCGAGTGCTCTGCTAACCCGGGTTTTATTTATTTTATTTATTTTTACATTTTATATCCCGCTCTTCCTCCAAGGAGCCCAGAGCAGTGTACTACATACTTATGTTTCTCCTCACAACAACAACCCTGTGAAGTAGGTTAGGCTGAGAGAGAGTGACTGGCCCAGAGTCACCCAGCTAGTTTCATGGCTGAATGCGGATTTGAACTCGGGTCTCCCCGGCCCTAGTCTGGCACTCTAGCCACTACTGCGGTGCGATTCTGTGGCATGGCAACATATGAGGAGACCCCCGTTTGGAGGCTGCAAGCAGCCTCCCGGGCTCAGGGGTCTCTCCAGCATGCCTCGTGCACTCACGAGGAACTTCCGGGGGCCGCGCAGCCCCTGACCCCCTCAGCCCACACCAGCTCCATGACGGAGCCAGCAGTCGTGTGGGCAGCCAATCTGTCCGCCCAAGACTGCAGCCTTGATCGTCTGCAGGGAGAGTGGGTTAAGTCCGCTCTCCCCGCAGAACCCCCTCCAGCGGGTCTCACTGATTGTGAGACTTGCTTGCATGTTTGCCTTCCGAGGTAGTGCTTGTGCTTGACAGGGCTCCATAACTCTTCAAGGAGCCCAACCAGCTCTGTCCAGAGTGCAGGAAGTGCAGCACTTTTTTTTGTCAAAGTGGCTTCCACCTGAAAAATAGTGAAGATCACTGATCTATGGAATTTCCCCACTGTAAAAACAAATATGTAATAAGGCTATTCTCATGAGTGGGCAAGTGATCCGTGACGAATGGAGTGGGGTGAATCTCTGGGCAGGGACTCATTTTTCTGTCCACATTGGGAGATTCTCCCAGGGGTTGGATGCTCTCGTTGGGTGCTCTAGGCACCCAACTCTGTGTATGCTTGGGCTGTGTCTATAAAGGGCTGTGTGTATACACATGACGTTTAATCCAGGTCAAAGCCTGGGTACAAAACTGGGGCTTGCAGGGGAGGCAGTCCTTGATTCTGGGCTTGATTGGGCTCGATCTCAGTGCTGCACATGAGCAGCGCTACCCAGGTAGGGCTTCCCTAAGCTGGGTAGGGCTGCTCATGTGCATAGCCTTAATGTTTTTGAATGACTGGTAACTAGCAACAAAAACAAGTGGCTATGGTCAGGTATGGACCAGCATCAGGTTCCATGGTGGAATGGGAAGGAAGTATTACCATGAAATACAAAAACATTTTTGATGGTATTTTCAAAATGCTGACAAGGAAGGAGAATGTCTTTTTAAAAGGTAGGTGCTGCTGCGGTTTAGGGCTCCCTGGAAGGCTCACCATATCATTGGGAAAGAAGCCTGCTCCTTTCCTAAAGGGGCACAGGAGTGGCCTTTAGTTAAGGTGCGCAGCAAAAAAAAAAAAAAAAGTTCCACCATTATAATCCAGAAAATTGTATTGCTTATAAATATGACACCTGTTGAGCTAATGACGATACTTGGCATGCATGATCCACTAGACAAGGTCTATAAATGCGTCTAATTTCAAAACAATCTCATAAAAATTGCCACAGTTTTAAAAAGTTTTGAAAATTGACACATTGGCCCCTCTTTGTCCAAGTTTTAGACAGGCATATCCAGAGCTCAGGAAATCTACTCATCTACTTATCTCTGATGAATAAAAAATGATGCCTGATGAGTGAAAGAAAATCCTGATGAGTAATGTGCCAACATAGCTCGACAAGTAAAAAATCTTTGTCTGGCTGATGAACAGGGCCAACATTTCTTGACCCCTAGGTATATAATATATTTCTTTCAAATTTTGATGAACCTGACCAATGCAATCTGTTCAGGCTTGTTGAGGAAGGGAATCTTTTATTGGTCTGATGAAGTTTTGAACAATGATGATTCAAAAGTTATTAAGATTTATCTGCCCCATTAAAACCTGTTACTAACAAGTCCTGGAGAAGCTGCAAGGCCCAATCCACCAGTGGAAGACCTGTGCCCTATGTCAGTGTTCTTCATTGGAAGGCGCACAAGCCAGTGGTGACTCCCCCCACCCTAAATGTGGCTTCCTAATGGTTTATTAGAACTGTGTGCAAAGGTAAAGTGTGCAGTCAAGTTGATTTCGACTCCTGGCGCCCACAGAGCCCTGTGGTTTTCTTTTGGTAGAATACAGGAAGGGTTTGCCATTACCATCGAATACAGGAGAGGTTTACGGCCTTCTCCCATGCAGTATGAGATGATGCATTTCAGCATCTTCCTATATTACTGCTGCCCGATATAGGTGTTTCCCATAGTCTGGGAAATATACCATCAAGGATTCAAACCGGCAACCTTTGGCTTGCTAATCAAGCATTTCCACACTGCACCACTTCAGGTGACTTAGAGCTGTGTGTAGCTTTGGCAAAAGCCAAATACTTCTGACAACCCCCTTGACATTGCAAGGAGATGACCAGTCCCATTGCACAGGGCTTCACTTTGCCTAGCTCCAGTGGGGCTCCTTTAAGGGAAATGGAGTCCCATTGAGCCCTGGTTCCATCTTGGAAGGATGGAATGCTGGAAAGACCTCTATGGAGAAAGCACTGGGAAATACTATACTTCTCAGTGCTTCGTGTACACATTCCCAGATGGTGCTAAGAATCAACAGGATCCCATTTATCTGAAAGGGCCCCTCAGTGCTGAGAAAAGTGCAGCAATGCATAAAAGTGAGCAGGGTAAGAAATAGCTCAGCCAATTAAGGTCATGTTGAAATGCCCCCAGCTTGAAAAATAGTGATGAGCATGGCCCTGCATGAGTCGCATTACTTAAACAGGCAATTTAAAATGACCATGCCTACTTATTTAAGTCAATGGTATTTTTCTAGTGTTAAGGTTTGCAGTTCCTGGTAGACTGCAGCAACAAGAATATTTGGTGGCTGACATCCACTAAATCTGCAATGGTGTTACAAGGGAGGGGCAATTTTTGCTGATCTCCTCTTCCCTCTGAAGTCCACTGTGCCTCCTAAAAACATCCCTGAGGACTGCACGTCCTCCGGAGATCAGAGAAAATTGCCCTTCGCACCAGTGCAGCATTAGTCTAGATGTTAGCCACTGTCAATGAGCTATGCATAGTGCTAGGTATACCCTATTATATATACATATACACATCATGCATACACTCTGTGCCTAGGTACCCACACTTTGTGCAAACAAAAGCTGGATTCTGCAGTTTGTATAAATTATGTAAATTAAGCAAATATGCTTAGTATTATGTCTTCTTATTATGCGTGATTTATTCGGCTTCTGCTAGTCATAGGGAGGGGGAAGGCGCTGTGCAGGGCACTGAAACCTTGTCTCCTTGATTACTGAAAATCTTCATTCAGCCACCTTTTCAGCATTATCTGCACACTAATGGCAAGCACTTTTGATCTCACTATTAAATTCTATCTATCTATCTATCTATCTATCTATCTATCTGAAAGCTGATATTCTTAGAACGAATAATTCTGCATCCAGTGCCATATTCAATGCCTTTTCTGCACTTGCACAGAATTGCTGTATACACACACACACTGGGCAACAGGCACAAAGAACTGCCTAGTTAAAGACAAGCTAAATGTTAAATGCAAATGTGTGTAACCATAGACCCTTTTGTGTTGTAAAAGACACTTGAGAGGGTACAAGAGATTGCAGAGAAGCTGTGACACGGGGTGGGAGGGGAAAGGGCTGCTTGACCCTTTTCCCTGCCCACCTAAACACATATTTGCAACACTGGAAGTGGGGAGAAGCTGCTTGGGGGAGTGAGCAGGGAAACAGCAGGCGGAGAAAAGATTAAGTACCCCCTCCCACCACCCACAACTAAACCATGTAGCTTGACTCTCTGTTAGCTACTGAGGCTATGTATGGGCTGTTCTAGTACCTTTATGCCAGCACCTCTGTTCAGGGATGAAGACATGAGCAGTTTCTCTGAAGACAGAAGCAGCTTCTGGGTGTTTTAGAAATGGTGAACTCCAGGCCAACTGCCAAGGTGGGTGACAAGAACTATCCACAGCCAGCACCTTCAACTTCTCGCCCTTGGAAGCACAGGGAGACCTCCTTATGGAATTTCTCCAGAGGAGAAAAAGAGCGGTTCCTATGTTAAGCTATAAGGGATGGGGCCATAGGCATAGCTCAGTGGTAGAGCACCTATTTGCATGCAGAAGTCCCCTGGTTCAATCCTTGGCAGCATCTCCAGGTAGGGCTGGGAAAGACTCCTGCCTCAAACCTTGGAGAGCTGCTGCCAGTCAGTGTAGACAGTACTGAGCTAGATGACCAGTGGTCTAAGGCAGCGTCCTATGTTCCTAGCACCAGCTTGTTGTGAAGATAAACCCTACTGCTGTACATCTTGCAAGGTACAAAGCAGATTCTTCTGTGCTAACCACTTCTGTTAGCAGGACGAATTTCCAGGCGCTGCCTTTTACGGGGCAGTGTCCATGTTGTGAGGGGAGACTACTGGAGAGTTTAATACCTTGGGAATCAATGGTTGATTTAGAAATATACAGTTTAAGTTAGATGGGAAGCAAGCAAGCAGGCTCACAGGCGCTTCAGCAGCATCCAAAGCACCTGCAAGGCCCTGTCAAGACTGCTTCTTGCCAGCCAGCTGTAAGTAAAAAAAACAACCCCAAACTTCTTCCCTTTTCTCTAGCCGAATTCAAATTGAATCGTTCTCCTCCAACCCTTGCTCTGTCTTTGCGCACACCTTCCCAGACAGGACTCTGATCTCAGCCCCCATACTAGCAAGTAGGTGCGACCTGAGCAAGCATTAATTGTTAGTGGGCAAGCTGGACACAGCATGGTTCATGGTAAAGCGACGCCATGGTCGTGTTGCCCTTCCTGTATGTTCACAGTATTTGGTTTTGACTCTTCCTCTGCAATGCACACAGACTCACCAAGGCTTTTGAGGGGGGATTTTTAGGACTTCCAAGGCCACTCGGTGGCGGTGCCTGCCCTCAGAAGTGATTTGTAGTTCTGCAGTTATTGGAATGGCCACCTCCTTGTTCTGAGGCCAACGCACTATTTATTATACCACACTCTTAGCTGTACAAGACAACACAATGAAAAGTCATCATGGTATAATCCACATAATCCATAATCCACTTGTGGAATTCTCTGCCACAAGATGTGGTGACAGCCAACAACCTGGATGGCTTTAAGAAGGGTTTGGATAACTTCATGGAGGAGAGGTCTGTCAACAGCTACTAATCAGAGGGTTATAGGCCACCTCCAGCCTCAAAGGCAGGATGCTTCTGAGTCCCAGTTGCAGGGGAGTAATA
This sequence comes from Hemicordylus capensis, assembly GCF_027244095.1. NCBI lineage: Eukaryota > Metazoa > Chordata > Lepidosauria > Squamata > Cordylidae > Hemicordylus > Hemicordylus capensis. The sequence goes on from NC_069658.1 coordinate 163,951,165, forward strand.
GCAGGAGAGAGGGCATGCCCTCAATTGCCCCCTGTAGGCTTCCAGCGGCATCTGGTGGGCCACTGTGTGAAACAGGATGCTGGACTAGATGGGCCTTGTGCCCGATCCAGCAGGGCTGTTCTTATGTTCTTATGCGTATGTGTTGTAGTAATGGTGGCAGTAGTTGGAGTATGAGAGCCTAATGTGAGGAACTAAACATGGAAAGGTGCAGAGGCGAAGGAAGTTTGTTTCAGAAGTTCATGTTCAAGATGTCCTATCATCCCTGACTTTGCAGCTGCGGGGAGGACCAGGGCGTGACTCTGATTATCCAGGTTACAAGGCCCCTCTGTGGAAAACTGATCTTGTCTGCAGTCATTCTTGAGCCCTTAAAAGCCACATCTCAGTATTTGGCAATAGTGATTGAGAGGAGCAACAATGAATGGTGATAAGCATGCTATAAAAATTATCTCTGCCACACACAACACAACCTGACACATTAATCTATTCCTGTGCAAATATAAATGCATTTGATCATTAACATCACTACCTACTTCAGATGGATTCAGTTCACTTTGCAATGAAACTTCACCCCATCCTATGCACACTGAACTGAGAATACGCTCCATTCCACTTAAATTAATAGAACTTTTGAGTAAACATACATAGGACTGAGTTGCACACAGGTTCAGCTAGAGACCAACAATAATTTTGCTACTTCTGCTGTATGCACTCACCCGACTTTCAACTCCAATCAAATAGGTTTTGCAGTGTTTGGTACTAAAACCTGCGAACCTGTTTGATCAAAGGAACAGTGGGACAAAAGACATATCTGTGTGCATTGTGGGAAAGGAAGCCGCCTTCCAACCATTTCCAACTCCTTTTGTTGCTTTCTGCTGCCCACTAGAATCTACTTGAAAGACAATTGCTTACATTACAAGATTGGACACAAAATTCAGCAGGGTTTCAAAATATACAGCACTACAGCATTTCCCAGTAATATCATGCCTGCCTGCCATTGTACCTCAGTGTAGCTCAGTTCTTCCAAGCTATGGCTAACCTTCCGCTTTCACTCATCTGCTGAGGCTCTTCAACTTTGGCGTGCAGGCCCCAAATGCTAGGAATCCAATCCAGGAGAACATCCTCACTTTACCCCCTCAGATTTGTAAATTACAAAGCAAGCCATTTATTAACTCTTTCACCTTTTTATTATGTCACACTTAAGCCCCTGTCCTTACATGCCTCTGCCCTCTAGTGGAAGGCACACAGTCCAATGCTTTCTGCAACTGCATCCCTTCCGTTTCCTTACCTGTTGAAGGGATCACATTTTGAAGAGAGGAGACTGAGATAGGAAATAAAATGGAGTTTTATACAGTAATCTCTGAACTACAGTTCCCATAATGCTCGTTGTTATCCTTTGTGAAGCCCAGCAAACAGTGTCAACTTGCCCACTGGCCTGTATTAGTCAAAAGATGCGTCATTAGGGACCCACAGGACTAGGACACTGTCGCCACCTTCAGATGTAATGCTGAACCATGGGTCCAATGGGCCTGAGGTTCCCCCCGCCCCCATTTTTCTGTCCACATTCAGAGGAAATGGGGAGCTGTCTTTCTGCAGTCACACTGACTGCAGAGAGATTGGGCTGCTGGAGCTTCCTTCTTTAATGAAGGACAGCCCTGGCAACCATGGCAATTGGAGTGAGGGAGGAGCTTTCTCCCTCAACACCAGTTCCATGAGGGCAAAACTGGTGCCAGCGTTCGACTGTAATGCTGATGTCGCAGAAACTGAGTTTATGGTGGCGAAATTCCACTCTGAACCAAAGGTTCCCTTTCCACCATAAACTCTGGTTGCCTCCATTCGAATGTGCAGCTACAGAAACTGGAGGTGAAGGGACCTCCGGTTTCCTGTTATGTACAAATTTGGCCTGTATGAAACTGTTGGCTTTGGGAATGCAGGGTCTGGAGCATGTGGAACACACACAGGCCTTATTCACATGTAACACAAAACTGGAGGATGACGAACCAGCAGTTTCAATTTCAATCCATAAATTGCATCACAAACGTTCGTCCAACCACAGTCTGGCAACCTCAGGGGCATATCTAGGGTGGGGCAGGCAGGGCACGTGCCCCGGGCGCCACTTGAAGGGGGCGCCATTTTGTAAAAAAAATTTTTTTTAAAGGCTGCCAAAAACAAAATGGCCACCACGCATGCTCAGATGGCCTCTGTGAGGCCCTAGGCCATGCCAGGCCTTGCAGAAGTCATTTGTGCATGCACAGTGGCCATTTTGTTTTCAGTGGCAATTTTTTTAAAAAAAGATTATTTTTTAAAATGGCCACCACACATGCTCAAATGGTCCCTGAGAGGCCTAGAGGCCATCAAGGGGAGGGCAGACCCCCCCACCCTTTAGGAAGCCCCCCAAAGGGGCTACAGGTAAAAAAATCTTTTTGAAAAATTAATATAATATAAGACACTGTACACATATTCAGATTGGCACTATGTACAGAGAATCAGGGCTTGTGAATAATGAGCTGAAGTTTATGAGCTAGGATTGTATTCATTTGCTCTTACTTTGCTTCTTGTGATAAGTGAGTTAAATGTGATGTCTTAATAATATGGTTATTAATGGTGAGTTTGTCTTTGAATCAGTGTGAAATCCATAGTATTAAGGCCCACTGGGAGTTTCTTGCTCTCTTTCTCTCATTTGAACTGTCTTTCTGAAATACTAGAATATATTCCAAGCAGTGGCACAGTTTACTCTGCATATCCTTTAATTATTTTCAGAGTATCTGGGAAAAGTCAAATTCTCCATTGATTTTTAAAACTTATGTAATGGTGATGCTACAATACATAGTAGAGAATTAGACAGGCACTTCTGTTTAGTTTTCCAAGTACACCTCCACATAGTATTTGGGTATTTCATGAGCCCCAGCGTACTGACATTTGTAGTTCACCAGCATTTTTTGGTCTGGCTACGTCCACTGCTAAATAGTTTTTGAAATCTTAAAAGATTAACGAGCTTGACTTGTATTTTTCAGCTGATATTATGGTGAAGTTATCTGAAAGATGGGTGTCAGATGTTTGGACAGGGGGCACAATTTCAGTGTTTGCCCTTGGCTCTATTTTCCCTAGATACGCCTCTGGGCAACCTCCAGTTTCAGGAGAGGGGAGCCCCTCTCTCTTCCTGTTCTGCCCAGGCCAATCCCAGCAACCTCCGTTGTGCTTGTGTCGCCAGACTGGGCAAAGTGTCAGCACGTCACCAGAGCAGCAGCCATTGGCCACAATCTTAAAGGGGGCGTGCCAAGCATGATCGTGCCTTTTTGGAACTGTCCACCCACCCTTGGCATGGAAAGGGCATTTAAATCCCTGTAAATGCCATGCCAGTGCTGCTTCTGTCAGGAATAGCACCGCCTCCCTCCTAAGGGCCCGCAACAAAATTGCCCCACGCAAGCACGATTTCGGGGGGATGGGGTTGCCGGGGGGGGGGGCACTATTCCCCTGTTAAGAAAGGGAAGGGAATGTGATGACTTCCCAGGAAGGGATATGTATGTGAAGGAGGGCAAAGGGTCCTGGGGAGTCTGTCCTGCCGTGACCTGGGATGCTCTTGTGAGGGCTCACCCCAGCAAAGCAGTCCATGCAGACCAAACCACACTCCTGCTCCCCTGGCAGCGTGCTACCGGCGGACTAGTTCTCTCATGAGAGGGCCAGTCTTCTGGGGAGGACCATAGAGTAGAACGGCCTCAATCTTCCATCAGATGGCGCACTCATGAGTTGAGCTGACCCAACAAAGGGAGCCCTGCTTGCATGGGGGCCCCCTTCCCTCGGGCTAATAGAACCTTTGCACTGCAACCCCTCCTCCCCTGGGAAGCCTTGCATGGACCCAAAGGAGATTGCGACGCTCCATGTATCAGGGCCTAGCTGCCCCGTGTGCGGACAGGGAGAAACATGGTGCGGGGATGGATCTTTATTGTCATTCAGAATTCCCAGGTCCGGGCCAGTGTTCCCTGTAATTTTTTTCATCAGTACTATTTACTGTTAACTATTTACTATTAAAGAAGAGCATTAAGTATGGCTGGCTATCTTTTACTTGTAATTATGTATGTCTTGTGGGGAAGCTCTTGGCAGATTTGTCCAAAACAGGACATTGATGTTTGGGTTTCTTGTAATACACCTGTGACTTTGGCAGCTGGCGCTTTGGGGCGCAATTTTCATGGAACTGTGTGTAAGAAAACCTCAAGGATCCTTTCCAGGAGCAATCTCCTTTTAACCTCTGCTTTGAGAGGAGGCAGCTGGGAACAGAGGAGTGGTGGGGAAGGGGTGCTTCCCCCCCACCAAGTACAAACTGTTTCTGATCATGTTGTATAACCCGTGCATAGCAGAGCTTTTTTACTGACCATGGCGCCACTCCCATCCGCCATGGCTCCCCATGTCCCTGCTCCTCTTGTCTCAGACAGTGAGTGAGCTAAAGTGAGTGAGCTGCCACCACCATCCCAGCACCCACCGCCACCTCCTCCTCAGAGGAGGCAGTGGTTGCGGCGCTGGGATGGCGGTGGCAAGTGAAGGTGACCACCACTGGCTCTTTAAGAGCAGGGGGGTTGTACTTACCCCTCCCGCCGCTTTTCCCCCTCCGGCGCTCCATTTTCAAGTGAATTTTTCGGGCCGGCAGCAGTCCTCCCTGCTGCCCCTGCCCCCTTGTTGATGGTAAAAGCAGAAGGAACTTCAGCGCATGTGGCCACTGCTGACACGCACACCATGTGATGTGTGCGATGCACGCACATGTCAGCAGCGGCTGCATGTGCGGAAGTTACTTCCACATTTCGCAGCCAATAAGGGGGCAGGGGCGACAGGGAGGACCACTGCTGCCCTGAAAAATTTGCTTAAAAATGAAGCGCCGGAGGGGGAAAAGTGGAGGGAGGGATAAATACAACCCCCCTGCCCTTAAAGAGCCAACCCCTGGCATCGGACCGCGCCTCCGCAATCCGTGCACATCTCTGGGGACTGGGCCCCCTTTCCCCAACTTATTTGTGGGGGGGAAATAGAAATTGGCAGTTCAAGAATCTCTGGTCAGGGCTGCCTTGCAAACCTGACCCAGGATATCCCTGCCCTAACATATGTCCCTGTCATGGCACTGTGATGGGGTGCCCTGCTTATGTTGCCACCTGGAGTGTTTGTGCTTGTGAACATACATCATTATCACTTCATTCTCAGGGAACAAAGCACTTAGTGTCTGTCCTATCATCCCATCCACTTTCCCTCCTGCTTGCCAGGAGAGGGGAGCAAAGGTGGGAAGAGGGCATGCCCCTGTATGACTTTGCTGCTTGACAGGCTGACAAGCTTGAGATGGGACGTAGTGGTGTCCCTGTTGCTAGGCAACTGCCTTGTTGGACTGGAGACAGGAGGGAGTGGGGCAAATGAACGTAAGAACAACCCTGCAGCCCCATGCCCATCCGGTCCAGCATCCTGTTTCACACAGTGGCCAGCCAGATGCCTCTGAGAAGCCCATGGCATGCCCTCTCGCTTGCTGTTGTTTCCTTGCAACTGATATTGAGCGGCATCGTTCCTCTGAGGCTGAAGGTGACCCATAGCCACCAGACTAGTAGCCATTGATAGACCGATCTTCCATGAATTTGTCTAAGCACCTTTTAAAGCCATCCAAGCTAGTGGCCATAACCATATCTCATGGCAAAGAATTCCATAGATTAATTATGTACTGTTTGAAAAAGTACTTCCTTTTGTCAGTCCTAAATTTCCCTGCCTTCAGTTTCATGGGATGATCCCAGGTTCCCTGAGTGCTTGGAGAGGCAGCCAGCGAGAAGCGCCACAGGCATGGAGCGGGCGCAATCCTGGGTGGGTCTGCACCACTGTCTCTATGACTATGGTTCCAAAAACTGCATGGAACCACAGTTATGGTGCTGTCTGCGTTCAGACGTAACGCTTTGGCAGCCAAACCTCTGGTCTTGACAGTGAACCTTAGTGTAAACTGAAGGTTCAAATTGGAGTTTGGCGAGGCAAACTGCGTGTCACTTGTACGCCTTTGGATGTAAGAGAGTTCCAACCTCTGCCCTGTTTAACTGCAGTTTTGCATTACATCCGAATTTGGCCAATATGATTTTAACATTGAAAATGCCACACTATGGGCCAAATCATAGTAAGACTTGCACTGATGCTTTCCTTTTTGAAAATTCTGAATGTTAAAAGTGCTGGTAAATCAACATATCTTCCAACAACACAAATGAAAATAGCGACACTCTCGTGCTCCTAATACTATTATTCTCACAAGAATAACTGCCAGGATGTTTCCACATATTACAAAGTGCTGATGAATCTTCTCTACTTCCTGTAGGAACATATTCAGTGGCATTTACTTTTACTCTCTCAGTTGTTGGGGATTATGGGTGGGAAGCAATAGGCCGGTAAGGATGGAT